>NW_020448008.1:640569-685393 GCF_003343035.1 Apteryx rowi | reverse complement strand
CCATCTCTTGCCATCAGTTGTCGATCTTCAAACAGGGTCCCATGGTCGTAGAAACCAAAACCCTGTTGCCAACACCAGCAGCGCAGCCAGTCGTTAACCTGGAAAGTCCRTCTCCTCCTCCTCTCATSCATCCCCCTCACTGGCAGGATTGAGGAGAAGATGACCTGGGCTCCCAGACCCTTGACCACCATCCCCAGAGCTCTGAAATCCTTTGATAGCATAAGCACTCTTAGAAGAAAGAAACAGATGCTGCATTTTTTTAGTTTGAGGGGGTATTAGATGGGAGCTCTGATACTGATGAAAATCTAGGACTTGGATACTTGCTTCCTACCACATGAATTAAATTCCTTTTCACTTGATGATGTGGGAGGCAGGTCTGGGTCCAGCTGTGTGTGTCTGAAGGCTCCCCAGGGTGTTCATAGCATTTCTGCAGGCTTTAACCCCAGCTCTGCAGAAGCTGGGAACTCTCACGAATCTTTCCCAGTTTGCACTCAGTGGAGCACTTCCTGTGGCATTCAGGCGTGCTGCAAGAGACAATTTCCCCTACTGTATTCTTCCCTGGGGACCATCTGAAATGCTCCCTTTGTGTGTGAGGAACTTCTTGAAATTGCTTTTGCTCCAGCACAGTTTTGGAAAGACTTTTTTTTCTTCCTTTTTTCCCTTCCCCCTGAAGGACTATAACTTCTCCTACTCTCTTGGTTGCTCTTGCTTAATGTTTCCCTTTCAAAGCCTGAGTCAGAAGATAGTTGTGAAATGTGTTGCTTGCTACCAAATTGAAGATCAGTGTCTGTAGATATGAGATGCGTTGTGTGTTCACCAGAGCAATAGGAAGGGTTTTAATGTTCTAGGGAACTATGAACCGCCAAAAAAAAMCCCCTTTCATTCTTTAAATGATGATACCTGTCTTTTGGAATAATCTGGCCCTCCTACCTTATCCTACTTCTCAGGATATCTTAGAATTGAGCTATTATAATGACATTTTAAAATGTAAACTTAACTTTTGTTCTGAGAAGTCTCCTGTCCCTCCTAGCAAAAGTAAGATCATTCTGCACCACTTGGAACTAAATTTGAAGTGTACTGGTACTGCTGGRCTGAGAACTTAAAGTGGAGCTGGCAGTATTGTGGAAGACACTGTTAGCATCCGCTCACATTTTGAGTAAAGCTGGAAGGCTACAAAAACTGACCTTGCAGTTAAATACTTAAAAATAAATAAATAAAAAGATACACCATCTCTTTTATGGATCTGGATAGCTGAAACAATAGAAACTGTTGCCTGAAGCGAAAGAATGCTGAGGCAGAGCAGGAACAAAGATTTGTTCAGGCATCTAGGTCCAACTGTGGAAATCCGATGGGAGATGGCTGTGAGGAGGAGCAGGAGCACTTAGGAAGTGATAGGCAAAACTGCAGGAAGCCGAGAAGGGACTTAAAATGACTCCAAACTGGTGTTGTGAATACTGTCTGGAAAGTGCATGGGGCAAGACGCAAAGAAAATGGTCTCTTACTGTTTTGATTCTTGTGGCATTCAAGGAAGTAGGGTTTTTGTAACAGCATCTGAAAATCAGAGCTTCCTTAAAGAAGAACCTAGCTGCCAACAGGCTGCTCTTTTCAACAAGGCAAGGTCTCAGACCCCCAGGTCTGGCTAACGAGAAATGGTAACAATATGGTGCAGGCCTGACCTGTCAAAATCGAGAGCAATACAGGTAAAATGCTAACACCGAGGCATGATCCTGAATACTTTATGTAACCAAAACTCAATCAAGTATTTCTGCATTGTTGTTACCCTGTTAGCTGTATGTTGCCCTGCGGAATGCTCTTTCTCTTTTAGTAGAAACTAAATGATGCTGTATAGATAAGATGTAGATGAAGGAAGTCACTTGAGAGAGCTGAGCGAGTAACAGTGCATCAAAACAATAAGTGAAACTTAATGAAATGTTATAAATAACATAAAAAAACGGGCTGGTACAAAGGGAGCCTTGTCAAGCTAAAACCAGATGGCAACACTGCAAGATGGTAATGCAGCATATGTGTCCCTGCTCGTGTGTGTTCTGTTTATGGCAATAAAGGTTGAAGCAAATTCCTTGCCAGAGAAACTTTTGTAGAAGAACTACTGAGCTGCAAAATTCTGCATCTGGCTTGGCTTTCTTATAGAAAAAGAAGACCTGAATATTAAAGCAGTCAAATTCATCCAAGTCTCTAATTGAAATTAATTACATTGGTGACAAGAGCCCTTAATTCCTTGCATGGGGCTCTTCACCCTTGCTTGAAATATATCTTCACACAGGCAGCCAGGAAAGCTCTGCAAAGAGGGAAGTCGAGGTTCAGAGGCGAAGCCCCAGGTTACCCGGCAGCAGAGCCTGTATCTAAGCCTAGATCTGTTGTGCCAAGGCCTTAGTTCCATTCACTAAGCTGCAATGCCTCCCACTTCGTGATTTTAACCTCTAGCATAAAGGACCATAACCTCTAAATCAGCAATGGGATGTATTTTGGCTGGCTTTGTGCCAGCGGATAGGAGCTGGAGTTCTGTGTCTCTAGAGCTCTTGAGCATGTTAGGCCAGCCGTGTTTCAAAAGCACCTGGAAAGGAGCAGAAGCAACCCRATAATAAGGCATTATGAGAGTGTTTGCTTTCTTTTTTAACTTTAACTTGGTATTTTAATTTTTGAAGAACAAAGATGTATCTTTCTAGGTTACCAGAGAGTTTAAATAAGTATTGAAAAATATGAACAGCCTTATATTTCCTTTTGTTCAAAGCAGTGAGGTGCAGAGAGACAGAACTGAAGTTTAGCAGTGTTTGAGGAGATCTGGTCTCTTTCTTGAGGATTTTGTTTTGAAAACAGTTATACTGTGGGGTTTGGGGTTGTATTTTATAATCTCTTTTCCTACCAAATGAAAGGAATGATATCCCATTGCTTCATATTTTTGTCAGGCGTCTGGGGCTACAAGTAAGTAGTGTCTGGGCAATCACTGCCTCTAACTTTATGTGCTTTTTCCAGATGGGTATTTTGACTCACCTGTGCTTTGTTTCCAATGGCTACAGTAAAAGTGTCGAAGGGCAAGTGGTATTTCAGAGGGTGAGAATGCCTTTTACACTTCTTTTCTGACCCATTTTCTTGCCAGCTGTGAAAGGAGCTTGTTTTTTTCAACACTTTCCAAGCCTGACTTATTTCCATTTGTCTTTGTTTACCCTGTGGGTGTTTGGGATGAAGAGCTAGAAAGACAAAGCAACATTTCATGTTTGTTGTTAGGTATATTTTTGGCAATTTGTTAATATCTTGTTTAACATACTCAGAGTTGATTAGAGCTGTTGGTAGGTACTGGGAAAATGAAAGTATAAAACCAAACACTTTGAAGCTATTACATCTATATGAGACTGTCTTCTCCAAAGAGATGGCTGGAAATCTGAATTCTTTCATACCCTGCATTCGTAAGGATTATACTAAGTTGCCATTTACTCTTGATGTGCTGTTTGATCCCAAGCAGAATCTGCGTGGGTGGAACCTGCGGGGACTGCCTGTTCTGCCAGAACCGTTGTCTTCTGTGACTGGTAAATCAAAGTAGCAGCAGCAGCATCCTACCAGACCTCTATGCCTTTTGCTAGTCATACTCAAATCATGAAGCGAGCTTACTGACAGCTTCATTGTGATATCCTCCAACTGGGTGACCTCCCTCTTTCCGAGATTACTCTCCAACTACTTTAACTGCTAGTGAATAGAGGAGCCCAGATACTGAGTAGCTGTTAAATTTCAGTGTACTTGATATAGAAACTGGCGCTGTCTTTCCCTTCACCTTGCCAACTCTTAAATTGCCTAACACTGTTAATACATTGGGCAATTTAGAAAGGCATGTCATAACTAGCTCTTGTCAATAGAATTAACTTCTTTGAAAAAGCTTAGTTTTGCAACTTCTCTTGGCTTTTTAGACCAGATGGTGTTGCAACTCAAAAGCTCTGAGTCTACGTCAGCTAACCAGTTTAAAAAAACTACCTGAGAATGGTTCAACTTGCAACATAACCGGGAGGCTATAAGTCTTTGTGGTCTCTGGGAAAGCTAGATTTGTAGATGTGCCATTTGCCATGTGGAATACTTTTGTTGCTGCAATCTGAGGTGCCTCCAACTTTTGAATGGAAGGACAGACAAGTGGTCCCATGGGGTTATGTTTGTTTTCCTGCCAGACTGTGCAAGGAAGTTGTTTGCAATGGGGAGCCCTTGTAAAATCTGTATAGAAGATGACTTAAGATTTACATCTAACCTAACCACATCTGGAGTGAAAATATGAAGTGTGCTTAAGAGGCTTTGCAGTGAGACAGGACTGGTAACCCTTTACAGTTCTACCCAGCCGGTGGTAAATGATTTGAGTGCTTGTTCTGACAAGTCCCATGATGGAGATGAGTCTGTTAAATTATGAAATGTGCAATGGTCCTGAACAGAGCCCAAGGTTAGAAGAGAAACAGCACGGCAGCATGAAAAAGTATTCTCTGGTGTTCATTGATATATTAGATTGGGGTTTCAAGATTGCTCTCCTGAAATTCTTTCCACCTTTCCTAGAAAAGCTCTCTGTGGACCTACTGCAAAGAGGAACTTCAGTAACCTAAGGCTTTGACTTTTCCAATTATGTTTCAACACAGATGAAAGTAGAATGACTCTTGAGCACAAACCAATCCATATGTACATGCCATTACTAGGTCTGCCTTGGCCAAACTTCCAAATTAGTACTTTCTGGATAGGCTGAGTCAGAGGCAACAGCTGCTGCTGCTGAAAGGATGAAAAATGAATCAGCTGCAAAAAGCTTATTTGTGAACAAGAGAGGCCTACCAGGATAGAGCTTAAAGAGGCTTGGCTAGTAAAGAGATCTTTCTGTGCACATGTACAAAGACTGGACTCCTTTCTAAACTCTAAAATCCTTAATTCAGAGATTCCTGTGTCCCTTCTGATGTTAGGGCTACTTTTTGAACAGGTTGTGGTCATAAACAATATGTGCCAATCACAGAATAAACCATAGCAGAACTGGGAGTAGAAGGAAGGCATGAACTGGTCCCCTAGGTAAGGAGAACCCAGTGTCATGTATTATAGGTTAACAAGTGACCACCTGAATTCAGCCTTGCAGTGAAAGGAGACAAATGCATTCTTCCTGCTGCTCATGTTACCAGCCAGGTGATGTGTCATCTAGAGCTTAAATGGCCATGGTGGAGCTCGTGATGGGGTTGTGGTTTAGAAATAGCCATAGCAAGAACTTTTAAGGCCTCACTACAGAAGGAGCCCAGGTACTATAGTAGATGGAAGTCTGGAGATTGGAAGCATCTTCTAGTCATGTGGAAATCTATGAGCAAGTTATGCTTCCTGAGGCACTGCTAAATTGCAGGCCTCTTGCCACTTGCTGTTAAAGATGAGTTTTGCCTTGCTGTATTGTGAAGGTATCTTCCCCTCAAAGGACCATCCTCTCTAAGTATCAATAGAGGGACTGTATTTCAGCCAGGATTTACAGACCAGTCAGCACAATCTGTCATAYCAAAATCTGATGACAGTCAGCATGGACACCAGGTACTTCTGTGTTTTTTCTAGGTTATCAGCTCTCATTGCTCTTGCTGAAGAGGTAGATGGTCTTCTGAGATCAGAGCCTGTAGTGTATGTCAGGCCCGTATACTTAAGACAGCAGTGTGTTATTACTATATCCAAATTGAAAACTCGCCTAGAAAAAGCCAAGAAAACAGCAGGGTAAATGTGCAGGCTACCTCTAGCTTTTAGTTTTGTAGGTTTTTGGAGAGAGATGAGCAGGAACAAGCTAAAAAATGAAAGCTGTGTGAAGATCTAAGCATGAAGTTTAAAACTAGCACCAATAATTGAGGATGGCAGATGTTACTTGAGTTCAAATACCATGCTAATACCTTTTCTACTAGACTGCTTCTGCACAGTAGGTAGTGTGAGTTCCAGGGCATTTGGCTGTTCATTTTTTGAAAAAAAAATCAAATTATTTTGACAGTTTTGTTATCCCTTTAAATAATCTCCTCCTTGCTGTGATATAAAGTAAGATTTAGAATGTATTGAATGAGCTGTCAGTGAGAGGAAAGGAGGCTCCTGATGAGTGTTAGCTGCTTCTGCCCAGTGTGGTAAACATTTTTTGGACTATTTACCATTAATCGGAATTTGAAACTTAATACCATGGAAATTTCTTAGGGGGACCCTCTTAGTCAAAACTGCCAGGGTGCTACTTATGACAGTGTGAGGGTTTGGGTTTCAAAAGCAGGATACTGGATCCTGCAGATTATATAATATAAAGTGTTGTTAAAGCACTTAATTTCCTTCTGCTAACATGTGGAAGTAATTATAGGGTGTTTGGAAGAAGGCACATGGAGACTGGAGGTGGCCTTGGAAAACAAATGAAAATGAAACATGCCACTTGGAAAGCTCCATAGTATATGCTGGGGAGAGTGTAGGTTTCTGTATTAAAAGAGTGCTCTGGATTAGCTGCACCACTGGATCCCAGTACAGCCCAGATGCAAATAATTTTAAACTGTCTTGGCAGTACAGGACACTGGAAAGTACTGGTCAACAGGTCTTGATGCTTGCTGGACCTGAGCAAGCTGTGTGAGCGTCCACGTGCATCAGTAATGGTGTTGCTTTTGTCCATCAAATTTACTGCTTTATCAGAAGATCTTAAAAGCACTTCTGTAGTTGTTTCCTGTTTGTTTCCCCCTTCTCATTAATGTTTCTGGAATGGATTTATCAATCCCGTCTTTGTTTAAAAGTTTCAGGTTTTTATCTTATGACTCGATGTTATCCTGATGTCCAGAATGCCCGGTCTGGACGAGAGTCCCGTTGTAGTGGGCCTCATGCAAACAGACCACAAAGCCAAGTCTGAAAAACTTGGCAGTGTTAGCCTTGGAGCTCGTCAGCCCAAGTCATCTGGGACCATATCAGAGGGGAGCACATTGCAGGTGGGTCTACAATGGTCAGATAATACAATAGTAATGAGTAGTTCCTGTCTGTAAAAGCAGATGCAGTTAGTGTTGCTGCTGGAGTGCAGTTGTGTGTCGGTTGCCATTTTCCACCCTAGAGACCTTCCTTTTGCAAATATGGTTTTTCTGTCAGCCCTGGATTTTGTGCCTTAGTTTCTTTGCTGCCCAGCACACAACAGTCTCTCTATCCCAGTTTTGGGGGGGGAATGGAAGTTGAAAGGCATAAAATAATTTAATTTTTCTGCTAAAATTTTAATGAGGAAGGGAGTTGTCTAGCTGAAGTAAAGCTTTCTAAGGGGCAAGCATGGAAAAATACATTTTAAGTGAGGCAGTCCCTAGTGCTCTAGAAGTATCAGTATCAGCTGCATACAGCTTAAGCTTAAACATTTTGACTCTTGTAGAACGTAAATAGAACTTGCATCTAAGAGCAAGATTTGATGCCAATGGTTTTATTTTCAGGAGAGAGATAAGCCACTGGAAAAAATTATATTTCTAATGGGAAGGAAGACAAGACCCATAATTAATGTGGCACTAGCCGGCTTCCTCCATGCTTGGTTAATCATGGCTGAGTGTTAATAAGCATACAGATTTTTTTTTAATACTGTTGTAACATGTTAATTAAGATAATTCAGCTCCGTGTGTCTCTTGATTTACCAGATGGTAACTGCATTGGTGAAAGGCTGCAATTAGTGTCTTTTATTTCTTCCCTTCCTCCCCCCCCCAACAAAAAAAAGGGGGGGGGAGCTTTGGCATGTATGGGATGGCTGTGTGAGGGGTGCCTCTTACTGTACGCAGTGTAAGTACTTGTGGCTAATTATATAAATGCACAGCTATATGATTATATATATGAATCTCTTTGCTTTGGTTTCTTCTCTTTTAGACACATTACAACATTAAGAAAAATAAGCCTCCTCTTCAGACTGTCCTTGCTATGGAAACTGTAATTTCCCAATAAAGGTCCCAGTCCTACTCGGTTTGAAATTCTATCATCAATTGCAGAGTAAGCAGCATCTGGAGCCAGTAAAGACAGAGAGCTTCTTTTTCAGTGGACTTTGGCCTCTGCTCAATACACTGAGCCCAAAAGAGAGTTATGTTTTGCAGTATGTTTTTAGAAAGGCTTAAAATATTTAAGGGGCAGGGTCGACTAGAAATGTGTGCACTCGCAATAGAAGCCTCTTATTGACTTTTGCCTCCTATAAGTAAAATATAAAGAGGTTCTTTAGTCCCAGCTGTTGTGACTGGGCCCTAGCAGCAGCTGCTGTCTTGGGTTTGTCCCTCTGGGAAATGACCCATCTGCTYATGTGCTGGAGAGAGCCAGAGTGCCGAAGAGGAGGAGGCTCAGTTTCTCTTGTCCTTATTCTAGTCCCCATCTCTTCTCCCTTTCCATGCCAAAAACTATAGACCAGTGGAAAATATGGGCATCTGATAATCTGTTATGGTGTGAATGTTGTCTCCAGCTAGGAACACTCAGAGTTGGCAACTATTTCCAGCTGGCAGAGAATAGCTTCAGTTTGGGTCTCTCTTCAGACATTGCATCTGCAGCTACTGTATTTGGATAGTTAAAACATGCGGGTTAACACACTTGTGGGCAATAATCAAAAACATTGAGTTACCTGAAAGGGGAGTAGACTATATATTGTCTGTCTTTCCAGGTGCTTTAATGCTTTGTTGAGGGAAGGAGTTGCTGAGCAGAATACACTTCACCTCCATTTGGAAGACCTGCTTGTTCTCTAGGGAGCAGGCTTTCTAATGACTGCAGGAGACACCTGTCTCCACTTAACTGCATGGGCCTCAAAATGTCCCCAAAATGCTGAATGTGAGGAGAGGACAGAATCTTGAATACAATTCCCAAAAGTGCAACCACAGGACAGGTTGTTGCTGTGCTTCTTGGAGCCAGCCAGCCAAGGGAAAGTCTAGTCTAAAGCATGGCTCTTTGTTCCACACACACCTGCTGTTACAAGCAATGATGTTTGTCTTTGGAATACTTGATGAGCCATTTCCTAGCCTAGTATTGGTATTAATCCAAAGACTCGGACGAGGAGAGGAGGCATAGTGGGAAGCTGCTGTGCTGAAAGCTTTCAAGTGCATCCAGGCAAACCTCACTGACTGGAAAACCTGAAGATATTTAGCACTTAAAAATGGGGCTAGCACTCAGTGACTAGCTGGAGCATGTGGGTGGAGATGACTGCTTTTGCATCTACCATTTTGTGCCTTCCTAAAGCATGCCCTTGACATTGCTTTCTCAACAGGAAGGAAGGTGTGGGTGGGGAAGAGGCAATACTGTGATCAGAGCCTATTTAGGTACTTTTTCTCAGCAGACCAGCTGCCTGGGAAGTGGTTTTGCTTTGGTGAAACATGGTGTTTATTCAACATAGCTAGTATAAAGTGGGTATGAAATGATACGGACTTGCTTCTTGCTCAAAGCCAAAGTGCTGCTGAGGGAGGGGATTTCAAAAGCTTGTCTTCTGCTGTTTATAGGCGGTACGTGCACACAAGGGAAGAGAAAAACAACGATATTGCCTGCCTTGATTTCTCACTGAAAGCGAAGCTGGCCCTCTTCCCCCATCATCTCCCTCTCTGCAGAAGAGTCCTGAAACAAAACACCGGTCCTGCCTCAGGCAGGAGGAGGTGTGTGTGTGACTGACAGCCCTGTTTTAAGAGGAAAAATCCTGAACCAAAGAGGAGCTCTTGGATGTTTTTTGTTTCTGCAGTGTCACACAGTGCAGTCACACAGTGACTGCGGAGTGCTGGCCTTCCCCCTCAGTCCATTCCTCCAGTGTGAGGCTTTGGTTAGAGGAGTCTTATAGATAGCTGTATGCCCTTGAAATCAAACAGGGATATATATATATATCTTTTTCTTCTCAAGTCAGCAAACCACTGATAGCTCAGACTCTTCAGCAGATAGGGAGTGAAGTTCATGTGAGAAAAGGAGCTAACCTGGACAGTGATTTTCCTATTTGCTAGCTAGGAAGGTTTTATAAAATAGCTGTCACTGCTGAAAATGACATTGTGTGCATTCATTTAGTTTTAGTGTCACTTTTCTAGTTTTTGCCTTGGTAGCTACATAGTGGGTTCATCATATACTACATAGGGATCTGTCCCTAGCAAATATGGGAGGGTTTGAAATAGCCATTTCTGTAGGAGAAAAAGCTAAATTTAAAAACTGGAAAAGAGATTCTGACTTGCATGAAAACTTAGTGTTCTGTTAGGTGTAAGCTGAGGCACTGTAGTCTGTCTGCAAACTCTGGAAGGCTGATGTGTAGCCTTTGTTGCTCAAGAAGCTGCTAAGTGAGGTGGCAACTCTGCTAGGTTACCCTGCTGCTGTGGCTGAGGACAGTGGTGACACTATTAGCTGGTTGGGTCACATTTATGCTTCTCTGAGTACCAGAGACAGGTTGTGAGTATATCCAATAAATAGATCCAAGAAGCGGGCTAAGGGAGGGGTAAATTGTTTCCTTATTGGCTTACTAAACAACCAGGAGATTAGTGGAGAGGTCATGTAGTGCCCTGCTGGCAGTAATTGAAACTCTGCAAAGGTGAGAAAACAACGCCTCTTCTCCTATTAGCAAATACATCTTGCACTCTTGCTAGCAAATTCATTCAGTCACTTCCTAAGGCGAAACTAATGTTTGGAGTGTTGCTCCTGACTAGGAGCCACGGACAGCACTGTTAGAATTGCCAGACCTTCTAGAAGCTGAAATGAGCATTATTGCTGGTCTCTGGCTTGCGCTTCTAGCCCTTTGGCTGGCTGTGTTGGGCTGACTGTGTCAGGCCATCACAGTTTTGTTGTAAAAAGCACTGTGTAAAAAGATGAAGGCTTGTGTGTGAATTTACAAACAAATATTTTAATTTAAAAAGACAACCCCCCCCMAAACCCAGCTAGCATGCTGCAAGCCAATTTAGGGGACTAACTGGAGGGATGCAATGAACCTGGCTGCGTTAATTAGATCTGAACCTCAGATCTGAGATGCTGAAAAATGCAGAGTCTCTGCAGAAGACTTCGGATGTAGCTGATGTTTCAACCTACCAGTTTAGCTGTGACAGGACCCAGGGGAAGAATAGAGCAGAGAAGGAGAAATACTCTCAAGAGTGCCTTAGACTTGGTGGCTTTTGAAGACCCTTGCCAGAGGTCAGTAATGGTTTTGCAGTTCCCTCTGTCTTACTGAAGTGATACAAACGCATGAATTATCCAAGTTGAAAATCAGAGGCCTCCGTTGCAGGGACAGGTAATTGGGAGATCTCCCTGGCTTGTGGTTTGTGTGGGGTTTGTTTTGTTTTTTTTTGCTTTGGKTTTTTTTTGTGTGCCTTTCTAGATGTGCTATGTTTTCATTGCTAGTGGCAAGTCCTAGCTGAGAAAATGAAAGTGGCTGTGTTTCACAGAACCAGACACTTGTACAGATGCTCCTTGCCACTGCAGAATATGCTGGGGAAGAAACTTTAAAGAGAGTAAATGGGCAAAGGGCAGTGACTGAGACTAAGAGGAAACCCTTCTGTGTGTCAGATGATATCAAAAGAGATAAAACGCTATACTTCAAGGGATGACAACCTTTTTTAAGCTACTCTGTGAAAATCCTGTTGTAGGAGAGTCAAGACAGCACAAGAAAGGTAGGAGGAGGCTTCCAAGAGAACTAATCCCAGCAGGAAGCAAGTCATGTGTCCTCTAGTACAGAGACAATTTTGACTGGGTGCTTCCCTGTTCTCCTTCACAAAGATGTTTGCTTGCTAGACTGTACACGCTGGCACAGGCTTGAGACAAACGTGACGGGTTTAACCAGCCTATCCAGGGGAAGATTCATCTTGTTTGATCAGGAGGATTGGTTTTGTTTTCAGGATGTTTTTCCTCTGCGAGTCTTGACAACATTAGTTAAATAGTAAATCTTGTAGATGAGAAGAAGGAATAACAGGGCTTAGGATCTTCCACTTCCAAGTCCTCATATCCCACAAAAGTTGTGGTATATCTGAAAGGCCAGGAGGTGTTAACACATCCAAACAGGGCACATGTTCAGGGGATCCAACTAAAGAGTTGTCTTCTGCCCCCTGGTAGCAGGGACACTGAGGCTCCAGGATTGTTGGTGCTGAGGTGGTGGGTAACTGAGGCACATGAACCCAAAGATTTGGCAGCCCTCCCCCAGCCACCACAGCAGGAGCTTCTTACTGGAGATGTACCATGTTGCAGAAGTCACCTCATTTCCCCAAATTTCTTTAAAAATGCTTCAGAGCTGACATATAAGCTTCCTTTGACACTGCTCTGATGAGGATAATCAAACATGCTAGAGCACTTGTGCAGTTAGTCAGGAATTTACCTGTGGTTCAGTCCAGCTTCCTCTTAAAGTCAATGGGATTTGAGCCTGACTCACATGAACAGCAACTCTAATTTGTCAAAACTATTTCTATCCTAGCTTTAGCAGCCTTTGTGCCTTGCTGTGGGGAAGTATAAGAAATGTTATTGTATGTTCAGTCCAAAACTTTCCTTTGTTAAGCAATG
The DNA here is from genome assembly GCF_003343035.1 of Apteryx rowi. Classification (NCBI taxonomy): domain Eukaryota; kingdom Metazoa; phylum Chordata; class Aves; order Apterygiformes; family Apterygidae; genus Apteryx; species Apteryx rowi. Next base: position 672,958 of record NW_020448008.1, on the reverse strand, counting down.
TTATCCCCATCTGTCCACCCACATAAGGGGAGCAACACAATGGTTTATTTTCCCATAGCTACAAGCCTACAGTTATGGACTCTAGCAGATGATTATTAATAGCTGTGAATTTTTGTATCAGGAAAAAAAAAGAAAGAACAGTTTTCATCAGCTCTATGTAGTCAGACTACCCAGCCCAGCAAAGTAGAGGAGTGACTGAAAAACGGTTCAGGTGCTTGGTGCAGGGAGAGGGGTAGAAGACCCTTGGTAGGAACTGATATTCTTACTCCTTGAAAAGAGAAACATGCAGAGCAAAGCATCCAAGATTTTAATGAGGTGCCTTTATCACCTCTTATACAATATTGAGAGGGTGCAAAGAAGTTGAGTGCTGATGAGCTTTTATAATCCTGTGACAAGCTGCTAATACTAAGTTTTGTTATTCAGTTAGGTTTAAGTATGTTTTATTCTTTCATTGTATGTGTAAATGAATTATATTGCACTTGTTCCTTGCCTCAGCAGAGAATTGTCCTGCTGTCACTTGTGAAGACTATCACTTACAGAGATCAAGGCTTAATTGTGTATCTTCTGTGTTTCAGGTTTGAGGCACATAAAACCCTCACCCTTCTGTCCTCACACAAGATTTTCTTCCATCTATGGTATCTTTTGTGACCATGGTTTGGTTTTGTGTATGTTTTTACATTTTGTTAAAAAAAGCTTTGTAGCTCTGTATCAGGTCAGAGTTCAGGACCATAGCTCAGCTTCAGCTCAGTTGAGACATGGAAGATCCATCGCATCCTTTGGTAATTAAGTTAATCAATTTGGCCAGTGGTGTCTTTTATCTCCGAAATAAGCCATGTTTCAGTCCCTCATGGCTGTTTGCAAGTTTGGTAGAAGAGAAAGCAAGTGGGGACTAGCAGAGCCATGTAAGAGAGAACGGAAGACCATGATGGTACTAGTGTGATGACACTACTTGTGGTTATAAGAGAGGTTTTTTAGTGTTATGCTGCTTACTGTCAAGTTGCTAACAATTACTCAAAGAATGTAAGAGCAGTTAATCTTCTTTGAAGGTGGACAAAGTTTTCTGATGTGTGACCTAGACACAGAAAACTGTGCTTACTGATGACTTGAAAGGAAACTGGATGGAGGTGCATGCTGGCTTAATTTTCTTCTTTTTTTTAATAAAAAAAATTGTCTTGCACTTTGACAGTATACTAAATGCCTAGTATTTTGGAGTGGCATTTGCAGAAACTCCAGTACATAATTTTATTTTTGCCTGTCAATCTGGAAATGGCAGTTTCTTTACTTCTGAACAGAGTTCAGCAATGCTCAAAATGTTTAGATTTCTCATCAGTTATCTCCTTCCTGTTTTCCAGCAGTGTATGTTGGCAGAGAACCAGCTCTCTCGGGAGATGTCAGAAACTTCAGTACCTCTTAGAAACTGGGCCTTTGGGAATAGACCTCTGACCCCCTTGCGCACAAGGCTGCAATGTTCAAAAACCACTGTTTCTGTGCATCCTTAAAGCATGATGAATCAAGATGCTGGGAACAGCTTTGCAAACCTAGGATGTCAGTAACCTTCTTGGAAGCTGATAACTTCTGTTTCTTGGCTCTATTTCTTTTCATTGCCCGGCATGAAAGTTTGCTTTCAGATGTCTCATGAGCTCTGGGATACTTTCAAGAACATGTGTTTTGAGGAAGAAGTTGCAGGAATTCCTGCATGTTTCTTAGTATTTCAAATATAATCAAATGCCATTGAGAATCTAGGCTGACTCTATCAGGAAGGGGACGGATGGTTGTGGTCTCTGTACCTAAGTTGTAAGACACTTTTTGATGAAAAGAATGCAACCTTTTGAGAAGCATGGCTATATCCACTGGGTGCCACAGGCCTTTGAAACTTGCAAGGAGTAAATCCCAGGGCTGCAGAAGTGTTCTGCTGTGTCCCTTGAAATCCGCTCAGATTTCTTTGCGGCTGAAATGCTGAAAAATCCTCCACTTCTATTGTTTAGCGCATGTGCTGTAGAAAAGCACTGGCAGTGTGTCAGAGTAATATCCGAACAGCAACACTCTAACCTGACGTTCGGCCACAGGGCAGCGCACAAACACCACTAAAGGTCAGAAACAACCAACCTGTTCAGGAAGCATGAGCTGGCAGAAGGGCTGCATGAGGCTGCAGGTGCTAGCTGCCTGTTCCCAAACCCAGTACTGAACATCCATGACCCAGCTACACTCTGAAGTGCTAAAAAAAAAAACAGTTCCTGCAGGCAGCTATTCCCATATATCTACATCCTCTAGCTATAAAGCATAGCCAGGAGATGGCTGTCAAGGACAGGGTCTGGCAGCAGTTGGCACCCAGCCTCTTTCGCCCCTTGCATGTCAGCAGGTTTTCTGTCAAAGTGGTAAACAGTCTGCTGCTCCTGCTTCTGTACTGCCATGGGTACAGCAGTGCTGAAGACTTGGGGCATAAGCTTTTGTGCATGTTTTGTGAAAGGAAGGGTTGTACAGAATTGGACTTTTTTTCTCTCTCTCTCTCTTCCTGTTTGAAAGCCTTAGTTTAGGCCACACATACAGAGGCTGTTGAAAGAACCCTTAATAGATAGAGCATGTAAAAGCTAGGGAAAATTTAGGAAGAGGTCACTTCAGTGGAAAGCTCAGTTGCCTGTTCCAAGCTTTCTGAGTGCCTGTGTTACAGTAGGCTAGGCCCCAGTTTGCAGAGGTGCTGAGCTGCTAGTGACAGGCAGGCCTTGGGAAGATGCAAGGGAAAGGGAGCTGGTAGAGGAGGGAGCAGAGGTGTCTGACTTCCTCAAATTTTCAGGCATCCCTGGTCCCCATCTTATCTCTTGTCACCCCACCCAGACCTTGCCCATGGCATCTCCAGCAATCTTTAAAGCCATCAGCACTGTCTAGTAGCCTTCTCCAAAGCTGCAGGCCCTGAGAAGCTCAGTTCCCCTGATCAGGGGTGTAAGAGGCTGCCTTGCAAAGACAGTTTTGGTGGTCTTCCAGGGGAGCTGGGGTTGCCCAGAGATGCTCAGTCAGGTTGAGTGTGGGGAGGGGGTTAAGGTTCTGTTTCCCTGATCTGTCTCCTCCTTATCTGTTTCTCCAACACATAAAAAGTGTTCTTCTACCACAGTGGTAGTGACCTTTTTTAATGTCTGTGAGGCTCTTAGATGCTGTAGTGACAAATGCCCTAAAGAGGAAAAAAAGTAAAAACCCCAAACAAATGAGTAGGTGACTAACTCTGCAATTTCTTCTATGCATAAAGAGGATAAGCCAGGGACAACTTACTGAACACAGGTACTTAGCAGCTGCTTTCTCTCCTTTTGTGCTGTGTCTGTAGAGGTGAGAAAGAAACCCATCTGCAGTTGGGTAGCTGTGGATCTTGTCCTAGAGCATTTGCACCAGGAGGACAAATGAGGGTTCTGTAGGTAACTTATGTGATGATATTTCCAAGTCTTTGAGAGCTCTACAGCAGTGGAAATGAGTGTTTGTTTTTTGTTTGCTTGTTGATTTTTGTACATAACTCAGAATCCTCATTGGTGTAGGTGGTGCTTTACAATAGAACGGAACAGAACAAGGAGCTGCTGCCCTGCCCAAAAGGGCGTCTGATGCAAAAGCCATGCGTGGGTACAGTGCAGAAGAATGGGGAACAGAGGGAGCTCTGTTAGCTATGATTAGTTAGCAGAGGGACTCTGTGAAAGCTGGTTAGAAATACCATGCTCCCCACATCAGGGGTCAGGCTGAGCTGGTCAGTTCTCAGCAGTCCATTTGAATAGTAGTTGACCCTGTCAGCTAAAGCTTCAATTAGGGACCTTGTCAGAGGATATTGTTCTGAGCATGACCCTCTATGGTGCCCAAAGGGCTGAGTCTGCTGAAACAAGGCCCTGTGAGCCATGTCTCTAAATCTTCTCTGACTAATGAAGACCTTAAATACAGAGGAGCCAGCCTGATTGGGCTCCTCTGGAAATTGGAAGCTTGTGTGCAAGTGTGGGAAAATTCCTGTTGGAGTAGTGTAGTGTGTTGAGGGGTCTGGGAGCAACTGCTCAAATGGCTACTAAGTGATTCCAGATGCCTCCTGCAGTACAGAAGATGTGGGGGAGTTGTCCCGACCGCTCCTGAGTTTCAGCAGGTCCTGTGACAATGGGAGTTTTTTTCCCACAGCTTCTACCATTGCCTAGAGGAATATTTGCTAAAATGCTGAGAATATTTCCAACACTCAACCTGGTCCTTGCAGTTTAGTAAGAAACATCTCTTTCCTGGGCTGCAGATGCAGCAAGGCGTTTGTCTATGCGCCTAAATGTAAAAAGTGTCATGAGTCTGTCGCTTCAGCTGATCTTAAGTGTTGGACAGGCTTAAAATGAAAGCAAGTTTTAGCCTCATAAGGTAAAGGGTTAAACCTGTGTTACAAAATTGTAAATGATTTCAGAAAGGAAAAAACAAAGGAACCCAGCAAAGGCAGCAGTTAATGCTCATGAGGGACAGGACAGTGGTTTCCTCTTAACCCTATTTAGACTGAATGTCTTTGAGAACAAAGTGGTCTTGAAGGGTTGATGCTTTGACCATTGTTAACCTTTTCTCTCAAGAAGTAAATTGAATTGCAGTTATAAAGTTGGCAGAACTTGTACCATAGGGTGTTGGTATTTTGTCTTGGAGTGTGCTGGTGTTTAGAAGGCTCTACCTAGCATGCATTCACACATGATTAGGTTCAAGGGTTGCTTGCTCTGCAGCAATGTAGCAATTTAGTGTAGTGAGTCTTAAGTGTTCCTATTCTTAGGTCCTGTACAAAATCCAGTTAACTGAACTTTGCCCAATTGGGTTTCTCACTGTTTGTCCCACAGTAAATGGGACACAAGCAGAGCCTGGGAACAGGTGCTCCAAAGATAAAAGAAAGGACCTGGGTGACCCTGCTGTGATTTAATAGGGTGGGTTGGTTGGTTGGTTTGTCTTCCATGCCCTAAAGTCTCTGTGGAGAGAACTTTGCCATATTTTCTTGTTATGTTTAAGAAGCTGATCTGGCTTAAAGTGAAAAGTCTAGATTTCTCCATCTTTCAGTCAGGTAGGTATGTGGCACCAGTGGGGTGCATATCAGTAGGGCTATTCTGCAGAGTCACCATTAGCTGCCAGAGGAGACAAAATTTTAAGCAATACAAATATGCTGGTTTCAGTGCAGTTTCCTCATTCGTGGTTTGTTGTTTTTAATTGAATGGCTTTTGAATGTTCTGTAAGAAATTTCTCTGACTTCCCTGTAACCTGGCTAAGTGTTTCAAGGACAGGTCTGCCTTGTTCTCCTAAAGACGACCTTCTCCTAAAGAAAGTTAAAAAATAACTGTATCAGAAAAATGTAGCTATATTAAAAACGTTGCCATCAATTATGTCAGGAAAAAAAAAAGAAAAAACTGAACCCCTAGTTGAACTATTTGCAAGATTCTTTAAGGTGGGTATTGCAACACCAAGTCCCTGCTGAAGATGTTGACTAGATGAATTGGTATACTGTGTTCATTTGTCAGGATAGGGAAGATGCAAGAAGGAATGTAAATAAGGCCTTCAGCACTTCAGACTTCACATAGAAAAACAAAGGGGATTTTGGGAATGTCTTTTTAACATAGCTAATTCCTTTTTAAAATAGAAAGGCCAGAATACTTGATTGTACTGCAGCAAAGCTGTTTCCCATACTGTTGTGGAATATCTGTGTAAAATAGCTAAAAATCAGTGATCTTATGGGTTTCTAGGGTACCTTATGGGGCAGTTCTGTACCTTGGCATTGCACCCATGATACATTGGGGCGTTTGCATTCTTCATTCCAGTAGGAGAAGGTCCCACCCTTTTTCTGTATTGGACCTGGAAGGCTAATCAAGAACTGGTAGACTACCCCCAGTCTCTAGCAAAACAGCTGTGGGGAAAAGATAGCACTATAAGGATTTTCTGGGCCTCTTTTGTGCAGAATCCCTGTTGTAACAGACTTGCATGTTCCAAAATATAACCACTTTGATACCTGTTGTCCAGACTGTGCTACTGGGATAACAAGCATCACAAAAGATGCATCAGAGATGAAACTGAGCAACCTTCTCCGTTGTGTAACAATCTTGTTTATGGTAGTTTCTTCTCAATTTAGTAGCTGTTGGTAGGTGGAAGTCTAGCTATGTGCTGTCTCTTCAAAACAGCAGTTGTGCAACAGACATCTTCCTCTGAGACATCATCCGTGTTACTTTCTCCTTTTTTCCAGATTGTCCACAACCACCACAGCCTGAGAATGGAGGCTATAAATGCCACCCTAGTCCCTGCAATGACCCTCTAACTTCAGGCAGTGTCATAGAGTATCTGTGTGTTGAAGGCTACATGCTGAAGGGAGATTATAAATACCTGACCTGTAAGAATGGACAGTGGAACCCAGCCATGGAGGTTAGCTGCAGACTCAGCCCAGGTGAGTACTCAGTGACGCCAGTGGGACTGTCAGAATTGCCCTTACCTCTGCTTTTCAGATTCTCCATAAACACTGAGTCAGTATTATGCTGAGGTAGACCAGACAGGCTACCTCTGTTGCCCTGTACCCCTTTGCTCCAGCAGTTTAATAAATGCAGCTCACAATCACAGTGGTCTTTATTAAAAATGTCTCTTCTATAACAGCCTGTCGGATGTAAACCCATTTCCCTTTGTGCAGGAAGACAACCCATGGAAAGGAGTACAATGGAGGCAACTTACGATTTTTTGGATCCTTTCCTTTTGGCAGCTCTGGCTTCAGAGATGGGGGAGGCCCTAACTCAAGCATTTTCCATGCTGTCCATTTTTGCTTCTGGTGGGCTTGGACAGTACCCTCAATCATGTACCCTTTTGTTGATATGTGCAGGTGTGAGTAGTATATGGAGCTTTTCTCCTTCCTTGCAAACAGGTTAATAAACTGTTGGTCTGCTGTGACACAGAGCTCTGGGTCTGCTTTTCAGTGGACCGGCAGAAAAGGATGTTGCTGACAAATGATTTCTGCTTCTTTCTAAATGAGTGGACAGCTTTTGTTTTGTGGGTGTCTCCCAGCTGAACAGGAATCCCTCTTATCAGGACAAGAAAGTAAAAATTTGAGGGGAAAAATGTTCGGCATACAGCTCTTAATTACCCATGGCTCTTCTGGTTTTAAAAGCATGTGTACTGGATAAGGAGAGACCTCCTGTCTTTCGGTTTGACCTGCTGGTATAGTCTATCTGCTCAGTCATCCTGAGTCAGCAAGATGTGCATGCTGGGATTAAGTCTTGTAAACCAAAACGCAAAATATGTTATCTTAATCAGAAGGAAACAGAAAAGAACCCTCCTCAAGCCCTTTTTGGAGCTAACTGCAGATCTGTGATCACTGGAACATCCTGTCCTGCTCCAAAGACACTGTCTTCTCAGTTTCCCTGTCATGGCTATTCTAATAGCTCCTCCTATGGGCAGATGCATAGGGAAGGGAACTGGGAATTTACCTGGAAGCAGTTGGATCCTGAAGAGGCTTTTCAAATTCAGCATAAGCATCCTCTCTGCAGTGATCCCCCTCCCCCTTGCTTGCTTGCAGAAGAAAACTGCACTATGGCAAGTAGTGCTCCCTGGATGGCATTTCTGCACAGCAGCACTTAGTCCACATCAGGGCTGAAGGGATTGTGTTGTGGCAAGCAGCTTTCCTCTAGCATCCTGAGAGACAGTGGCCCCATCAAAAACATGGGGCCTCAAAAATGTGGCTAAAAAGTGCAAAAGCTACTGCTGAGTGAGCTAATTGCTTTCACAGTACAGGCTTTGAAGCAACTGATGAAGGTCAGAGGCAGCTGAGGTTTAACTACTAGGTCTCTTTTATAGGGGAAAGGAAGGAGGAGGGAGTCTAGAGAGGGAAAGAGAGTAGGTCTTACAGTTATTGGTAATGATTAAGACCCTCACCTACTCCATACAGAGTAAATTAAATCCCTAGAAGGTGTCAGAGATGTTTTGTATAGCTCTGTCCCTGTCAGTCCTGTAGCCTTTGAGTGTTTCTTGTATCAGCTAGTAAGCATCTCGCTGGAAGCTGAGTTGGTGAGTGTGCTGGTGTGTACCCCACATGGTGAGCTGCTTTACAGCATTGCATATTGACTCTGAAAATGGAGTGCCCTTTTTGCCTACCCTATTCCCTGTTAGTCTACTCAAAGTGCCCTGGATTATTTTGAAAATGGGAATCTTTACTCAGCCTTATTTGCCATAGGGGAAAAATGTACTAGACTGTCTTTCCTGGGGAGGGGTCTGGCTACTTCTGAAAATTTTCAGGAAAACAAGGACAAGACAGGCAGCCCAACAGGTTTAACTGCAAAGCAAGATGCAGAAAATGCAAGCTGTTAAGACACCTATTTTGCATGCAGATTTCTGGCTGCAGGCTTAAAAGCAGTGGTCCTCTGGTTTTCTTCTCTTCCATTTGTATGCCCTTCTTCCCTTCATCCCCACCTGCAGGTGTGCCCTGCATCCCACTGCGGTTTGCGAACTGCGCTCCTGAAGGATGCAATGAATGTAGCAAAAAGGAATTAAGGAGTTCATGCATGGAAACGTCCTGAATATGAAACACTAGTATTTGCTGATGGGGGTGTGAGGTGTAGAGAGATCTCTACCAAAGACATAAACTGGGACAGAGACCATACATATACAGGCAATTTTGTGCTCTAGTGAGGTGAAAGGACTAGAGTAGCATCCTAGACATGATACGCAGTGCTCAGTGATACAAGCTCCATGCTGTTCTCTCTCCACTCCCAATTTATTCCTGTCCTGCAGGGACCTTTAAAAGCCAGATGGGTTCTGGCACAGTCGCACCACACAGCTGAGGGATAGCAGACTACAGAGGAAGGGTAGGAGAGAGTAATGTAGGCAGGGCATGTGTATCTGGCACTGGAAACTTGGCATCCTGAAACAACATCTTGCCTTCCCTCTCTGTTCCCTGGGATATGTGTTTGTGTGATAGAGAACTGAATGCTTGTTACATCTTAAATACACCAAGCCAGGTGATTTCCACCCCTTCCTTTGCAAGACTGTTCCATTAGCCAAGAAAACACGTTATATGGAACCTTTCCTATTGTTTGGCCTAAAATACCCTGCTTATTGTACTTTACTGATGACATCAGGACATTTTTTAGCTGTTGCTCAGCAAGATCTATATATAGCGTGACCCTTATCACCTTCTCCCCTCTGTCAGCCCCCATGGCCTGGTTGTATTGCCTTTCTTTGTGCTTCCTCTGTGCTTTTCCAAAGAAGCTTTGTCTGTTGTAGTTTCTCTTTATAGCTGATGGAGAGGAGTCAGATGAAGCTCCAAACTGTCCTCTGGAGGAGATTACCTCTGTGCCTTGACTGTATAGGAAAGTTGGACTCCTCACACATGCGCCCAAGTATAAGTCCTGAGAGCAGGCAGTGTGACTTTCTCCTTCCCTATGGAAGTGATTTAAGGGAGTGGATCCTTCTAACTTCTGTTCCTCTTCCTTTGTAGAAAAGGACTCTCCCCCAACAATTGGAGTACCCACGCTCTCCATAGTGGCCTCCACAGCAAGCTCTGTCGCCCTGATTCTTCTCTTAGTTGTGCTGTTTGTTTTGCTGCAACCAAAGCTGAAGTCATTCCATCACAGCAGGTGAGTGTAGCTGGGGTTTGGAGGGGCTCAGAGGTGTCCTATTTCTTTGCAGCAGACACCCAGTAAGGTATTTGATTTAGGCCTTCATTCAGGACCAATTTATCCCCTTGCTTCTCTCCTTCTGCTTTCATCACTATCACTGTTTTTCTTCAAGTTTTATTGCCTTGTGGGGCTTTGTGGCTTCCTCAGAGATCCATCATGTGTTCTCATATCATGGTAAGCCAAACTCTGCTTTTGGTTACCATATCTTCCTGTGTCCAGACAGCCCCATAGGTCAGTGAGGTAAGGGGTGATTCCTGTAACAGGCCATTTTTGTAGTAGTCAGCAGACCAAAAGCTTCATCAACTGGGATAGAATCTACATTTAGATTATAAAAGACAGGATGGTGAGAGAGGTTGAGGACAGTGCAGTTCCCTTTTCAGGGATGAGAAAGGGGAAAGAGGAGGCAGAATGTTCCTGTCTCTCATTTAAGCCATCAGGCCTGACAAACCCCGGAGCTACATGGCTATGATAACATCTGCTTTTTACCTGACACTTTGAGTTTCCGGTTTCTGTGTGTTTCCAATTACAAAGCAGGCTCTCTGGGTTTCACAGATGGTCTGGCCACACAACCTCTGTTCTGACTTCCCAGACATACAGCGCCTGTGTGCATGAACATCCTGCCCAGCATTGCCGCATTGTGCACCTCAGTGGCACCTCTCCCCTAGGGTCTAGCAGTAGTCTGGGATTGTGGTCTGCAATGCCCTGCTACGGTTGCCGTTCTAATCTCACTTAATGAGTGATTTTCTTCTCTTTTTCCTTGGCCTCAAATGTAAAAAGTTATGATCCCTACCAAAGTGTTCAGGTATTTATTTTATTTATCTTTCCCAGTCTGTCTGTCAGATCCTACAGTATTGTTAATGAGATGTGCAAATCTGCCATAGTTCGCTGCTGTGGGGAAAAATTCCTCCTGGTCTGGGTTTGTGGAGGAGAGGAGGGACCTGGCTGTAACACTGTTGCCATCTGAGGTGAACAATGTCACTGTGGACTCCCTCTTCTGAACCAGCTACTGGTACTCCTTAAACAAGAGGGGAGGTGTGGCTGTCCAGCAGCCCAGAGGCTTGAGAGGTGGCATCCTGGAATCTGCCCTTTTCTGCAGAAGTCTAAACCATTACGGACAAGAAAAACTCAATCTTAGGACTCTGACTCATGAGCCTGGGTGATTCACAGTGGGACAGTTTAAGAGCTGTCTGCCCTACCTCTGCCAGAGGTTATCTCCCCAGCGGCAAAGATGGCAGAACAGGCAGTGCTGGGTGTTGCAAAATATAGCAGTGTATCAAACTGAAAGCAGTGGTTATCTGAGTTCTCTTCATATGCATGCTCTGACACCAGAGAGCTCCGAGTCATCATCATTGTCAGATTTAGCTATGGAGGCAGGTGAGGTGAGATGGCTCTTTGTCTGTAAGAGATCACCTCTTACAGATGAATCCATCAGGCACTTGAATTACACCCCTTGCTTGTGTTTATGGCAATTCACAGCAGACCTGCAAGGCCATGCTTGCTTATAATAAGAGCTTGGTAAAACACCACCCAGGTTTCTTCTTCTGTTCTCCCATAAATAAGCCATTGCTGAGCATTAGAGTGCTGCTGTGGCAGAGGTGGGTGGTTACTGGGGTTCCCAGTGTGTATATATATCTCTTATAAATAAAAATAAAAATGCTCAGTGTGACTCTTTTCCTTTGTTTCTTTGAGGCGAGACCAAGGTGTGTCTGGGGATCAGGTCTCTATCATGGTGGATGGTGTCCAGGTGGCCTTGCCATCCTACGAAGAAGCGGTGTATGGCAGCACAGGAAACTGCATTCCACCCTCGGATTCCCGGGTGCAGATCGTGCTGTCGGAGGGAGCTGGGCAGAATGGAGCCAGAGAGATGCAGCAGCAGGACCAAGGGGCTTGCAATAGTTTTGATAGAGAAGATGAAGCCCCAGGACACTCTGGACTGTGTGAAGCCAGCGGCTCTCAGCGCTCTGAAACTGTTCTTGTGCATCAGGCTGCTACCTCTTCCTGGGTAGCTGGCATGTCTAGTAGCAGACCTATGCACAAAGAGGTCCAAGACTCAGAAAGCAGTGACATACAGAGCCTTTTATCACTCACTTCCTCTGAGGAATACACAGACGGTATGTGACCTGGGTGAGGAGTGCTAAATGAGACACTTGTAAGAGTTGGTTCTTCCGCAGTGTGACCAGCTAGGATGAAAATGGCAAAGAATGCCCGTACATATGATGTCAAGCACCGGGGGGTATTTGAAAAGAGGTATCCCAGTCTCCATGGCTTGATGTTACACAGCTTAGATGTGCATGCAGGACCTGATATCTTCTTCTGAAGTATTGGGAACCCAGGACAGTATGGAAAGCGTGATGGAGTTCTGCTCACTTGTGTTGTCTTAGCAAAGCAGAGAAATGCCAGCCTCCAGAATTACAGTGCAGATACAGCTGCATTTGTGGAAATGAGCCTCTGTCATAGTTGGGTGAGAGTTGGGAGGATATGCTTGGGATACAAGCCCTTTGCGATGTTTAGGCTTCTCCACTTTTTGTCTGTTTTAATAAGCAGCTTTCTGCCACAGTGTGTACAATGCTGCAACCCTGGCACATGAGAAGACCTGAAAGGGTTATGCTTGAACTTCCGATCATACAGGGCAGAGGTGCAAGTCTGTTGTTTAACACTCAGTCCATCTTGCACTCTTTTGACTTCTCTGTCCTGCCCTGAAGGAGTGGCGTTACAATGCCAGAGCTGATGTGAAGGTGCAGCTTAAGGTTGCTTTTGCGGAGCCTGCTGTGTCAGGGCAGAACTTCTCCTTTCCGTAGGGTCAAGCCCTACATCTTTAGTAATGCCATTCTGAACCCTTGCAGTAAGAACAATCAAACAGGATTTTCACTGAAGGGCAGAACTAGCAGCATGTCTTGAGATGGATGTTAAACATCAAGTGTGTAAAACAAGAATCCAAAAGTGGGCATTACCAAAAAATGTCTGCAGTGCAGAAATTGGAGGATGTCGCTTCTGCACTGCATCACTTTTATCACTGTTCAGAAACCTGTATTGACTTAATGCTTGTTGTACAGGAGCAGATTGCCCCTTATGGCATGAACAATGAGGTTTGTGCTTTTGGTGCAAAGATGAAGCTGCAGCTACTGGACCTCCATCTGTGCAGGAGGTTGCATTTTTTCAAGTTAGATGAGAGCAAGTGTGAACCGTGTTCCCTATCATCCCTGTCACAGCAAGAAACTTCTTGTCTTGGACGTTTTGAGAAACTAAAAGGTTGGGGAGGTCATGGCAAAGGTGGAAATCATGTTTTTTTTAGGGAAGTTACTCCCTTCCTCTACACAGCACTGGTGAGGATGCACTGGGAATACTGTGTGTTGTTGTAGGACCCCTAGTTCTAGAGGGACGTGGAGATGGAGGGGCTTTGGTAGAGGGCTGCCAAGATGATTAGGGACCTGAGTAGAGGCTGAGGGAGCTGGGCTGCTTTAATCTGGCAAAGACAATGCTGAGGGRCAATCCAATAGCCGACTACAATTACTTGGCAGGGAATTAAAAAGTCAGTGGAGCCAAACTCTTCTCAGTCATGCTAAATGATATAACGTGGAGCAATGGCCACAAGTTGCAACTTGGCAGATTCAGATTGGACATTACAAAAATATATTCTGCTAGGGGGTAGTGCAGGACCAAAGAGGCACCAAGAGAGGTGGTAGAATCTCAGTCCTTGAAGAATTTCAAGCCTGGAGCTGGCAATGGTCCTGCTCACAGGGGCAGGTTGGACCAAAAGCCCTCCAGAGGTCCCTTTCACTGTGTTAGGATGAGAGGAAGAACACTACATTATCATGCTGCGGTAGCCTGATTAGCAAGACATGGGAGCCAGTCTTGCTTTCAACAGTAGTTTTTCTTATGTCTGTTGAATTGCATGAAGTTTAACTTTTTTTTTCCCTCCTCTATCCAGATATTCCTTTACTGAAGGAAGCATGAGGCCTGCTGCATTTGTCTAGCCTTCTTGGGTTTCTCCCTTTTTCACCTCCCCTTGGGACAGAAGCACTCTGTGCAGCCTTCTCCGTCCTCACAAGCTGTGCCCTGGATACCTCCAAGCAGAGTCCCCCTCAGCTGAAGATCCAAAGGATGTCGCCAGGTTGCCTCCAGGATGCACCAGTGGGGTTGGTGCAGTGCTGGCTTCCCCATTCCATCTGCATCAGGGGCTCAAGGAACAYAGTGGATTTGAGCTCGTCTCTCCTCTTCCGCAGCCAGATGTTTGACAGCAGTCTCTGGAGAGCTGCTCCTTTCTTGTGCCTTTCTCCTCCTCACACTGGCTTGTCACAGCTTCTCAGCCTCTCTAGCCCTTCTGCTGTCCAGAGAGCAGGGGCTAAATCTGCTTGCTCACTGGGTGCAGACACAGTTTATATATACATATGTATATTATATAGGCTCTTCTTCCAGCATCCTCTTTGATAGGGCAGGACAAATGGGACTGAACCTGGGCTTGGGAGAGAGTCCAGTTACAAGGCAACTTGTGATGTCTAGAAGTGCCTGGAATGAGATGGGCTGTGTGATAACTTAGTTGTGCAATAATGATTCATTGAGATTTGCTAGAGCTCTGAAGGCAGAGAAATCAAATGTTTGGGAAAGCCCTCTGCCCTTCTCAATACCTTCTGGTATAGCAGAGCAATTGCATCTCTACAAGAGTCCACTCCTGAAAATCTCACTCCTCTTTCCTTCCTTCACTACCAGTGCAGTCCACTTAGCTACGCTGGAAGCTGGGACTGTGACTGTGCTGCAGACAAGACAACTCTTTTGGCTTTGGTCTGATGCTGGAGCAGCTCCTGATGTTAGATTGTGGGAGAGCCATGGTGGCCACTGGTCAGCAGGGTGAGAAATTAGCACATTTATAAGCAAGCCAGGAGGATCTGACTTTCAGTTAACCAAGCCTGTGTTARTTGTGAGTTAGTCCCATTCACTTAGGCATCAGGACTGGAACCTGATTTGTGGCCCCTATTCTTCTGAATATGTTGTGTGTCTTACAAAGCTTTTCCTATTATTAAGGCTGTTCTGCGCTATTGCTTGGGTTCCCCTTGCTCAGGTCTTCAGGCAGAGGTAACGCTTTTCAGTTGTAATCTGGTAGTAGTTCTTGTGTTTGAAACTGTTGGAAGAAAAATGCCCGTGCGTAGTGAATGCCAGGTCACATTGGTTCAATCCCAAATTACCTTGCCAGTCATACTAGGTACCTGAGCACTTGAATCCTGGGTAACTCCATCCAAATGGCTAGTGCATCTTTCTAGCTTCATATTGTCAGAGTCTGCAGTTTTAACCTGATGTGCTTCAGTGGGCCTGCACAGAAAGGGTTCTTCCTTGTGGCTGGGCATCAAAGGGCTTTGTAAAGTCTCTCCTAAATACAGCATGGTTGCCTGTCACTGTGAAGGAAGGTTGGCTACATTTGGACGGTGGTGCCAGAAGACATCACAACTTATTCCAGAACAAGAATACTACAGATTATTTTAAGGAAGTTCTGTTAAGAGAGAAAAAAAATCCCAAAATGTATACATCCTCACCCCACAGTTATCTATGGCAGGTCAGTGTCCTGGTTGCTGTTAACAGGATTTTATTGCAGGAAACCAAGTTCATGTGGGATGGGTGAGCCAAGCAAAAAGCATTGTGGTAGTTGCAAGGTTCAGTGGGGCGGTCTGGAAACAGTGTTCCTTGGAACTGGTTTCAACAGAAGATTAGGCTTCTTAGATGTGTGTACCTTGTCAAAACTGCCTTGAGGCAACCAAGACAGTGCTGCCCTGTGAGAAGCTGCTAAATTTTCATCTGAGTTGAAGGAGCAAAATGTCATGGCCTTACACATCATGTGGTAGCGTACAGGTGAACAGGGCTTCTGTTTTACAATACTCACAGTCCTCATCCTTGTTGCTCTGGGAACAGGCTATCACAGCACTTGGTAAAAGTGACATGGCACTTTAAAAAAAAAAAAAAAAGACTGTGGCTTTGATCCAGTTCCTGGAAATAGGGATTGGCCATGGTGTCCAACTGTCTGCCTGCTGCTCCTGTTTCTGATTAGTGTTAATTCTTAGGACAGCTGGGACAGCACATGCCTGTGGATGGAGGAGTGCTATTTTCCCTATCTTTGTTTTAGAGGGACATTATTAAATTAAAAATACAATATTTTAAAATTCCTTCCCTGTTGCTCATATCATCTTAGGCTAACACAAGGATTTGATAAATCCAGTTTGGTTGAATTTGGGTTTTTTGTTCAGTTTTTTGTTTCAGATGATGAAAATGCAATGTCATTTTACCTAGGGCTTTAGTGTTTCAACTTCAAGCAGTGCAGAGGGCAAATGTTATTTACCTGTCTGCTGTTAAAATTTTAGAAAATAACAGTATTGGAATGTTCTTAGTTTTTAATTCCTGCCTTAAAAAATGATCTAAGCTTGAGCAGTGTCTCATTCACTGGTTTTCTCAAAGCAYGTGGAGGGAGCAAGTGAGTGTATGGTGGGAAGGAAAGATGATGTGACCTTTTTCCTGCTTCCTAGTGAAAACAGAGTAGGAGGAGTTGCTCTTTACATAGTTTAAGGTCCTGTCTACTCAGACTTACCCCAGCAAAAGAGGTGCAGAAGCCAGGTGCGTTCTGTCTTCCTGCAAGATACAGTCCTGAACTCAGTGTAGCACTGGGTTGGTGGAAGAAGTGTTCACTTAATGAAGCTGGAAGCTGATCCCAGGGCTGGACCTTGCCCTGGATGATCGCATGCTCAGCTAGCAAAGAGCACCTACTGAGTGGCCCTGCCTCCTTTCTCT
Source organism: Apteryx rowi (assembly GCF_003343035.1). Classification (NCBI taxonomy): domain Eukaryota; kingdom Metazoa; phylum Chordata; class Aves; order Apterygiformes; family Apterygidae; genus Apteryx; species Apteryx rowi. The sequence goes on along the minus strand of NW_020448008.1, from coordinate 656,582 downwards.
GCTATTGTAAAGTGATCAGCCACCAGTTTGGGAGGAAAAGTTTCAATTTGGGTGGGGAAGAGAAGGAAGCTGCAAAGAAGAGGATGTGTTTTACTTTTGTTTCATTTATAGAAATTGTGGGAAATGGTTTTCCAAAAAAAAAAAAAAAGTGTAGGTGGAGGGAAACCTACAAGCATAGGCCTTGTGATCAGTCCTAAATGGTCAACATCTGTTGGCTTGCTAAGAGGGTAAAACATGCTGGCTTGCTGCTTGTGTCTTAAGCCCTCTCTGCAGGTCTCCCTGCTGTGCTGGCCTGTAACCCCAGCTGGCTCTCCTCTGGCACTCACAGAAGAGCCTTGTCCCCTGCAGCAACAACACCATGTGGAAATGCGCCTCTAGGACCTGTGCAAGCCAGAACATGGAGAAACAGCTTTTGGATTATCACACTCCTCTTTCCCAAGCCCTCAGCTTTGGAGTTTATTTTCTTGTAAAATAAGGTAGAATGGTTGGGGAAAGAACCTGACAAGTTTTCTGCTTGATAGTTGTTTTTAAAGGAAGGGGGGGAAGAAGATCTCATCTTATTTACTGATTATCAAATGATTGTTAATCACTCATGCTTGTTTTAATTCTGTGGAGGCTGAAGGATTGGGAAGTCTTCGGGCAGAGATTCAGAAAGACGAACTAAACTGCACACTCCTGTCTTCATTTGCTGGAGCAAGGACTGAGACTTAAAGATCCCTCAGTCATGAGCTCTGCTCTATCTCAGGAGCATTCATTACCTCTAAGCAAAGAGTGTGTCCTCTGTGATAGTAGTTGTAGGTAGATGCAGCCCGGATCTCAATGTGTGGCAGGGACTCAGCTTTGTAAGAGGCAACATAGTGGGTGGTGGGGTTTTTTTTGATTTGTTTTTTTTTTTTTTTCTCCTTACTGATGGGGCCACAGCTTCCTTACCTCTTTTCCCACCTGTGCCTGACAACAGAATTCAAAGGGAGGCATTTTTTTCTTATTTAACACTCCCAACATAATCATCTCGTGTTCTGTCATACTTGCTGGACTCTGAGATGTTCAAGAAGAACATTAAAATGATTTAATTACATTGGAAAATTTAAAATAGCACTTATTTTAAAGGGTTTTTTTGTTTTTATGGGTTTGTTTAAGAATCTAGTAGGTTAAAAAATTAAAAGGGCATTTCAGAAATTCACAAAATACTATGTGCAATAGAAAAACCTCCTTGCTTTCTTTGAGTTATGTGGGTTTTTAAAACAAAGTACAGCCTACTGCAGTGTTTACAACCCAAGCATTACAGAACTGGACCAGTCTAAGAGAACCAGAAAGTGAAGCTGCAAGTAACCCCTGAGGAAGTGGGTCAGTCTCCTGTCAGGGTCTGCATCATGAAGCTCAGATCAAATGATGAGCCAGCTTGGATTGTGTCAGTGCCTCCTGTCACCTCGAAGGGGGTCAGCAGCATTGGTGAGAGAAATGGTTTTGTGTTCTGTTTTTTTAAATAGCTTGTATCTCCCTATCATTAAGTGTAGAAGTGGTAAAAAATGAAGCCAGAAAGAGGGACATTTTGCAGCATATGAGCCTGTGGAGTTGTTACTAAGTTAAAACTCCATGAATTTGGGAAGGAGAGAGCTTAGTGCATTTATGTGGTATTTCAGCACATATAGAAGTCAGGTATGTGAGGACTAAATATATTCCACTTGCTAGGGGAGGGAACATAAGATGCTCCCAGAGTAGATGATTTGGGTCAATATTGAGGAGTGGGGTGAGGGAAGAGCWGCAACCTCAGCCATTGGAAATAATCTGGGAAGGTAAGTCATTTGCAGTACAGAAAAAGGAACACAAGAAGAGGGGAGTGAGGAAGAGCTGCGATTAGCCTGCAACATACCTCTGTGTTTAATGAGAGTCAACGCATTCATGGCTAGCTGTAAGGAAGCTGTTCTTTGTCTAGATAATCTAACAGGCACCAGCAGGCTTGCTGTATTTAAAAAAAAAAAAAAAAAAGTAACATGCAACTAGTTGGACACACTGAGATTTTCTTGCTGACCTTTCTAGAGCATATTTGCCAAACCTGGTTTTACTGTTCTGATGGCAATTGTTTAAAAAAAATCTGCCGTTTTACTCCATCCAGATACCTAATCGATTTCACTTTCTGGTTCCTGTAAATAAATGCAACAAATCCCATCAGTTTTCCACACACATCCCACATCCTGCCTCAGCCCAGCCCCTGCAGTACTTACCAGGGAACAGCAGATTCAACTTGTTCTATGTGAAAGCCTTTGTTTGCAGAGGAACTTTATTAGAAAACATTTATTCTGTATAAAAGGCTTTGAAAGTGCAGAGAGGCTTCTTAGAGCAGGCTTTATTTTAAGGAGTATTTTTATACTGGAAATAAGCCCTCTTCCACACTTCAGAACTGTATTCGTACCAACCCAAGAGTTACTGTCCTGATTATCCATCCCCTCCTCCTGCCCTTCCACAGGACAGGAAGCATGCAATTTCCCACACTTCTCTTCAGGGCCTCGAGTCCAGCACTGCTTCTGAACTTGGCCTCCCGCAGGTTACATGTGGGGAGATATATATATATATATATATATATATATATATATAAATAAAAAAATGCACCCACCAGAGTGGGTTCTACTGATGCTCTGCATATGCTTTGCTTAAGCTGTGCTTCTGCTTCTGTCCTGGGATGAGCAAGGACAGAGGCAACTGAGTAGTGCTGGAAGATGTTTTAGTTCTGATTTTTCAACTTAATGCAAAAAGAAGAAAAAGCTGAGCTGTCTGTGAAATGAGTGTCCTGTGATGCAGTGGGTAGACTGCCGGTAGTTGCTGATGCAAATGCAAGGGGAGCTTGGTTGCCTTCAGTTCGTTAATCTTTTTTTCCTGTTTGGTTGTTTCTTTGTTTTGTTTTGTTTTTTTTTAACCTGAATTGCACCAGTATGGAATTATTTGCAGAATGGTACTCCGTATATATGTGGGTTTTAAAAACAAAACCATAATTGATGCTGTTCAGGATGTAACTCAATTAGTTTTATTTTGCTTTATTTTATATGTATTTTCTGGTATCCTGTACATTGCAGTGGGTGTGAAGATAGTATTTTAATATTTGTACAAAGTTTAATTTAATTGTTCTATGTATATAACTGCATTTCTAAATTAAAAATCTTTTGAAGTGAAGCTATGAACTCCTGTGTATTTGTAACTGCTTGGGCTTTATGGAGTAGATATCTATCAGGTCTTCAGTGGATATGTTGCACTAGTGCAATGCCATCCACGTGGAGATCAGGATGAGGTTTGAATGCCTTGGGTGGGATTGAGGGGGAGGGGTCAGAGTTTGCACAGTCTCAGAAGAATATTTTGTTTTCCAAAATACACTCCACTCAGAAATAAAAGGCCACCCTTTGCATGCCTACATGCAACTGCATGAGGAGTTGGGTGAGGCTCCTCCTGCTGGCTCCAGGCCACTCCAGAGGGCTGTGATCACCCGCGTGCTGTCTGGGCCTGTTTTCTGGTTCAGGTTTTTGATGGCACTTGCAGCTGTTGCTTTTCACAGATGCTCCTTGGCCTGCCTGAGCAGTCCCCTGATCTGATGTGCAGACTTGCTTCATGAGGCTGGGCAAGGTGTTTGTTTGCCTTTAATTTCTATAGCACTGTACATATGCATAGCAACTTAGCAATGTGGTGGGGGAAGACCCCCACAAGCACTCAGTCCCTTCCCTTGCTCCCCTGAATCAAGCACTGCCTGTGTGGGCTGCATTATTGAGGAGCTAGCAGCACTCATCAGTCAGCAATGGAGAGGAAGGATGTGAGCTGGGACAGGGATGCAGCACGGTCATCTGGCTCTCCAGCAGCAGCAGGAGGAAATGCATGCATGGTAGGTCTGTGCGCGAGGAGCAAAGGCGACAGCAGTAAAGGTAGAGGGGCTGAATATGGTGCAAGAAGTGGGCTGCATGAAAGCCATGGGGAGGGCTCACAAGGGGGGAGAAAGGCTGGATCTGAATTTGATGTAAGAAGAGAAGTTGCATATGAGGAGCATGCCTGAAGTGATTGCTGGGTAGTTTTATAGTGCCCTGTTTGCTGGATGTGGAACCTATATTAACTGCTGCAGTACAAATAGCTGATAGTTGCTACAGTATTTCCATCAACTGGTGTAAACCTTAAGAACAGTATGCCAGGGAAGATGGGCCAAGTTGTTAACAATGAGAAAGGGGAGGGGGAAGAAGGTTTTTAAAGAGATGATGCATGATGTGAAAGGACTTTAGAAAGGAAGAAGGGTTGAATATAATAAATGGCTAATTAATCTGAGACTAAATAATGAAAAAAGTGTATATAGGAAGAGGATAATATTTTTAGAGGAGAGAGAGCTCTCATTGTCTAAATGCTGATCCAAAGAAGGTAGCAGGATAGTTTAGGAGACATTGGAGAGATCTTTCAGATATGTGAGTACGGATTGTGCCAGTCTGAGTTCAGAGTTAAGGCTGGGTGTGGAGCATCCCATCTCACTGTGCAGGCTGTCCCTGCAGGGCAAGCGTAGGCTCCCCTGTGCTGCCAGGATGCTCCTCTGGGACCAGGAGCTAGGGACTGCAAGGAATAGGGAGGAAAGGAGTGCTGGCATAAAACCCCTTGTCAGTAGGCTGGGGAAAGGGTAGCGGGGAATTTTGGAAGAAAGTTTTGGAGACAGAGAATAAAGGGCTAGAAAGAGTTTCTCAGATGCATTTTGGAGCTGTGGGAGTTGTAGCTGAGAAGCATTTGGGCTTGGGTCATACCTCTGCAGTGTGTGTATGGAAAGTCATCTCCTGTCCATATACAGAAGACAGAAGTGCATAGCTCCCTGCAAGAGATCAGGCTTTTGTTGGAGCTCTTCCTTTCTTAACATTTGAAATTCCCTTTCTCTCCAAAAAGTAGAAGTGCCCCCAGCTAAACAAAACAGTGAATATTAAAAAAAAAAAAAAAAAAAAAGAGGCAGGAGGCATGTTTTCCTGGACATATAGGTGATACTGGTTTTGCAGATCTTTATCTGAATTCCCTAAAATCTCCAGGCTGATCCAGCCAGCTCACCTGATTTCAGGTCCCTGTTATTTCCTTAGCATAGATGTGTCTGCTGCATGCTCTCTGTGTGAAGTCTGGGCCTCTGGGTGAGTTTTAGGATTTCTCAGTCCTCCTGCAGGAACTAAGGAAATCTGAGGGCTGTGAACTTTCAGTAATGCTTATCATTAGAGTTCATTTTCTCACACTGGGAGGATGGTAGAGTCAGAAACCGCAGAGTAATGGAGACCTGTTTGTTCTGTTAGTGCTCAAAGACTATGCAGACCCTTTTTACTGTTATTATTTGTGTTACTTTGGAGACCTAAGATAATGTTGCCCTTTGAGGCAAGTATACCTGTAAGAGTGAGTTTCTTTTAAGGAAATCTATCAGTAGTGTAATAGGAAAGGAGAGGTAAAGGGAAGGAGAGAGGAGATCATTTTGACCAACTTGTTCAAAGCAAAGTCCTGAAAGATGTTATGAGAATTTTGTATGCTTTCATGGATTTTTTTTTTTCCCTTTGCACAGGAAGAGGCAGGTTAAACAAAAGGGAAGAAGTGATGTCTGCCTTCCTTGCCATCTTGCATTTTCCGTTTATTCTTTAAATCTTTTCCACACAGCTGGTTAATCTTGCTATAGTTTTGCCACTGTGAAACTGGAGCTTTGTGGCCCGTGTGGGCACCACTGTAGCAGACAGGTAGCATGTGGGAGTTGATTCCGCCAGGAATCGCTTTTAAACTATTATTGGTATAGCTCTTTTTTCGCATGGGTCTGTGGTCTCCTGCTGCAGCAGCTCTGGCAGCCAGGAATGGGGACTTTTTTTGTTGTTTTGAAGCTTTTATCTGTTAGACATATTGGAAATAATTTGTCACTGTGGGTTTGCACCTGTAGCAAGAAATGACTGTGTCTGAGGGAAAGCCTGAGCGAAGTCAGCCTGAAGTGGGTGGTCTAGGAAATCTTCCTTAGCAGCTGGCACTTCAGCTAAAAGGGGGAAAGGCTAAGGCAGGCAAGGACACCTCAGTTTCCAGAAAAGCAGCCTAGCCATGAAGAAATTGATCCTGCCACAAAATTGCTTTGAGAAACTGGCTCAGAAAAGGGGATAGACAGACTCCCTCCCTTAGCAGGCGTTCTGCCAGCCATTGCCATATATTACCCGAATCCCAAACAGGATGTGCTGGTGCATGTGGATTTTCCAGGAACATAAGACCATCGCCACACCAGCCCCACTATAGTCATGTACTTTAACTCTTTAACAGGATTAAACACATCTGGAACCTTTCCCCACCACCCCTGCCTGCTGCATGCCATAACCCCACCATTGGGTGGCTTTGTGGTGGGGTTATACTATTAAATTGCCCCTTGGTGGGTCATCACTTTGCCACTGCTGGAAATCTCTCCTTCATTTGCAGTTCTCCCAGGCTCTGACCTGTTTTGGGGGCTGTCACAAAATGTGGGGTTCCCCTCCTGAAAGCAGCAGGATGCTGGCTGGCTGCGTGCCAGCGAGCCCCGTRCTGAGCTCTTGGCATGCTCTTTCTTGCCCTCCAGGGCCGTGCAGAGGGACCCCTATGAGCACTATCCCTGGAGAACAGCCCTGCCAGTACCCAGCCCCTAGGGAGCTCAGTACTTGGCAAAACTGCTGATGGTCTCTCTTGGACCTGAGCTGGCATCCAGAGGTGTAGGAGAAGGACAAATTCACATAACGGACTTGCAGATTTTCTCTGTTCTCTTTTGTGGGAGGATGAAGTTCACCAGCAAATTCCTGCCCTTAATAAACTGCAGTGAGACCCTTGCTGGAGGGGCTGGGACACAGAAGGGCTCAGGAGCCCCAAGGATGCCTTTAGTGTGCCTCAGCTTCAAGTGGGAGAGGTAAGGAGGTAGTCCTCTGACAGCTCTCCATCACCTGGCCCATGCAGAGCTCAGGCTTTTGATGCTACATCCATGACAAAACAAAGGTTCTGGGACAAGAGGATACAGACTGATGGCAATACTTGGGTAATGCTGGATTTTAAACCCAAGGAGCCATGTTGAAGAGACCAGAAGCCAGGTATGGAAACAGCAGAGCCTGGGGAGGAAAACTCAGGTTGTGAAGTCCTCTTGGACAAGCCTGGTGTGAGCCAGAAGCTCAGCCCTTGCATCTGGGAGGACCTGGAAGGGACAGGCTGGATTTCACATCCAGCTCCCCAGGCACTACCCCATCCCTGGGACCTGGGTGCTGAGAGACGATGTGGGTTTCCCTGTGAGTTGGACAGGACAGCAGTCTTGCACAAATGGCTTTTCTCCGTTTCCATGAGGGATCTGCCCAGGATGGCAGAAATAGCACTGTAACAGTTCCAAGAGACTTACAAATCCGGCTTCAAATCTGAAGACAAAGTGGTTAACACCCTAAAATCTGTATCTTTATTCATAAATGTAACCTGGCTCCAAATAATTGTGTCCTCCAAGAGGCTTTAAAAGAGATGATTTGTTTCTAAAGCTGTTCAGTATTTCTCTTGTGCGTCTCTGGTGCATTTTCAAAAGCCTTACAGATAACTGTGAATTTGTCTTCACAGCATCTCAGTGGGTGGGAAGGCCCATGCTGTCCCCACTCACAGGTGGGGAAACAAGGCGTGGAAAACTGCAGTGACCTTCTCCAAGTCATAGAGGAAGGCTATGTCACAGGCAGGAAACAAATGCTCTTAATGACACCTTCAGCCTGTCTCCTTCCAGACCTATGCTTTAACAGTCGGATCATGTTTCTTATGCAGATAATGATCGAGCAGTCATGCACAGAGGATGGCCCCTTTATTTCAGCACAGGCTGAGCTCAAAATGACTGACTTAAATGGCAGTTTGGAGATACTGGTTCTCCTCTTAGTGGATGCATAATAACAAGGGCAGAACCTGCTACATAATTATTCTCTTGCTATTCTGCCTGTGGCTAACAAGCTTGAGGTAAACCAATATGGGCTGTGCCTTTGGGGGTCAAATAGAAGTCCTTCTGTTTCCAATCCAAGACATCTCAGTGGGGACTCTGGGAGAGTCACGTAAGAGTTTAGTATTTCTATTTGCTGCATTTTGGCAGCAAAATTAGGAATTTCACAAGTGGTAAAAATGCTGTAGAATGGACCAGTGGAGGGTCTAGAGGCAAGGACACGTGGTGCCGGGATACCTCCAAGAAACTGGAATGAATTTCTCCTGCTTACTAGTGCAAGAGGGAACAAAGTGTATTGCTGCTTCAGCTGGTTTATCAATTGCTGGCCTAGTCCTGGTCCCTATGACTTGGGGACCAAGGATTAATGCCTTGTAGTTTCTCACTGCAATTGGCAGAGACTATTATGAATGGCTCAGGGAGATTAAATGGCTCTTTGTAGCCCTTCCCCCAGGTCTGCATTTGTTTGAGGCCATCTTAAACATTTTATACTGGGGATTTTTTTTGTCTGTTTTTGAGGATGAAAAGTACGGTTGCATCTTGATCTTTCCTCCAGGAGGAAAAAACCCATCCGACAGTGTCTTATCAACGCCTACCCAAGTCATGGTGGCAAGGAAGGGATGTAAAAGGGACAGAGGGAAAACTGTGTCCCTCCAGCAATGCAGACATGGCATTTTGGGGCGAGGGGACTGCTGTGCCATTCCCAGGGTCTGAAGCCCTGGTTTACTTCAGCCTAATGTGATGAGGATCTCTTCAGTTTGTTTCTAATGCTAGTTCAGCACCTGTCAAGGATAGTCTCTGATTTCCTTGACATTGTCCCCTACCTTGGTCAGATCTTGCTAGCCAAATCGGTAGGGGGCAAGTCAGTTCACTCTCTGGGGCTGGCGACTGATGGTGGTCTTTCCGCTGAGATGCACAAACCTCGCTTGCCCCTTGGTGTATGCCAGGGCTTGGCAGGCCTGGGCTGAGCTTGGTGGGGTGGCTGGGCTGCAGCTGGGGGCTCTGCATCTCTCTGCTGCTGCTGAAACGCTACCCTCACCCCGGGAAGGCTGGGTGTAGGGCACCCTGCTCCTGCAGCACCTGGGACCAGTGTCTGGTAGGCAAGTAACAAATGAGACGAGCTGTTGTTTCGCAGGACGTGGCCCCATCCCATGCAACAAGGAAGGTGGGAGGATCACTGGGCATGTGAAGAAGCTGTGGGGGAAAACTGGTGGTGGAGCAATCCTTTACTAGAGGTGCCTTACCTAGAAATCATTGCAAGCTAGGCAGGGSCAAGCTGCAAGGTCCAAGCTGTTCATGACAGGTGCTTTACCAGAAGGAATTTATTTAAGCGTGGCTTAATGACTCTCACTTATTGCTGGGCTAATCAGGACACTGGAGCTAATGAGAAACTCTTCCAAACAGCCTTAGTGATGTTAATAAGCCCTTGTACTAGTGCTTCTATGTAGGTCTGATTATGAACAGCAAAGCTTCTGCCCACAAGCATCTCGTGGTTAAATRCCACCATCTAGCGTTCAACGGAAGGGAAAAGATGCAGGGGAGAGGCAGGCAGCAAATGCATTTCATTAGCGACCTGAGAGCAAAGATGGCTTTGCAGCCCAGCAGCTAGCCYTGGCCCGAGAGCGCTGCGGACTCATCCTGGCCGGCACAGCCAGCTCCCAGCACCCTTCTCAGCAGGACACTCAAACCAGCAGGTCCCTACCCGCAACTGCTAGCGGCTGTGTAAAATCGAACATTGCAATTTAGAGCCTTGTTGTGATACAAGGAAGATCAGGAATGGCTGCAAATAGCTCCATAGGTGACTTTGTGGGGACAGAAAGAGAGATTAAGAGCAGATCTCTCAGGGAACTGGGTGCTGCAGGTTCCTGCTAGGCTGGTTTGCAGCCAGCATGGGTGCTGGTTGCTGGTGGGACAAATGAACACACATGCTGCAGGGGGAGGAGGGCAGTGTGGGGAAATGGTATTTGCTTTGCAATGCAGGCCAAATTGCGCGTGTCCCTCCGCCACAAGCCAGGCTGTAGTACTTCTGATGYACCCCCGGCACTCAGCACTAACAGACAAGTATGGGAGCTCTGCGCATGCACCTAAGTTATTTTCTGAAGTGGCTTGGCTGCCTTCACCCAGCCAGGGGACAAAACTGAGACCCCAGCGAAACAGGGTCAGAGCGGCCTCGCTCTAGGGCGCTGTTAGACGAGCGGCAGCAGCGCGGCTTGAGCAGCTCTCCATGACCCCTCATCCAGCTCCTTGTGCCTGCAAGGTGGAGAGGGCAGTGTACGCGTGCCCATGGCTGCATGGGGAACCTCTCTGCCAGGAGAATAACCTGCCAGAAATGTTGGGTGTTAAGGCGGGTGTTTCTTTTTAGTTGGCTCAGTTTCCCAGTCCAGGTAAATTCTGTATATGAGCGGCTGGAGGCAGGAACCGTGAAGAGCTGCTGCCCTCGCAGACAGAGCTGCACCATCCTGATGTGGGATGTTGGATGTAAGAGGATACAGGGGAAAATGTAACAAAAACAGTGGGTCCGGGTGATGGCCATGATAATTATGTGTTTTATTGTGTCTTTGCTTCCAAAAATACAGGTCTCAGACACTTAAACTACAGAAAGCCTGTAGATTTGTACTTAGAGTGTGTGGGCAAGGCGGCAGCATTAGCCACGGTTTACACGGCTTCATAACTCTCCCTCTCATTAAGGTATTGCTATGAAAGAGCCACATAGCATGGGGAATGGGGCAGACAGGCTAAATTCAGGTTTTAAAGGATAAATATCTGTTCATAGCACTTTTCTGAACTGCCTTTGCATCCTCTGGTAACTAAACACCAGTTATGAGTCAAAAATAAAACTGGTAATGTTCCTCTAACCAAAGGCAGTATTTGGGAGCTAATGAAGAAGAGGCTATTTGCATTTAAGATCAAAGTAACCGGTGTTTTGGAAAAAAACAAACAAACAAAAAAAACCCAACAAATCTACTTTAGCAGCTTGATAACAGTGCTGGCACAAGGACAAATGGGTATAAAGTAGCCATGAAAGAAAGTAGGCCAGAAACAAGGATACCCACCAAGAAATTAGATGATAGAGCAGCCTTCTGGCAGGGTTGGTGGAAGCCAGGAAGCTGATTGATTTTAAGATGTAGTTTAATCATTTCATGAAATGTCGGATGCTTGCCCAGGAATGGGGCATTGCAAATGTTGTTTCTGGACTGGACTTTCTTCTTATTAAAAATGCTCTCCATTTTCACTCCAGGATGGTTTAATAGTATCAGCAATAGTGACTGAGTTGAACAGGAGCTGGTAAATTTAACTGCCATGACATCTAAGCCAGAACAGACTCTCAAGACGACACAATTTGAAATATTGTTGGCTTTGGTCTAAACTAGCGCATGCTCCACTGCTATTGCAAATGGCACTGCAGCAGGGGCAGCACCACCTAAGCTCTCTGAGAAAAATATCTAGGGAAAATGAGTTGGGAGGTCACTTCCCTYCTTAGGTTTTAACCTGGCATTTGAGCCTGTAGAGGGTTATGAGTCCACCCTAAAATGTGAAACATACTCACCCAGGTTGGGACAGAGACTTCTTAGCAGAAGGCCCGTGATGGTGGAATGTGTTTCTTTGCTTTGTKTGGCAAAAAGCTGTTGGTTTCATCAGTGTGAGGTGTCTAATTTATGTGACTGAACTCTAGTAATACACCTAGGGAGCTACTGGGAAAATAAATCTCTGTAGATGCTCTGGGTGATCGCCTATTCCCTGCATTTAGCAGAGCTAGCTGCTTTCCCTCTACTTTTTTTGCAGGGCAATGCAAAGTCATTTTCTTACGAAAGAAGAAACAAATTCTCTAGACACAAAGCCCTTCTGGGCAACTGTTGCAGTTTCTTCTGAAGTTTTCAAAAACCCCAAATACTTTTCCCTCTTTTATTGGGATCCATAACTTAAAAAGTTACTTAAAAGCTGTATGTGTCCCCTTTTCAGTGTAGGGGGAACATGGGGAGGTAATGCTTCCCTCCCTTCCCTGCTTCTTAAAGAAAGCCTGCCTTGTTTTAAATATTTTCCTTCTGCCTGTCTCCTTAGAAAATATTAGGGATATGGGGTCTGGTATTCATTATAAGCTCCCAACAGAGTAAGATCAATGAAACTTTAACTAAAGCAGCTGTGAGCCAATATGTTACTTAGCTGTTGAAGTTAAAAGCATTTATAACAAAAATTGAACTTAACCAGTTGGTGAGGACTTTTTTCCCCCTTTTTTCAGAAGTTTACATGATGTTGTCTTGTTACTAACACTTCATGGTCGCATGAGGTAGATCTTGCCTGAATTTCTTGTTTGTTTATCTTCCTATCTACTAGAACATGAAGCACTTGGATATTACGTAGGCATGGATGCTTTTATCTTTACAGTGATGATTTAACCACACACCCACCCTTTTCTTCCTGAATATGAAAATATTAAGGTAAAATATAAAAGTTTATTAAAGTTTTCCTTTTTTTTTTTTTTTTTACAGCTAGCCTTTAAAAAAAGAAGCTTCCCCTACCCCCTCAAAAAAAGACAATACACAAAAGCCCAGTGCAGTTGTCAGGAAAGCTGTAAATATTTCTGCATATGCTGTTTGGTCACAGTGCATTACATACTGAATGCAGAACTGGCAGTATTTTCCCTGGGTAACTGTTCTCCTCCACCATGAAGCAGTCCGCCAGAGCTAGTGGCATAATGTGCATATTTTTATCGCAGTCAGATGGCTGAGCTGGAGTCATGAAAACCTTTTTGCGCTGGACAGGGAGTCCATTTTCATCCCTCTCTCAGCAGTGCAGTACAGAGTGGTCGAGGTTTGATCTGCCCACTAATGTGAATTCAGCTCTGCCTGAAGAGAAACTCCCCAGACTGATAGGAGGTTTACTCCAGCAAACAGAGGGTAGGAAGGAGTGGAAGGCAGCTGGCGGAGCATCCACATTGTCAAGCAGAGTGATATTTATTTTTTTTTAATCAGCAGTATTGCACCTAAGTCTGAGATGCAGAAAAACAGAGGAAAGCTCACACAAGAGTGACAAAATGATCAGAGGCCGGAAGGACTTACACGAAAAGATTGAAAGAGCTAAATATGTATACCTTGGCTAAGCAGGGACARCTAAGGCAGGTTTATATAACCATCCAAAGGGAACAGTCCCCTGGGAGAAAAATGGAATCTTTAGGCTAGTTCAAGGGGCTGTAACTCCGTTAACAGGAGGAATTTTGAAAGGCAAATATGGGTTAAACAGAAAAAGCTGTCCTCGTGATGTTGTTTGTTAAACTAAAATGACTTCCCACAGGGAGCAAGGGAAGCCCGGGTTCTCGGCTCRTCTGCATGTCAAGGGTGGGAAAGGGTTGCGCTTTAAAAAAGGGAGGAGGTTGGGGGGGGGGGGGAACTAGGAAAAAAATGAGCAATGGACTGGCCTGCCAGCTTTTTTGTCTTCCTGTTTCCTGTTCCCAGACAGAACATGCTTACTAGGAAAAATGACCTGTGTGGGCCAGTGATCCTAAGTGCCACTTGATGTTTGAGTCTGACAACAGTAACAGAAGGAAACTCTTCTGCTGGGTGGGACGTACGTATGTGCTGGGAATTAGCAACTGAGGACGTCGGAGGGTCACGTAGCAGAATCAGATCCCTGGCAAAGCTGATAATGATATGTAATGATGCGGCTTTATTTAATGTATTATGCACTGCACTAGCCATCTCAGGGGGTTTGTATGAGAGATGCATTGGCTATTTCAGGGCAGCAGAAATGATGCCAAAGAGAAAGCAGATCTGCATAATCATGTCTTTTGTTGCTGGCAGATGCACAGTCTGGACGCTGTGGTGGCTGAACACTTAACTCCAGAGCAATAGATGTAATATATACCTGTGAATGGTCTAGGGTGAAGAACAAGTAGAAAATGTCCTTCCCCAAATTATTCAATCTTCCTAAAACAATGTAAACAGTAGGTTTTCTGACCATCGTGTTCATGAGCAAAGCTCAAAAAGTATTCGAACAAAGAATCTATTTTCCCCAAAAGGGACATTCTCAACTCAGTGCTGAAAAAGTAGCAGAATCATTGATTTGAATGCAGAATTTGGGAAGGCAGCTGCTCCATCGTTATGTCATATCTTAAACATGCAGAAATTTCCCCACGAGAGATGACACCAATTCCTGCACCAAGCAAAGAGGTGCTTTGGAGCAAGAACAGTGGAAGGAGCAAAGATAATGTGAACAGCTAATAACTTACTGGCAGGAACTAGAAACCAGCACTTCTGGCCTTGTCCTCTGCAGCTTCCCAACAATCGCAGGATTCCCGACTCTACAGTTGTTTTCCAAGATGGAACAGGAAAACCCTGCCCCTTTCTGGCACCGCAAGGAGCAGCCGCCTCTCTGGCAGGCGCAGGATATGGTGCCTGTGAGCCCAGGGCAGTGCAGGTGTTACTGGTGAAAGGTCTGGGAATTGAACTGCCTTTCTTTCTAGAACAGGCAATTCAGGCAGTAGCTGTGCTGTTTCCTTGTAACGGTCCTTATGCCCTGGCTCAGAGCCAGAGGAACCCCCATCTGTGAGGCTAAAAGTTTATTAACTTCTGGCACCAGATTGACAGCATGGTGGGTAATTAACAAAAAAGACCAGATCCAGATAGACGTGCTGCCTGTGCTCCCCCTGAACCCAGCTCTATGACAACTGTTCCCTCAGTGGCCCGTTTAGGTGGGGGAGAGAGGAGGCAATACTGGAGACATTTATGACATCGGGTTACTGCTATTTTGGAGCCTGGCACATACACAGCAACTCCCTGCACACTGATGTCAGGGCTCTGAGTTTAATCTTCATATGAGCTGACACCCTAACATAGGTCTTTAAAGTCTATGCAAAGGGTAGCACTGCTCAGTCAAAGCTGGATGCTTAGATGCATGTAAAATCTTCCTCTGACCCTTTTACCAGACCAGCAGGCAAACCAAGGCCTGCAGTTGGATGCTGTGGGCTGTACCACCTCAACTGGTATATTTGCTAGTGTAAATTATTTCCTGGTTGCTGTATGTGAGGGTGCCTTGTAGCACCAAATACCAGGTGTGCTGACTGAGCACATCTTGCAGAAAGAGCTGCTGCCTGATGATATGATGAGCTCATCCTGCTGAATYTTGTCTTTCATTTAAACAACATTTCCAGTGCTTGTAGCTGCAAGGGAAACATTAAAAGTATGAGTTATTGTCTTCTTCAGGGCTTAGACGGCTATTGTTATGGGCTAGGGAGAGTGTGCGTTACAGTGTCCTTCCTGATTACGCTAGCTCCGCACTGTTATGTCTATTACATAGGTTGCAGAAGGTTTAAAGCCCAGTGGCCCAATGTCATGCGGTGGCATGGCGCCTAGCAGGAAAAGCGTCTTGACCCCATAGCACTTTGGGGTTAAATGAGTTGTTGTGGATTCTCTAGTGGGGGTACCAGTGAGATGTGGTTCTAGTTACTAGACCTGGGACAGCAGAGCCATCTCAAGGGGCTCCTAGTCTCTCATGCTCTGCTGCTTGTTTTTGCCCACCTCCTGAAGTTTACTGCCCTCTAAACTGGGTAAATCAGCYGTTTGTGTGACTTCGCTCTCCAGTGACTCTCTATGAATGACCCTTTTTATCTAAACATATCTTTCCTCCCCCATTCTTCACATGTGGAGGAATATTTTTGTTTAGAAAACATAAAAATTGGTATTCAAGCCCCCTGAAAGTTGGGTTGGTAAAACGGAAGGAGAGAGAATAGGGAGTGTGAGAAGCTGGGAGTGGAAACCTCCTGAGCTGAGTCTTCCACTGAACTGACTGTAGTATCAAATCATATTTATAGCAATACCATGTATTCCGGTATCTTTAGTCAATACGAAGAGAAAGACTTTTTATTGGCATAAGGATTTCCAAAGAATTATAATGCTTTAATTGCATCTTTTTCAAAATGAAAGCTGGAAAGCAGCTCTGCGGAGAAGGACCTGGGAGTGCTGGTGGACACCAAGTTAAGCATGAGGCAGCAATGTGSCCTTGTGGCCAAGAAGGCCAATGGTATCCTGGGGTGCATCAGGAAGAGTGTTGCCAGCAGGTCGAGGGAAGTGATTCTCCCCCTCTACTCAGCCCTGGTGAGGCC
>NW_020448008.1:573720-640309 GCF_003343035.1 Apteryx rowi | reverse complement strand
ACACAGACATTTCCATCTGAACATGAGGAAAAACTTTTTCACTGTGAGGGTGACAGAGCACTGGAACAGGTTGCCCCGAGAGGTGGTGGAGTCTCCTTCTCTGGAGATATTCAAAACATGCCTGGACGCAATCCTGTGCAATGTGCTCTAGGTGACCCTGCTTGAGCGGGGGGGTTGGACTAGATGATCTCCAGAGGTCCCTTCCAACCTCAGCGATTCTGTGATTCTGTGATTCTATGAATATAGTGGCATAAAATTCTGTATGTGCTAGGCATAATTCCTGGATGGTTAAACAGTAGATAAAATTGGAACTTGTGTTTTTTCCAGCAAGATCTATCAGAAGGTTGGAGAAACCAGGATGTCATATATATATGAGTGTGTGTGTGTGCATATATATGTATATTTATGTATATATACATAAAGAACAAGTTTTATCCTTTCCGCTTTGTGTTTACATATGTAATGTGACAGCATTAGTACAGCTAATTTAAAAGGGCTGTTGTGATTACCACTTAATGACAGTTTGTCTGGTTCGCGCAAGTCTGTTGTTTTAATGTTGTGTTTGCTTAGTATAACATTTATCTAAAAATAAGTGATGGGACATGTACCATCTTCCCCAGATAAGAAAAGCATGTGAAAGTTAGGAGAAAAGCATTGTAGGTGGTATAAAGATGAAAAGACTTTTGCAGCATTAATAATACAATCCAGCCTTCTGCAAGGGTCTGACCTCTATTTCTTAAATATATAACAAAGCAATATATACCCCAGCTTTGTCATACCTGGAGGCTTACTGCAAAATCCACAGCTTTGTGTGGGGGTTTGCTTTTCTGGGGTTTGTTGTTGCTGTTGTTCTAGTTTTTTAGATAATCACTCTTTGTGAACTGTGTGGCAGCCAGATGTGTGTTTGAGCAGTTAATGTGCCACAAGAAAATGGAGGTCCTTGTTAAAGCTTTGCATCAGAGGGTAGTGCTTTGGGAAGCATCAGCCCTTGCTATGATTATATCATTAAGCAGATAATTTCTTGTCCCTTAAATACCATGCTTCCTGTTGTCATATCCCAAAATAGGATTTTCCTGTTTCTGCAACAGCAGTGTACTCATTTACTTATTTCTAGATGGTGATCCACTTTAGCTCCCAGCCATTACACATATTACTACTTCCAGAACAGGTATTTCCAATTTTGTACTGGTAGATTAGACTTCTCCTTCCTAAACATAGTTTGCCCTTGTTCATGCAGAATTTTATCTTGTTGAATCATTCCTCTCATTTGTCAGACTCATTCTGAATTCTGTTCTTGTCTTCCGAGTATTTGACACTCTTCCCAGGCTGATTCATCTGCATGCTTTAATACTGTATGCTCTATTCTGCTAAACAAATTATTAATGCAGGCGTGCTAATAAGATATCCCTGATTCCACAAAGGAATTGTTCCCAAGTTTGTCAATGAACTACTTTGAACACAGACACTGAACAGGGTGTGCTTCTAGCTTACAGTGAATTTTATCCTGACATTTCCCTGTTTGCTTAAGAAGGTACCATGTGGCATACCACTAAAATCCTATTACAGTCAAATTTAACACATATGTATCTTTTCCCCTTGCCCACTAGCTCAGTTATTCTAGTACAGAGAGGAAATATATTCATTTGAAACAACTTGCTCCTGATTGTCTGTCATGTTGGCAAGAAACAGCCTCTCAGTTTATAGATTGAAAATGCATATAAAATGATTACTTAATCTTTTGTTCCATTGCCTTTCTGGTCTTTGAAGTTAAGCTTGCCAGTCTAAAATTCTCTGCTCCCCTGGGAAGCTGGGTATTCAGGATGATGCTAGAGATTTTTCAAAGATGGTTTATCGGTTACTTCAATGAGTATCCTAAGGATATTGCAAGTGCTGTCTGCTTGAGTACACGTAAACTTTATTCTATTTTTTTCCTACTATGGCCTACACTCTTCGCACCCTTCTTAAAATGAATACTGGGTCTCACTTAAGCAAAAGGCGAAGACGACATGACATACCCAGTCTTTGCAATATTCTCTCTGCTAATAACAAAAATTCTTGCCAGTACGAGTCACTGGGGCTGTGTAAACAAAGAAAGAGATGGTTTGCCAAAACCAAGATGTGGTATGAACTGAGTTGCTTGGAATTGTAATGGCAGAGCATGGTCATGAGCAGCAGCAATGTCACAGGCTGCATTTGGGAGTTCATCTAATGTTGGGTTAATACAGAAAGGAGCTCAGGAGGCCTTCGGGAAATGTCTGTGGGCTAGCCAAAGAAGGACATATGATCCTGCAGAAGCTCTCCCATTACCCTCTGAAAGTTTGCAAACAGCTTTGACCCAGGAAAGTGTTTTTGTAGTGGTGCACAACTTGCTTTCACAGGGTCGTGGTACTTCCTCACGACTTCACATTCAGTGTCCAGAACTAAACATACTCATCCAGTGTAAACTTGTCCTAATGATTCAAATATTAACCCAGAGAGGGGGAAAAAAAATCTTTTACTTTGTACCTGTAAGTATCATGTTGGCCCAGATATCCTTTGTCCTTCTGCAGCTGGCATAAATTCAGCACAAAAGCATAAAGCTAACCTAAACCCTACCACATGCACTAGATGATGTCAAAAACATGATGGTGTGTAATGTCACATTGGCATTAAATCTCTATTGCTGTGTGATCTGATAATGTATAATTCTGCTGCTAATGAGCCTTAATTGCCTCATACAGTGGCAAACCCCAGAGACGGAGACAGTGCCTTCTCCAGATCCCAGCAAAGAGGATGTGGTGGGTTCCTGACTCAGCTGCTTTTTCCCAAGCTACAGCCATTAGCCTAGCCCTAAATAACAGACTCGCACCAACCACGAGCAGCAGGTCTGCAACTTCAGTGATGAGCTACAGATCCATGTGTTAGCATAAGCTACCTCAGGGACTAGTTGAACACTGCTGCAGAGCTATAATTAACAAGATGCTAATTATTATGTTTGGCTGGGAAAGACAGGTGTGAGGAACTGCATCTAAGGGATTTTAGTGTAAGCCAGCTGCAACTAGGTAGGTTAAGCAGTGAGGATCAGTTTGAACTGTAGTAGAGTAACTCTTGAGGCTCTCAAAATGACTGCTGAATAACACAGGCCTGTGGCGGTAATTTGCTCACTGAATTAGAGTCTACTGAGTTCATCTTAGTGGAAAATGTGTGCTATAGCTAAATACATTTATGGTTAGTGGATAAAGACTCTTAGCATGTCACTAACATCTATTTGGTGAGGAGCAACTTGAAGGGTTTAGCTTTCCTGAAAAGTGTGTACAAAGAAAAATGGAACAACACAGTGAAAAAATTAATTCTAAATGTCTGTTATTCTTTTCTTTCTACCTCAATTTTCATTTACTTTCTTTGAAGATTTTGAAAAAAGCATTTGGTGCTTAAATGTGAAATTCTCTGTGCTTAGTTTTATGCCATCTCTCTGAGACTTGTACAAAGTAGCTCTAGAGCCTTTGTTGCTGCTACCTCTAAGAGAGCTACACTTGATCTATCTGTAACAGAAATGTGTTAATTCACAGAGCCTTGGGAAAAAAGGACAGGGAGCAAATAGACAAATAAGCGAATAGGAAAGAAGAAAGTAAAGAAAGGTGGGAGCAGAGTAACTTAGTGAAAGCAGTAATGAATATGCTCACTGATAGCAGAAGAGGGTGCTAACAAACACTTCTGCTTCTGTTCACAGAACCATTGTGGAAGCTGGGCATGTGCTGAGTATGTCTTTGGTTATGTGGCTTATACAAGCAGCTTCACTTGGGATCTGAGGGGCAGTAATTTTTCAGATGGTCTTCAACAACTGAAGGTAGAGTCTCTGAACTGGAGCCCCTCTTTTTTTCTGTCCTCCTTTTTTTTATGTTCCCTCCTTCCCCCTTGTTTATAGCTGTCTGTAGGGTGAAACCGTATACCCAGATCATCTTCCAGTAAGTTATTCCAGAGGTCTACCACCAGTTGGTGAAGAACCACCTCCTTTTGTGTGGTTTGAACCTGCATCTTATCAGCTTCATTTGATGACTTCTAATTTTTGTACTGGAAGAGTCAGTGAACAGCTAATCCCTATCCATTGTCTTTATGCCTTTCATGACTTTGTAGATCCTCATCAAATCTGCCCCCACTCCCCATTCAAGAAGGATATGCATTTATGGCCTACTGCTTTAAGAACAACAATAACAGTGTTACAGCCCAGCCAGCAGTGGTCAAGAATTGTGCATCCCAAACAACCCCTCTGACTTGCCCCTCTAGTTCCCAGGAGCAAATGAACAAGCTGGGATTTCATTCTGGCTTTCACTTAGTCTCCTGCTGCCTCATCCCCTTTTTGCTTTCAAATAGTCATGTAGGGTAGAGCATATAAACAGGCCTCTAGTAAGGAAGCAATGGTAAGCCTTGAGCCTACCATAGAGGACGTGACATCTTAATTTCAGATAGCCAAATGTATATTCCCTAGCCATTTAAGATGTTTGATGGTGTAGATTGAGACTGTGAACTACTTTATGGACTAGGGTCATCACAGATTAGGCCGACTTGTCAAATAGCAATGATGGTATTTCACCAGTAGCCTTGATGAATTTAACTAGATAGATTTCAGCCTGCTTGTGTGGAGAAATGTAGGTGTTCTGCACCTCACTAGACTAGCCAGTAGCGGGAGTGGTGAAAAGTCCCAGGTGGTCAAAAAATGGCCTGCAAGCCCCAAAGGGAGAAATATTCCTTCATGTTAACACAGAACATGGAGAAACTGGGTGGAAACAGATGGGTCTGTAAATGGCTCTCGTGTGTGGGAACTCCACGTGAATAAAAGAGTACCAGACCTCTGTGTGGTAACACCTTTGGCTAACAGGGAAGCCTTTCAAAAAGTGATCCTTACCTCCTGGATCCCCTCCTGACTTTCACTTCCCTGCTCCCAATGGTCTGAAAATGGATGAAGAGGAGATTTCTGGCTTGCAGTAACAAAGACAATGCTTTTAGGCTGCAGTTTCACACTGCTAAAATGAGCTAACAGCTGTTTCTTAATGGGGTGCTCCTGCTCCTTCCTCTCCTCTCTGTGCCAGCACTTGTTTTGATCCCACTGCAAGCTGATTTTCAGGGAGTTAAACTAGCAAATCTGCTTGCTGCCTTTTTCAGGGCTAGTTTTTGCTAGTTTAGCTCGGTGAAATGGCTCACTGTACGGTCAGAAGAGACAGAGTGTTGACAGCAACAGGACTGACTGCCTGTTCCAATGTTACCTGTTAGAACGGTGTAGCCCATCGTGAAATCACTGGTGTTACATTTTAGATGGCACACCTGAATCTGCCTTTTTCAGTAGGTAAGGGTTATAATCCACATGGATTATCACAAGTGTTGTCTTTTATTGCCAAAATTCTTTCTTCTACTACACATTCTCCTGTGTGAATCATCTTTGCTTTTTTCACAGAGCCAGATGTCACACAAAATGCAAGTATTTTTGTAATCAAAGAGCTAGTGATACTGCTAGCTGTCCATGCTATATACCTCTAGCTACGCATCTTTGTCATCACTGACTCTGCACAYAGCAGAAATAACATTCTCAGTTTTGATATGCTGCACACTGTTGCAGTTTGAGGAACAGAAAGGGGAGAGAGGTGCTCATATAATGCTACAATGTCAGGGGCATCCCGTGCAGTATTATTCCAGGAAACTGTATTTCATCTCAGTGACTAAGTGTGAAAAACAGAAAGTCATCCCCATAGAAATGCTTACTAACAGACACACAATGTAACAGCAATAGCATCTCACAGTCTGTAAGAGGAATAACTGGAAGCTGCATGGGATTTCAGGTGACATTGTGGGAGAATGCTAGCAAAAGAACCATACTGTCCTCTGGCCAACCTGACATGACTATAATTGTAGGCTAACACTTGTGTGTTAAGGCAAGTGATGCAGCAGTGCACAAATCTGGCAATGATAAGCACAGAGCTGCAACCTCAGTCTGTATTAGAAAATTATTGGATATATCTTCAAGTTCCAGATGTCTTCTGCATTTCTAATGCCCTTTGGGACAATTTGTTGCCTTTACTGCAATAATCTTGAAACCAAGCTGTGAYAGAAGTCTGCAAAGTTATGTAAAACAGAAACTAGGCTCAGCTCTTTACTTGTCATTATGCGCTTGACTCCAAATGAGAAAACAAATAGATCAGGTGCTGCTTGTGTGATTTTTTTTCCCTCTCTTATTCCTTGCTCTTCAGGGGCAAGAGAGAAATGCCTTTTCCTGCAAGACTCAGCTTGTTCCTGTGCCTGCCTGGAACACAAATGCAATGCAATTTTTCCTCTGTTACACATTATAGAAATTTAAGAGCATGATGGTTGTTTACCACATCATCTGAGCCTTAATTACAGCCTTGTGCTATGTAACATCATGAGAAAACAGGTTTGTTTGTGTTTTTACTGCATTCTCAAAATGGCTTCCAGATGAAGTAGCTCAATTCAGTTTTTATATTCCACACTAGTACTAACGCCATTGCCAATTTTCTTCACACACCAGCAGCTTCAGTGTACGTGTATGCGTGAGCTGGCCTATGCAGGACGCCTCAGGCAGCCAAGGCTTATACTCGAGCTGCAGCCTCACTCTCCCTGCACAAGGAAGGGGGTCTGGGGAAGGCCCGGTTACAGAGGGGGCAGCAGCAAGGGGGCTGGGGCCCAGGCCGCCCCCAGGCCTCCTCCACAGGCTGGAAAACGCCGAGGGGCCGCTTGTGCCGACGAAGTGCAGGGAGCGCCGGGGCCGGGCCGGCCCGACAGCACCCCGCAGGCTTCCCCGGAGCCCGAGGCAGCGGCCAGGCCCTGCTATGACACGGCAGGGGTCCGGGCCGCCGGCTCGGTTAAAGAGCTGCAAGCCAGCTCGGCCTGGGGGCAGCCCGTGCCCAGGGCAGAGCAGCCGGCGCCAAGGCCGGGCCGGGCGCCCCCTCCCCGCAGTGACCCAGATTCTCCGGGGGGAACGGGCCGGGCAGCCGCCTCCGCCAATCGCCGCGCCGCGCCGGCGTCACGTGGAGCGCCGATGACGTGCCGCGCCACCTCCATTTTGCGGCGCAGCACCGAGGCAAGCCCGGCACTCGGGAGTGCGCCGTCGCAGAGGGAGGAGAAAGCTGCCCGCTCGCCGAGCACCGGCTTCACCGCGCGCCCGCCCGGCTCGGCCCGCCCCGAGACCGCCGCAGCCCAGGTTCGTGACGGGCCGCTAGTCCCTGCGCTGCGCGGCCGAGGCCGGGGACCTTCCTGTACGGTGCCGCGGGCGGGTGGGGTCGGGAGAGCGCTCGGCCGAGGACTCGCTGGGGCATAGAGCACCCCGGCTCTGCAGCGTGCTAGCCTTCGTCCGGCTCGCCTGGGCGGCAGTTGGTTTTACCGGCTGCTCGTGTTTAAGTAGTGTCCCCCTTAGGAGTGGGCGCCATTGGCGTCGCTGTTGGGCGCGGCTCGGGCCGCCATTTTGTGGTAGAGCTATGGCGTTCGCTTTTCTTCCCCTGGTTGTTCGAGCATGGCGCGCATGTGCAGGCGGCTGCCGGCGGCAGGCTGGGCGGAACTAGGCGGCTGCGTGTGAGGGGCGGGAATACGGCAGCAGCGCCCGGTTGCTATTGGCGCAGAGTAGGGCGGACACCACCCGTCCCGTTCCTATTGGGCTGGGGCGGGGGCGAGGCGGGGCCGCGGGCCTGCTGCGGACTGCGGCAGGGAGCGCGGCTGCGCGGGGTGGGCGCGTGCTGAGTCACCGGGCCGGGGGCGGGCGGCGGGCCGCGGCGCTCACGGGCTCGGCGCCGTGTCTCCCGCAGCGAGCTCCGCGCCCACCACCATGAGCGGCTGCCGCGTCTTCATCGGGAGGCTGAACCCAGCCGCCAGGGAGAAGGATGTGGAGAGGTTCTTCAAGGGATACGGCCGCATCCGGGACATCGATCTGAAGAGGGGGTTTGGGTTTGTGGTGAGTTCACCCCACTGCAGGGCCCGAGGGCACCTGTCCGCTAGTGGTCACTCGGATCTCGGCATGTGATGTAGGAAGAATTATGTTTTAAAAGAATGCTATTAAGGTTTTTGGATTAGAATAGCATGTAGCACATCAGTTCGACAATTTTTTTGATATTTATGCATCAGTATTTTAAAGATCCAGTCTTTTTGCTGTGATGGTGTTGTAGGAATTTGAGGATCCGAGGGATGCAGATGATGCTGTCTATGAACTCGATGGAAAAGAGCTTTGCAGTGAGAGGTAAGCTCTCTTATTTTATGTGCTACTTAAAATTGACTTTCTTATTTTATATATTTAAGTTCCATTTCGTTATCAGCAGTGCTAAAACCACACTGTGGGTATATTCCTAAATGACTATTAGGGAATGTTAAAAGACATATATAGATGCATAGTTTTGTTTCTTTTTTTTCCTCCCCAGGGTTACAATTGAGCATGCAAGGGCACGCTCTAGGGGTAGAGGCAGAGGGAGGTACTCTGACCGTTTTAGTAGCCGACGTCCACGTAGTGACAGGAGGTATGTAAAACTGAACTGATGTAGGGAGGGGAAAAAAAAAATGGTTTCATCTGATTCAAGAACTTGAACTAGAAAGAGATACTAAAAGGCATTATTTGCCTTTTTTATTCAGTCCTTTGATGTGACAGTAAGACAGGATAGTGAGAATTACAAAGCTTCTTAGATATGCTAGCCTCTTCTGTCCTTTTGGGACTTTTCCCTGACTAAACCAGTGTAAAGGAAACTGCCTTAACTACAGTTAATTTTTTTTTTTTAATTCCCCAAATTACTTAATGCCTGTCCTATATTACTGAAGGTATCACATAGTTGATCTGTAACACTAATACCAATTATTGGTACAGTTTCTGTTGATACTGAAATGCAGTTACATTTTAATTACTACTGAAAGTCACAGTCTTTTATTTCTGAACAGAAATGCTCCACCTGTAAGAACAGAAAATCGCCTCATAGTAGAAAATTTATCTTCCCGAGTCAGCTGGCAGGTTTGTTAACACACGATTAACTATTTTGACTTCATTTAATGGGTATGTAATATAATAATTTTGTAAATTATTAATTAAAATTAAATTAAATTTATTATAATGTTTATATAATTAATGTAATGTTAAATAATGTAACTTAAATATTTGCAATGAAAACTAGTTAAATTTAATTTATAATAATAAATGTATATATTTGAGGAAATATATTTATTTTTTCTTGTTTTTTAAATCAATTTTAACCACATATTAAACCCTTTATTTGCCAGCCTATCTGTGTCGTTGGCCTTATGACGAGGAGTGCCTGTGGGTTATCCTAATCGTTCTGTCTTGGTCACTCTTGGTTGGGCCTGGTTGACTTTCCAGTCAGCTCCTACAATGTCAGTTGGCCACCTCTAGATCTGTGTTTGCCGGTCTAGACGTTATCGATGCACTCCTTAAAGTGCCACATTGCAGCGATCCCAGAGCGTTAACGAGATCTGATTCCTAAGTTGAGAGCTGTTCTTCCTGTAACGCTTCCGAATAAGAGATCCTGGTCGAAAAGAGTTGAAAGATACGAAATTAGGTGGTCGTTGGAATCCTGATCGCAGTAAAGTGGTCCTTGGTAACTTCAAGCATAGAAAATGTCTGGATCCGTCAATAGTCTCCTAATAGGGAGGGCAGTGCGATTAATGGCTTCCATCGACTGGGTAGTGTTCGTCAAGTGGGTGGCGAAGAGCCAGTCGGGCATAAATCATGACGGTATCTCCGGTCGCTTAATGCAGTTTGCTGCTTGGCTAGCCTAGGGAAATGTTAATAAAGGTAAAGTAAACTATATTTTTAATGACATATGGGGCACAAAATAATTGGTGTTATGTGAATGTAATTCTGTATATATATATATAAGCCATGTAATGTAAATGAAGACTGACATAGTACAAAAATGTATGGGTAGTATTTTGCACTCAGTCCAGTGTATATATATATGAATGTATTTTTTATATATTAGATATAATCTTTATAGACTAATATGTTCCTTAATGTTAAATGAGACTTTATTAGCATTTTGCTTAAAACAGTATGCTTTTTTCATTTATTTCGTGCCCTGATATAGATAATTCAATTTTGATAGAATACAAGTATGGCARTTGCCATGTTTGTAATTTATCTAACATTGTCTCTTTCAGTAGTCATAATTTTATTTAGCTTTTTAAAATTTATATATATATATATGTATATAAAAATACTTAATTTCACTTCTTCATATAACATAACTGGTCTTGTGTTAGGATCTCAAAGACTTCATGAGACAAGCTGGGGAAGTAACCTTTGCAGATGCACACAGACCTAAGCTAAATGAAGGGTAAGCATCTAAAATCCTCTCTCAAAAGCTGTAGAATAATATTTGTGTATATTACATAAATACTTGAGGAATCTGTCTAATTTTAGTTCTCAGCAGCTACTGAAGGTTTAATTTAGCTACCTTCTGAAAATGTATTCTCTGGCATTTGGGGAAGGAAATCTTGGAATTCATGGTTGAGTTTATGATGTGGGATGACTGTACCAAGCAGTGTGGTGTACGTGCATGGTGGGTGGTGATGGTGGGTGGTTGGTTGTTTTCCTCCCCCAGGGTCTGTTTTGCCATATCATCAAAAATGTTTTTTATAACGGTGAACTATTTTTTCCTTGTTTAATTTCTCTAGGGTGGTTGAGTTCGCCTCTTACAGTGATTTAAAGAATGCTATTGAAAAGCTTTCTGGTAAAGAAATTAATGGAAGGAAAATCAAATTAATTGAAGGCAGCAAAAGACACAGGTATGTATTTCTAATCTGTGAAATAATGCTAAAATATTCATAAAAGAAAGCTTTGAAGTCTGACCAGAAAAAGCACACTGGAGACCAGTGAATTGCCTGGTTATTGTAGTGGCCTGTGATGCTTCATTGCTAACAGTGATGCTCATTGTTTCCCCAGTAGGTCCAGAAGCAGGTCACGATCCCGTAGCAGAAGTTCATCCAGGTCTCGTAGCCGTTCCCGTTCCCGAAGCCGCAAGTCTTACAGCAGGTCAAGGAGTAGGAGCCGTAGCAAGTCTCGATCAGTTAGTAGATCTCCAATGCCAGAGAAGAGCCAGAAACGTGGCTCTTCCAGTAGATCTAAATCCCCAGCATCTGATCGGCAGAGGTCTAGATCAAGGTCCAGATCTGTTGATAGTGGCAACTGAACTATAAGTAACTTGCCCTGGGGGCCCTTTTTTAAACCATACTTGCTAAAACTTGTGGTAAGTATGTGACTTTCTGTGGGAAAGGGTTTGGACAGGGAGGGGGGAGGGGGAACTTTGTAGATGTGGACCATGGGGAGGGAGGGATATTGACTAATTGTATTAAATGTTTTTTGATAACCCTTTTCTTGCTCACATTTTTGTGAATGTCTGAAGTGTATAGTTTGTGTATATTGGCAGAGCTCTTTATAACTAAAGCAGACGAATTTTTTTGTACTCAAAAAGTTATCTAAACACTTAATTCCCAGTATATTCAACTGTGAATGGCAATTCAGGATATTAGTTTAATATCTCAAATTAATAGCTTTAGGCATCTAAGAGCTCTACATGTGCTGTACATAAAGCTTTATTTCAGAGGGTATTTTTTTGTGCTTTTGAACCATTGTTTCAGTTATAGGTCAGCAGATTAAGTGCTGGTCAATATTGGTAATAAAACTTTATTTTGAAAGCTTTTCATTTAATATGACTTGCACTACACTAAGAAAACACCCATTTCACTGGCCTGTGGTAATAGTATTCTATAAAGCACCCTACTTGATACTTTAGAAGTAAATAGCTCAAATAAAATATAAAGAAGAAACCTGTCTCTGAATCTGGTGTGTTCTTACTGTTAATAAAGCATTTGTAAGTGTGCCTCGTGCAGTTAGGCAATGGTAGAAGGTCTCTTAAAGGTAGAGCTATAGTAAAGCTGTTGAGTATTATGGGTGGGGGGAAAGACTTTCTTCCCTTTAAATACATCATACTAAAAAGTTGAATTTTATTGTCTTTAGAGAACCAAGCAGTCTTAAAGTTAGCTCATTCAGGAAGCTGCCTTGGTGAGACTATTTTGGTATAGTCATAATATAGCTGTCCTTGGATCTCAATGGGCATTTATGTTTTGAAATAAGAAACCTGATAATAAGGGGGACCCTCCTATGATAGTTCATAGTAGAAAGGATGAATCATTTATGCTTTAGTTACTGCTTAGAGAATAAGCCTGTAATGTTAAAGACAAATGCAGTTGTCCAGTTAGTGTGTCTGCACTTACAAACCAGTGTAGTGCTTTCTAATCACTGTTTCCTCTTGATGTCTGTGCTCACCTTTGTTCTTCTCTCCAGCTTCAATGTAGAGTCACTGCTTGTAATTCTGCTAGCATCCCCTGAACACCAGTTGCTGCCCTCTACTGTTTTCCAGATATTTAAACCCAGAACACAGGTTGTAAGCACTTACAGCGGTGTCCAGACAGTCGGGGTAGTATGTGAATTCCAAGGAATAAAGATGGCTTTGCTCTGTTCCCAGAAAGGGCAGTGGTGATCCGTAACTGAGGGGAGGAGGAAAGGAGGCTTCATGAGAGTGCTATGCTATGTGCTTACAGAAGGCAGTTGAGGGTTTTGGCTCAGTATGATCCCATTCCTTTTTCCCAGAACAATTCCGGAGTTTGTGTGTAGTGAACAGCATACTTGAATTAACTCATTTCAGTGTTCAAAGCATTTATTCACCTAGGAGGTTGAAGTTTGCTTTGTATTCATTGCTGTTGAGATGGTTTATTAAGGCTTAACAGGGCAGCTGTGAACACCATTTCCAAGTATAACAAAGGAATCTGAAAAGTGAGCATCTTGGAAGACTTCTCTGCAAATGTTCACTGCTACCATTGACTTATCATGGGAATTCTGGATGATGACGTTCAGCTTTCTTGAGGGAAATTTCTGAGCAGTAGCAGGAGGTGACTTTCACTGTGCTCTGAAGGAAGAAATGCTGAGTTCCAGTAATTTGTCTAAAAGAGCTGCATTCTGCACCAAAACCACCTTGCTTAGGTTTTACCAGAATACCCTGACTATAAGATCAGTTAACGGGAGCTGTGCCTGTGTAGCTGTGTCATATAATTCTGTATTCTTATAGCTTTGCTAGAAGAAAATAGTCCAAGCTTCTGAGGAAATTCTCTGAACACCACTGAATACTTACTAGCAAGATGCTTGTAAGAAGATAATTTAAATCCCCCCCTCCCCAAAGTCTTAATTCCAGTATTGACATATAGCTCAAACTAATTCTGAAAAGTGAATGCTGTAGGAGAGAACATTGAGGTGTAGATACAATATTTTTATAGGCATTAGTTCTCATTTTGAGGGAAGAGGAGGGATTTTTAAGTTTGTGGGTGGGAGTACTGCAGTAATGTTGCCCTGCATTTCCGTGTTCTGGTATCTTGCATGTTTATGCCTTACAGTGATCCTCTGTAATCCCAATGTTTCTCAAATCCTCATCCATATTACAAGAGAGGTCCTTAGAATTTAATTTAAAACTTAAGTAACAAACGTGCTTTCTTCTAGAGTGTTTAACAAACCTAATWCAGTAATTCACCGAAATGTTTAAGAAGATCCTTAGAACCTAGGATGGACTGTGGATCGGGTTTTAGGAAAGGCAGAAGGTAGTTCAACTCCGAGCTGGCTGTGGTCTTGTGGGATTTATTTTGTTTTCTTCTGCAGACCCTGTTGGCTTCTCTCTCTACTGTTTTAGAGCTGCTGCTTCTTATTAACTAGTAACGTAGTTACCTGAAAAGTTCTTGGACCTCGTGATGAATCTGTCCATTGATGTGACACTATATCAAACTAGTAAGTGCTCCTGCAAGCAAGAATATTGGGGAGAGCTATTCAGATTGACGTGCAGTTAGTCTGAATTATTTTTAGTCTGCTTTGGTGGGTGGGCAGTTGCTTTCAGGCTAGTAGTTCAGATGTTGGGTCATTCTCTTAGGAAATGTGGAAGAGGAGGGCTTTTAACTATAAAGAAGGCATTGAAACTTGCCTAGAATGTCAGGTTAGCTGCTCTGTCTTTAGTTATTTGATCCTTTCTGCTTGCTTGAATGATTATGGGCATTTCAAATAGGTTCAAGTGGGACTTGGCTGCAGGTAGAATCCACATGGGTGAAGGCACCTGATCACTGGAAAGGGGTGTTATTTCAGACACATCACTCCCTTATATTTAGCAAAACAAAAATAATTCTGGGATGTTTTCTGCTCCAGCTGTTGTGAAGCCCGTTTCTAAAACAATTCCTCACTGGCAGCCTGAATAGATTTTTGTATTGGCGAGCTAGCTGCCATGATGCTTGGTGTCTGGGTGGGCTGTAATCTTAAAACATGTTGCTAGGCTTTGCGCTGCTGAGAGTTATGTTGGCTTGTCAAAAATGATTCTACAGATGATACTGTGATACCTATACTTGTGCATCAGGTTACAGCGGTTATGACAGAAGCTTTATTAAGTGTAGGTTCTCATTACAGTCCTGTTTATTCTTTAAGCTGTATTACTTTAGGTTGCAATGCATACTTAGCACGTTTAAAGTTCTAATGCCAATCCTTCAACATAGTCATCTCTGTAGTGTGATATAAATAGCAAGATGATGTCCTGAAAATATGCTGTAGTTAGCTGACTGGCTCATAAAAAGGAAGGCATGTTCAGGGCTCACGTACAGCTTGCTGGGCCCAAACTCTTCACACTAATGCAGGTTACGTGACTGTGTGAGTTTTTGTGATCTCTGCTATGTAGACACAAATGGTATACCGTACAGTACTTGGGTTCTTGGAAAATGGGAATGACCAGCAGTCCATGGGTTCCCTGAACGGGACATTGGTCTCAGTTTGTGGATGCTGTATTGAGAAAGTTTCACACTTCATTTCGGGTCTCCACTAGAGAAATTAATGTACATTAAGTTTCAGGGATGTCTTTGGGAATGGCCTCCAACATTTGCCAGTAAGACAATTATGAAAAAGTGAACTTAAGGAATTGATACTGGAAATGATTTTTCATATGGACAAAGGTGGGGGCAGTCACTTGGGAATGCAGCAGAGAGGTTAGTGCATTAAACCATCTCACATGAAAAGGAGTAGCTGTAGGTTGTCATGGATGTCTCCACACCTGATCCTGGAAGTCTCCCTCATGGGGATGGTGGGAAGAGGCTTAGTCTGTGGAAGAAGGTCTTTGGGAGATAACACAGGGTGGGGATAGCTCTGTGGGAGATCCCTTCCTCTGGTTTAAAATGAGCATGTAGTACAAGTTTTACACACAACTGTGGGAGACTTGTAAGCCTTCTGCAGAAGGTAGAGCTTGAGGGGTTAGTGGTAGCATCTGTTGCGCAATATTTCTATACTGTTTTCCTGGTTTCCCACTATTTCTGTGGGGTCTTGATACTGGTTTTATTTCTTGGGCGATATCTCTGTCTTGGGTGATAGCTGTGCAGGTCATTTTTGCTGCATCTACAGGAAAAAAAAATTAATGAGAATGCATAGTTCTGAACCTAGGTTATGGAAA
Source organism: Apteryx rowi (assembly GCF_003343035.1). Lineage (NCBI taxonomy): Eukaryota > Metazoa > Chordata > Aves > Apterygiformes > Apterygidae > Apteryx > Apteryx rowi. Next base: position 624,815 of record NW_020448008.1, on the reverse strand, counting down.
GCTTGTAAAAGCTAAGATTTGTTGTTGCTAGGTGATAAAAGGAACTTGAAGTCTTATCCAAATACTTCAGCCCATTTTGTTTCCCATCATTTCGTGAATCTGCCTGGAAAGCCACCCTTTTTGCAACAGGTTTATGAGCCTCCTCTCTGGCTGTTTCCAACATCATCTGCTTTGCACTGAAGATGTGCCTGAGGATCAAAACTGAGTGTTTTTATGTGTAATAGGAAGTGTTTGTGATCATTTATCTATAGTTGTAAAATATAGCAAAATGCTCTTATAACAGCCCATGGTGCTGCTCAGCTGCTTCTCTGTATCCCGAGTGACTGGAGATGGCAGCTAGAGGCAGGGCTAGGGTGGCTGGTAGAGGATCTGATTCAGCAGTTCATTTTCCAACCATCTTCACAGAGACTCAGCTAGACTTTGATGTTATGAACCTGTTGAAGCTGGAGAAGAGTCTACCTCACATTTGTACTGATACTATATATATCAAATGTATTTTTAATTAAGCTGAATTTGTTTGTGTACTTTCTAGCAGAAGATCTAAAAGCTTCCTTCTTCTAGCTACAGTACTCAGCAGAAGTTCTGTTTGTTTCCTCCTTCCACCCTCAAAAGTGACACCCTCAGTGAATCCTCTTCAGCTAGCAGTGAGGCCAGGATTTGTTGCATCAGAGAGTATCTAATGTTCTCTTGTAGTTTTAGACAAGCATGTGACTATCCTTTGCATGTGTTCAGTGCAAATCACAGCTTTTGAGCAAATCACAGCTTTTTTGAACCTACTGTGGTTCAAGCACAGAACTCTGAAAACCTGTGAGCACTGATACCATAGATAAYGTATTGCATTACAAAACACTGTTGATATAAGAAGCAATTTCTAATGTCTTCAGTTACCTCTGATTTTTGCTTGTGATTTGTTTAGCCCTTGTGTATTGTGTATGGTAACTGAGTTAAAGGGCAACTGAATTCTGCCCCTACAAAGCAATGGTTCATTGGTAATTGTTTATAAGTATATATGGTTGGGAATGGAAAACTTGGGAAATACAGGAACAAAAGTGCACTTGCCATTTGGTTTTGTTATTCTATCATGGATCCTGAAGACCAGGATGAGCAGAAGACCCTCTCCAAGCTGGAACATCAAGTAGAGAAGTGGGAAGAAGTACAGGGGACCAATGATTTCTGGGGCAAAGGTGACCTTGAGTATAGTAGAGCAAAGTTGTACGTTCTGGCAGCCAGTTTCCATGCACACTGTCCGTCTGCATCTGGAGAAGAAACAGGTAAACCCAGACATATATTAAAGACTTGATCCATTTCTAAGCAACTTACCTTGCTGTTCGATACCTCATGCACTTGCTTCTTGATGAAGCAGCTTCCAGCACAGGCAATACTGGGAAACCCAGAAAGGAGATTCACTTTGTGCTCCCTTGGTAATGTGAGGAGGCAGCACTATAAATGTGGACTTCCTGCTTAACAGTGTTTTGGAGGCCTTGTGTCATGCTCCTCTGGGATCTGCAGCTTCAGGGAAGGAACCTAGTTCTGAGGTAAAAAGAGGAGTCTAAGATGTGATGACAAAAAGTGAATAGAAAATAGGTGAGGGCTAGGGGACTTATCTGGATTAGGCAGGATGAGAAAGGGAAGGAGTGGGTTTTATATGCAAGGTTCAAGGTTTCTGTTTTGAATTCCTGGGGCTTCAGCTGAATGCACTGACTAGTTTGATGTAATTATCAGTAGAATAATAATTTTGTCACTTGAGGTTCAGTCTCTGTTGTCATTCCCTAATTCTTTTTTTCCATTGCTCTTTGTTTGGTACTGTTCATTCTCCTCTTTCTCCTACTTCGTTGCTGAAAACAGAGGCTGGTAACATACACTTTGTGGGTCACTAGTGACCTTAAGTCAAAACCATCCTCAGCTTGTCCAGGGAGCTTGTGTAATGGACTTCACCCTTCTTGTGGTGATCAGGTACACACTTCAGAGAAATGGTTCCTCCTGTTCCTCCCCACTCTTTGCTGAGGTAAGCAGGGAGCAGAGGTTGAATTCATTTCTCTCCCCACTCACAATATAGGAGTATTGCAGCCAGCAGGGTATCTGCTCATACTTATAGAGCCAATTCTGGGAGACTAGTCAGTGTTCATTTTATGAAAGTACCTCCATGTTGAAACCAATGCATTCACCGTTGCTCTGCATCAGAGCTCCCATTATTCTATATTTCTTCTGGCAAGGAGGGAGTGGAAGAACGTACCGATCATTAAGCCTGAAGACTGCAGAGAGAACATAGCCCAGCAGGAATCCAATAAAAGGCATCAAGGCAGAAGATCCCAGGAGTGCTGGTGAGAAGGTGGCCGTGATACTGCTTCCAACATTGATGACAGACAGAATGATTATTGCAACAGATGATAGTAGAAGCACAGCCATCCCTGTCTAAAATGAAAGTGTTCAAGACACGGACAAGACAAAAATCCTCATCAAAATGTCTCAACTGTTGGAAGCAGCTGTGTCCAGTTCCATCTATCATATATGTAAGTATATAGTGAGAGATCCACAGTGGTGCATAGGTGCCTTTCATGGGCTTAAATGTTACCAAGTAATCAAGAAGAGACTTGCCAATGCTGTTAGACATTTCAGCTTCCTTTGTGATTTTGAGGTATTACCTAGAGAGACCTTAAATAACAACCTTCCTGGCACATGTGCAAAATGACTGACCAGTATTTTTTTTGTTTGGTCCACCAGCCACTTGTTTCTCAGGCAGAATGACAGTATGTCACTCTGCCCAGGTCCCTCTGTTGGTCAAGTATGACATACTTTTCACCCAAAGTAGCTGGGGAGGAAACCATGTTACTCACAGGTAGAACCTGCCTACAGCAGGTATGCAATGTGGTAGCTGCATTTTCAGATCATCTCACTGGGGCCTGGTGATTCAGCAGGTGAAGTACCTGGGTAATTTTGGGAGGCAGAATACGTAACTCTCATGCCTCTCCACTTTGGAGAATAGTTTAGATGGAGTTCTCCAGCTGTTTATTTACAGCAACTGTACCCCCTCCCTCTTCTAGAGAAGAGAAATACAAAGATGGTGTTAGCAGAAAGGAAAAAGAGCCAAGGGTCAGCTGGGTCAGTATAGGTTGCCTTTCCACTCTAGACTTTTAATGCTTCTTTTAGAAATCTGGTCATCACTTTCCTGTGCTTAGTAAAGGAACCTATGAAGAGCTATGGTCCTCCTACATTTGCTCTAGCCTGACTCCTGGGTTCCCATGCTTCTTAGAGTTTGGCTACTCCTAATACCATTTTATCAGGTGTGTGGGTCCTGGCACCCAAAGTTTTGTTCCATTTTCTCTGATGAGATGGAGTCTGAGTGAAAGAAGCTATGAAAAACAGGTTTGCAAAGTTGTTAGCAGCTCTCTGGGTACTGCTGTTGAAGTTGTTGGGTTAGGCAATGTTTACCTGGTTGTCCAGATTTCCCTTTTGCTGTTTAAATGCTAGATATACAAAGAGGGTAGGGAGATGACTGCAGACTTAAACAGGTGCTTAGTGATCTGGTGGATTTGGCTGGATGGATATCTCATTGCTCTAAGTAGAAGCTTTGCAGTTTGCCTTTTGCGCRGTGCTAGAGCTCTGAGAACAGCAGGGAGGTTTTTTTGTATCTTGGGTCTGCTTGGTTACAGTTTTTAGTGCTGCTTGTAGCAATAGAAAATAAAGTTAAAATTGAAACTAACAGAAGAGAGCAAAGTAGGAGATTGCCTACAAAATGCTGTCCATCCAATAGAAGTTGAGGACCTCTCTATTAGCAAATACTGTTTAAAGACTAAAGTGATGGTTTTGAGTACTGTACTCAGCCATCTCACTGGTTTGTGGCATGCCTTAAAGAAGTTAATTTCTCTATACCTCTAGTTTTGTAAGCTTCCTTGAGGCCCTTGGCTGAAAGGTGACTAGCACAGGATACTTCTTACCTTGATGACGAAGCCAGTGTACTCTGTTTTCTTCTCATTCAAGATGATGCCAATGGCACAGGGAATTAGCATAAGGACCAGGGAGACGATTATTCCTTTGTATGGCACCTTGCCCTCCAGATCACCCTCATATAGTCCTCCCAAATAAAGGTACAGAAGCAGCGGCATTAGTCCAATTGCCAGGACTGTTGAGCATGTGGTCATTACAATGCTGAGAGGAAGAAAGAACCTTTCAGTAAAAGAATAACATCTTTTGTGGAATATGGTCATTTTCTTACTAACCTGGACACATGATTTTAATCTAAAACTTTACCTTGCTCTTTCCAGCCTGTCATTGAACTTTCCTCAACATTACTATCAGGTTGTAGAAGGACTTAATACAAATAGAGACGGGGGAAGAAAAGCTCTAATTTAAGCTCAGAAAGGACCTTTGTTACAGGTACAGCTCGTATTTCAGAAATTCATAAGTGCCAAAACCATGCTCAATCATTTTTGCCTGGATATTGCTAGGGTTTGTTGGAATGAGGGCCACTTCTAGTTCCACATTTCTCATGGATGCAGCTTCTTCAGACAACGCTGTCATTCTACATGCAAAGGCAGCTGGTCTCCAGCTGTACCAATAACTGGCATGGTGGAGAAGTGAGGTAACATTAGGCATGTGTACTACTATATGGAGGTGGAAAAAGTGCTCCAGCACCCATCTCATCAAGAGTGACTTATATTGTATGCTTCATAGAAAGGTGTAAATTCCATTTTATTGTAAAGCAGGGACAAATTGGTTTGTTGAGCAATGTGTGCTTTAAAAATATTCTAGACTTAATATTTCAGTCTTTGTTTAGCTTCTTGGGGATTGCTAATGTTGATTAAGCTAGCTTCTGAACTGATTGTACAACTATACTGGCCTGGGCAATGTATATGTGCTCAGTTTTCCTTACCTGAGGTTCATATCTCCTTTCAGTGCTAGGCTAAAGATGTTTGAGAGGTTTCCACCTGGACAGCAGCCACAGATGAGGATGGCCAGGGATTCTATAGTACCTAGCTGGAAGAGCTTGCCCAAAACAAATGCTGTCAAAGGCATTACACCGTACTGAGCCATTACAGCAATTGCTACCCCTTTGGGTTTCCTGAGGTGAGTTGTGATCTTGGTTATCTCCATTGTGCACCCCAAAGATACCATGACGATGAAGAGGACCACAATAAGGATCGCATTCAGGGCTTTGTCTGTGGCCTGCTGGCCAAATGCAAATGGTGGTGCAGTGCTGGTCAAGGAGGTGCTCTGTGTATGACCTGGGCTCCAAAGCTCCGGGCTCTCAAAGGCTCCCTTGGTCTTATTCATTCTGCTGAAGAGTTTAGAGGTCCCTTCTTCCATAAGCGGCTGGCAAGGTGAGGAAGGGATTGATTCAGAAATCTGAATAAAATTCAGTAAATACAAGCAAAATGTGAGCTCTTTTCCTGCCTGTGGTCTGCACCTTCTCTCCTTCAGGCCACCACTCTTATCATTTAGCAGCTGTTGAAGCTGAAGTCTGTTTTGAGGGATTGTGTTGATTATAATTTATGCTTCTTGGAAACTTCTTGCCTAGGATGTCGAAGCATTCTCCTTATGCATAGAATCACAACAGAGTATCTCTACTACTCACATTGTCAATCAACACATGTCACAAAGCCCAGTTTCCGTCTCTGTTTCATAACAATGAAACATGAATCCTGCTCGCTTCAGTAGTACCTTGTGTAGCTTGCCTATACTTCCACTCTGGTCTCCCACTCCGTTAGTGTCTGTTTTCACCATATGTGAACAAGGGCATAGCTGGTGAAAATGAGAGGGAGGCTCATTTAAAATCAATAGAGAGAGACATTTCATACAAAGCAAAATAAACCAGAAGAACTCTTGGCCATGAAACATCTCTAAGGCCAATGCTTACAAGCATGATGCATCCAGGGTACTTTATTTTTAAGAAGGCTTATAAAATCCTTATGCTCCTGGCCATAAGTCAATCTCTCAATAGTAAGGCTAGGTAGAAACTACCTCTATGGACAAGTAGTTTCTCTGGTAAACTGTTAGAGGCTTTCATATCTCTTTTACTGATGCAATTTCCTCTTATCAGAGCCAGGATATGGACAGAGACATGCACTGCTTGACGTTGCCTAGCGAGTTTTTGGTTGCACGAGAATGAATTCTCTAAGCTTTACCAATGTTCAAAATATTATTCCTGCCTTGGTGTCGAGGGGAGGTTCTGTGTGCGAGGAGCCCCTGAGCAGCTCCTACAGTGCAAAGCAATGCTCGCTGCATACTGTGCACAGCACAGGTGGACAGGCTGCATGGTGAAGCCTGAGGTACCTTGCACTGTGATCCAGTGAGCAGTGCTGGCATGGCCCAACCTCTTCAAGCAAGGTCAAGCAAGCAGTTTTAGCTTAGCCCCCTCTCTGCTCCGACACTACTTGCCTTCTGCTTCCAGTGCAAGGTTTCATGTCACGGCATGGGTGCAGCTCTCTGGTGAGCAAGGAAATAGGAGAGGGCACGGAGGCAGGAAGAGGGACCGAAGAGGTGGCTATCAAAGATTGTTCATCTAACTGCTGCAGAAGCTGAAGGGACCCCTTCTGCTCTTCCCTGCTGCTTCCCATCACCTGGCTGAACAGCAGGTACATGCACCATGCTAGGGAACAGCATGCTGCCTGCCCCATCAGCAGGTGCTGTGCTCCCTGACCCCTCTACAKGTTTTGCCTTTTTTTAGGGAGCAATTTGACTGGAGCCCACTGCCAGAGTCGGATGTGGGGCTATACAGAAACACACAAACCCAGATACATTAAACCAGAGTGAAGTAAATGCCGTTACCTTAAATGCCTGTGAATACAGCTTTAGGAGGCTTCAGTGAGATTGCTTGCTGCTCCATCCATTCCTGGTTGAACTTGGTGAGCAGTAACACTCTTCAGTCCTCCTGATTCAAGAAAATCTTTTTCCCTTGGCAAAATCTTGTCTTTTTGCAGAACATAATGCCCATGTCTAAAAGAGTCTTTTAGATAGTGAAATTCTCAGAGTATGTGTTGTTGTAGGACTGTTGTCTTTTTCTCTCTGGCACAGAATTAGGGCAGGATTTTAACCAGAGGAGGGGGAAGGAGTTGCTGCAGTATGGCCAGACTTTAATCCTTTGCTAAAGATCATTATAATTCTGTTCTGCTTGTTTCAGTAATGTATTCATCATTTCTATTCATCTCAGAGCTCAGCAGGCAGCAACCTTTCCAGCCCGGCTGCTCTGGAAGAATCACTGGATGCAGGCAGGATTGTCAGAGCTTTTCTTCCTGGTCCTTGCTTGCTCTTATTTTGGTTGGGAACTTTGTCTTCTAGGCTGGGTGCCATGCAGGAAAAGCAGCAACAGCAGCTCTTGAGCCCGGTGCATGCATCCCCAATCAGGCTGGGGCAGAGTGGTGCCAGGAGCCCTGTGGGAGAGAGGCAAAAGCAGCAGGACAGAACCACACCAAGAATTCCCCATTTCTCTCCATGTTTGTGCCTGCCAGCTTCTCATGTACCCTTTGAATGCTCCACCATTAGTTTGGACTGTGCTGCTCATGCCTGGAGAGATGTGCTCTCCCCATAATATGCAGGCGGTGCTTTGAGGCAAATAGTAATGTATAGTCTCATTTCTGGAGTCTTGGCTAAGCAAACAGGAAGAGATGCCCTGAAGTACAGCGAGTATTTTATTTTTCTTTGGGCAAGTGCAAGATTTCCAGGCACAAATAAATGCTGTTAGAGTAGCACATGGGTAAAGCCCCTAAGAGTTGGTAGGAAATGCATGAGCAAAGTCTGCAGCAGTTCCTTCTGCATTTTTCTCCCTCCCTTCAGTTTTATTCCCAAAGAGCTTCAGACTTTCTAAGAAAATGTTTGTTTCCACTGTGTTTGACTGTGCCTTTTAACTGTACACTGATTTTTGTCAGAAGATGCAAGAAAAGTCAAGTCACACAATTAATTTGCTTATAAAATGTATCTGCCTCTACAGCCCACAGAATTCCCCCAGCAAGGTCAGTACCATTCAGTATTTTACAATGGCAATACTATAATTCTCTCCCCATTTGTCTTTGCAGGACTATAGAAGAATGTTTCAACTACCCTGATAATTAAAAAAAAAAAAAGCCTAATAGTTTTATGCTCTTCAAAAGTTCCTGCTGGCTCCCTGCTGGTTAAAACAGGAAATGCCAGAGGAACCAAGAGAGAGATTCACTGGGAGAAGGGGAATAAATTATGATCCCTGTTTCACCCCGATTCATGCTGGGGATGTCCAGTCATTTTACACAGACACTGGAGCTGGGCATCTCTGTTCAGACGTGGCCAGATAACCACATCTCAGCTCTGAAACAGGCTGGAGCTGGGTTGGGCCAAGGAGCATGGCTGGAGGAAGGTGCAGGCTGTGGTGCCCGGGGCTGCCTGGGCGGCTGTCTGCAGGCACCTTGCCCCGTGGGGACAGTCGCGATGCTCAGGGGTGGCAGTGCTGAGAGCAGGTGCTGCATGCTGCCTGGGCCTCTGCTCTGGTTCTCCTCCCTGGGGAAGCAGGACGGCTCTTCTGGGGAGACCTGAGGACACCCAGCTAGTTTCATCCCGAGGCAATATAGGCTTCTTCTTTACTTTGACCACTTCCTGGACTCAGTCTTTAAAAGATAAGTTTCTAACTGTTCCCTAAACGTTCTCCCTTTTCTTCCTTATGGTTCAAATATGCCCAAGTAGCTTTCCCCCGTAGTGCGAAGGTCCATGTCCTTACACTGTATAAGGCTAAGGAGCTTAGTGAAAGGTCCTGCACAGCTCCACCACTTGAGGGCAGTGGTTGCATGCTAAGGGCCAGATTGCTGTTTGAGGATAAAAGACTTCATAAAATAGTATGTCTTCTTGTAGGTGCCATCTCTTAGATCTTTTTTATTAGGTCAAATACTCCCAAATTCAAAGATACTGTCTAATACAATGGGTATCATAGGATACTTAACAAGCCCGAGGTATTGAAAATAATTTGATACAAGTCTGCAGGCTTCTTGTTAGAGCTCAAAAGTGTTGTGGACTTTATTTTTAAAGACACCAAAGGAGTCAGTACTTTATGCTTTCTAAATACAACTTCATAAATTTACTAGATAAATACGAAGTGGCTCGTGTGCCTCCTTTAATGGTGGGGAGCTGAGTTTTTCAGTTTGCAGCTAGGACTGTAATTTCTTTTGTGTTTTTACAGAATTTAACACAACTGAGCTTACCCTAGTTGTTGTCCAAAGGCCATACTTCAGCAGATGTGCCCAATACAAGTGATGGTGACTTGATGTGTGCCAGATTTTACACTAAGATGACCCACAGTCCAAACAAGATCTTGACATCTGGTGCCCATATTTAACTCAGGTAAGGTTTTCTTAATGCCCAGTTATGCTGGGATAATCAATTTTCTCTTTTTGTGTGTGCATTTTTGAGGCAACTGGCTCTCTAGTGCTTGCCTCTCCTGCCCCCTCCCCAGGTGTGCAGTGGAAGATGCTTTCCCTCCTATTTTGCTGGACTGCTCTTCCTCGCAGGCCCGGCTGCAGCTGCGATGAGGTGGTTGTGTGTCTGCCTTCATTGGCACACTCTGCGCTGGGTACCAACACACATGTTTCTCCCCCTCCCACAGCAGTAAACCTGCCTGTGCTTTCTCTTCATTTTTGCTTTGCGCTGTCCTGGATGGTGACAGAAATGTCCTCCCTAGCCTTGCTTATATTCTTGTATATTCTTCTTTCTCCCTCCAGTTGTTCAGCATTGTCTGATTGCTCATGAGGATGTTGGTAGCAGGTCAGTACCAATCTTACCTAGATGAGGCCAAGGGGTTGCACCACAGCAGCCATGTCCATGTGACTGGCACCGTGCTGAAGTGGCTGTCAACAGGTTCAAGAGGGATGTTTCTACAGGAACAACTGCTCTTTGTCAGGGCTTGCTCTAATTGTGGCTCCGCAAGGCCACAGTTTTTCTCCTGTCTGTGTTTTCCATTGCTATTATCATCTGAGGATGCAACCTCTCTGGCTTTACCATTGAAGTCTAGGTACATTTAGGTCTTCAAAACAAAAAGAGTCATAATTCTTGTCTAGTGGTCCCTGTCATAACTAAAGCAGAAACTAACCTGGTTTTGTGCTTCCTCCTCAGCCTTTTGAGCTCCTTGAATGACTGAATGTACTGGTTACCCTGGGTTTATTTTTGAATATGTATGGGGGTAGGTTTCTGAGCTGACTAGCAGCTGTCGCCTGTGGTTTGGTCTGGCTTGTCCGAAGGAAAATTGTGCGTTTGGGGTGGCATTTAGGTTTGTTTATGTCTGATTCCATTCTGATAGATGGAAAGAAATGAGAACAAATAGAACAGACTCGTCTTGAGAGGCAAACCGGTCACCACCTGGCTTGAAGTAGTCCAGGCAGGGGCTGTGATGTACCATGGGCCAGGGCAGCTGTGGCCTGACACCAGGGTGAGGGCTGCCCTCCCCTCTCCTTGCCCCTATGCTAGGTCCTGTCGTGTGGCCATGCCTCTGCATTGAGTGCCGTGTTGGGCCAGCTCCATGCTGGAGGGTGGCCACATGGCACATCACAGGGAAGGGACAGGTCTGCAGCATGTCCTTGGAGCAGGACAGACCTTCAGGGCGAGGGGCAGCTGGAGAGCGGCACCCAGCCCTCGCCATCCCAGCAGCTCTCACTGGATTCCTGCAGCAGTGCCAAAAGCTCCTGCAGTGCTACCATGGGAGCAGCTGAACCCCTGAGACCGCAGCAGGGGAGCAGGAGTTGGGGGCTTCAGCCCCCTTACGTGCCGCTGCCCCTGTTCCCCCAGCTCAGGCTGTGCATGTGTAAGGAGGGGTTGCTATACACTGTGCACTTTGCAGAACAGCAGCATCAGTTTATGAAAATCAGCTTGCAGTATGATTCGCTTGTCTTCCTATCACAAGCACAGAGACAGTGAAAGACAGCCAGGGAGTCGTGGGTTCAGCCCTGGCTGGTGGCCGGGCCAGTGACGTCCTCGGCTGCCACCCCCTCCCGGATCAGCATCACACCGCTGTGGCCTCTCGCAGACATCCAGACGTGCCAGAGACAGACGGTGGTGCAATATGTGATTCACTAACCAGCTGCGTTTGCTGTGTGGCATCCCCAGAACGGATCGCCCAGTTGCCATGGCCCTGCAGTGGGGTGGCCAGGATCATACGCTGGTGCTTTCCTGGTGGCTGGCATTGCCGTGGCCGTGGCCATCTTCCACCGCTGGGTATTTGTGGGCTCTCTGCCTTGGCAATACAAGTCTCTTAGCAGTTCTGAGTGCAGTGAGGAGCCAAAGTTGTTTATATTTATTCAAATCCCATTTAGCATCCATCAGGCTTAAAATTCCATGACTGCCCTCTTATACAATTTTGTTTGATAGGAAAATAATTAATTCTGCAATTAAGTTCTGCCCAGAACAAATGATGTAAGAGCACCCCATATGGGCTAAATTAGTGCCTGCTGAGACACAGCACCACCATCTGTCTGGTTTAGTGACACCTCTTTTAAACAGTCAGAGGAGGGTACAATACATCGTCCTGTGATTTTACTGATGGCTTAATCTTAAACGGAGGCCCACAGAACACTTGGAAGTGTTAGCTCGAGTATGTTTCAGTTGGTTAGCAGTGAAAAATGAGCTTACGCCTATGTTTCTTTTCCATTTTAGGGAAGTCATTTTAAATTTGAGCTTGCTGGTCAGGTGGGCTTTGCTTATGCCTCAAACAGTAAGGGAAACTCTGGAGAAAAAAAAAACACTCCACAGATTGTGATGTACTGTAGGCATTGAGACCAAAATGGTGATACACTCATAAGATAATATGCTCAAATTTCAGTATGTTGCCTCTTCCTCCTAATTTCTATAGTGAGTCTTTCCTTCAGTATTATGAAGTGATGAAAGGCCTTGCTTCCAGTGTGCTGACTCAAGGAGAAAGGGCCCCTTCCCATCCTGTGAGGTTACTACTCTAAGGGTTTTTAAATTGTTCCAAATAGAGAGGTCTGTTTCTGCAGAAGGGCAATTTTTACAGTTAGTAAACGTAGGTTGCAGAGTATTTCTGGCTGCTGCAATAGCTGCTAATTTTTCTCTGAAGAGTCAGTAGCAGCTATTGTGACATGGTGGTAAGTAGTAAAGGCTCTGTTTTTCCTTGGCTGGAACCAGTGTGCAGGTCTGGGGCAGAAACCCCTGTGCTGACTGGCATTGTGTGGGGCAAGGGGAGCATGTGGGGCACCACTGAGTTACCGGCTTTGAAGGGAGATTCTGGCTTTGCTACTCATCTTAAAAGGCAGATGTATGGGTGGGAATGGAATTCCAAAGAAGCAGGATGGAGGAAGGATATTAATTTCAGTGATGTTCATTTTTCCCCATGGGAAAAGAGGTATTGTTTATTATCTATTGCAGTCACTCGTTAACTCCATAGTTAGTGAGTCTAGTTAATCTTGACTTTGGTTTCCTTAGGGACCAGATGTCAATGACAGCTTCATAAATATTTGACAGTTTAAGTTGCCTTGAAACTTTGGCAGAATGCTGTTGGCGGGCCATCAGGAGCTTCCTTAAGCCTGTATCCAATCCATATAGCCCTGATTTTTGCTCTTAGTTTCATGTGAGAAGCAAACCCTGCCTGCTGTTTTTCTGACCTATGGAGGGTTRTGTCTTTAAAGGAAATGTTGCATTTTCTCTGGATCACGTGGCAAGTCTTTATGGTACGAGCTCAGGAGAGTCGATCAGGATGGCAGAAAGTTTCCTAGTCCCTTGCCCAGCTATGGAGCCCTTAAGCTTGTGAAGGGTAACTTCACCTTGTGCTGAGGTAAGTGTGTTTAATGTATAAAGTTCATATTTTAAGCAATTTTTTGGGGATAGATTGTGTTTAAGTTCTAACTGCAGCTTTAAGCAGTTCAGTTAGTGACATGAATTAGCCCTTCTTTCTGCCTGATGAATATAAACATTTAATAAAGGAGACAGCTAGGAAAACAGGAAGTAAGAAATAAGGTAATCAAGAGTTGACAAGGATTAACGAAAGAATCTATGGCTTTTACTCAAACCCCAGGGGAGAACAAGGACATCCCTGAAAAGGCAGACTCATCACCCACTCTTTCCCCTCCCACTGCTCTCCAAGCACTCATCTGAAGAGTAGTGAAATTGCCTTAGATAAGAGAGAGAAATCTCCATGTCAAGGGGAAGGCATGGTAACTACATGCAAACCGCCAGGGTTTAATCTTAGCAATAAGTCCCCAGTGGCTGTATGGGAAACTTCTAAAAGGCATGTAAGAGCCAGACTGCGTAGTGGGAATTTACTCTGAAGTGATGTGCTCCAGCAGCAGTGCAGTAGAGCTGGCCTTGCCTCCACTCCAACTCAATGCTTTCATGTGAAGGATCAGTGCGACAACTGGGGAGTTTTCCCATGCAACTTGCACGCAGCGCTGTGGGAGAGTAGCCCATACTCTTCCTACATGGTTTGCCAGCAAAACCTAGTACTAACAGGTCTCTGCGGATCCTCTAGTCCACCACTCTGCTGTGATGTCCTCAGCCACCATCCTTCCCAGCACGTCAGGCTACACAGAGCGCCCTGACTCCTGCTGAGTGTCAGATAGAGTGTTTTTGTCTTCCACTTCCCATTTCTTTGTCTTGCAGCTTCCTTGAGACTAGGAAGAAAAGATGGCAGAGGACTGGGAAAAATATATTGGGTGTACTGGTTACAGAAGCTGAGCCCTTCAGCGCAGCAAGTCTTTGATGGTTCTGGTTGTCCCTGTTGGTATTCTGTGACAGGCCACAATACTCCAAAGAGCTCTGGGAAAGCTGGTGAGGACCCTTTGTACCTCTGCCAAATGCATCACAGGACATTTGCCACACTGTATTCTGTTTGATAGGAAGAACAACAGTTTGGTTGGCCCATTGTCTTAGAGATGGGCTAAAACTAGTTGTCCTGCTTTCTGCTGGAGATGTGTTGTTTCTCCCAAGAAGTTGCTCTCCAGTGCTTATTTGTACAAAGCTGCGCTTGCTCCTCGTCCTGCTGGGGACACCCCCTGCTCCATGGCTCCCTAAGCCCCACCTTTGACTTCTTTATGCTAATCCATAACAGAAACCTTTATACACGCAATCTCTTCTAGGCTKAATACAGAGGAAGGTCAGCAATGCTTGTTGGAGCAACTGACCCCTGAGAAAGCCTCTATCCTGCACCAACAATTTGAGCTGCTTTCCCTGTTGCCATCAGAAATGTGGGGCTCTAGGGGCAGAACGGACTCAAGTGGTGTTGCCTTGAGAGTGTGGGGTGGGTGCTCATTGCTTCTTTCTGATGGATGAAAGCAGCACTGCTTCCCTGAATGCTACAAACACACTGTGTCTGGTCTGCCAGGCCACTGAGGTGGCATCAGAATCACCCAGAGAATTGAAATAGGTAAGCGAATGATGTGATATTGCAGGATTAGAGAGAGAGAGAGAGAGATGAAAAAATATAAACTAGGATCAGCTGTGGCAGTACAAGGCAAAAAGTGCATATCCAAATGTGCCCAGAACTGGAGCAGTGGCCACAGCAGAAATGAAGTTTGGGTCTTTCTTGTTATTACAGCCGGACTCTGTAAGCTCTGTCCCATATTTTTGCTGTGCACACTTCTGATTGTCATGCTGAAACAAGAACGGTTGAAATCCAAAGGGTCTTTTATAAAACTGTCTCTTTTGGAAAACAAACAGAAAAATTAATTTAAGAAATGTAGTCCAAAACAGAGCTATGTTTGAGTTGCATGCCTGACCTTGTAGGACCAAGTTGACATTTTGGAGTTACAGGGGTAATAAGGATGAAAATGATGCTGCCACCTTGGAGTTTGTGGCTTTGCCTGGCTCAGAACTGCTCTTTTAGCATCCTTGCCCCACTGACTGCAATGACTGAAAATGATCTTGTATCTGTTCTCTCTTACTCTTGTGTTTTTCTGTCTTACTCTTTGCAGCAAAGCTGTAGATGGTGTTATTACAAGATTAGCCTTATCTCTGTCCATAGGCATGATAGGTGCTTAGAGAAGGAGAGGACGTGTTAGATTTCTTAGGAGTCAAGATTTCCCTGAGAGGCAGAAATGGCTGCTGTAGCCACACTGCACTTGTTCACAAAGCCCAGGACCAAAAAGTCCCTGAGCAAATGGCCTGGTTAGGTCTAGATCCTGCTCTCTGCTTTATCACTGTCTCCTGTGGAGTGGGGAAAGCCACTGAAGCAATCTGAGGTTAATCAGATGGACATAATACTTTCTAGCTGCAGAAGAGTTTCTTCATGTTTGCCTGCTCAATGTTCCTTTTTCTAAAGGTAAAGGGGTTAAATCTTCTATAGGCAATGGACACAGTGTTAAGCCATTGAGAGTGCAGGCGGTTTTATTGGCCATAAGCAAGGGGAGGATATAGAGATTCTGAATAAAGAAAAAGCAAAGGAGGAAGGGAAACATGCCACAGAAGGGACTGCACTGGTTAACAGCTCCAGCAAACGTCAGGAGTGACCTATGGTGTGAGGCTTCCTGCCCCAGCACCCTGCAAACACCCACCGGCACCCCAGCACCTTCCTTTCACAAGGCTCCCCTGCTGCCAGGGCTTTGCTCTCCCAACTAGGAAGCTGCTGCTCTTCAGCTCACCTTAAGGCCAGGCTGTCAGAAAACAGCATTCAGCCACAAGACTCCTTGAAGTGTTCTCCCCTGCAAAAACTCTTTTTTTTTTTTTTTTTTTTAAACCTGCTTCCATTCTCAAGGCAGCTGCAGAAAGGCCGGTGTGAAAACGTAGCTCCCGGCACAGCACAAGGAGGTGTGCCATCCTGGAGGAGCACCCGGAGGGGGCACGGGAGACAGCAATGCCTTCACAAGGCAGCAATGTAGCTGAAACCTGTAATCTGAAACCATGTCATAAGGGATGTTTGAAGTCTGATCATCCCTGGGTCAGTCCTGGGCTATTGGCCAAGCTGTCACATGAACAGCAACCAATCAGTGGAGTAATACTAAATAAATACTAGATGTAAAGAAATACKTGGATACCCTCACCTGTTTGTGTACAGGACAAACTTTCTGAGTATTCAGTGACATGGTTATGTCACTGCTTTTTTAGTTTGGATTTTGGAGGACTTTTGCTCTTTTTTTCCCACATCTGTTCTGTTTTTCTTGAACTTACACCCGTTATGATAAGATCCTGGTTCAAAGTGAAGGGGCAGGACATGCAGGGGGTTATGGTGCTCATTTGCTGATGAAGAGAGCTGGACCTATTTCCTTGCTTTGCCCTTGGTGCAGGACACAGACAATTACCATTACCATCTATCTTCACCTTTTCCAGCTCTATAGACCCACCTGTGCTGAACTTTCCCTGGGACAGTGCTTGTGGATGGCTGGTTCACAGTTTGCATGCCAGCAAAGCTGCATTCCTGTGGCTGCCAACCCCACTTCTGCTTACTTGCTGGTGAGTTCAAAAGCCGGATGAATTTGGGCATGCTTTATCACATGAAGGGAAAGGAGACCCTCATTTCACTCATTTAGCAATTGCCCTACCACATTAAAGCAATAAGACACATCCATCCTCTGTCCTGCCTCTGAAACTGGCCATGGTGAATTATTTTGAAAACTGAAGAAAGTGAATCCTTAGCCAACAGTTATGGAATAACCTGCTCATGGAAGAAATTTCTTCCTGCTCCCATTAACAAATACGCAGGTTATATACTGGAGCCTATCAAGCCCTGTGGGATCTTCTGATTATTAGAAAGCATTCCTTGTCCTCCCAGATGTCCTGCTGTGTTTCTGGGCTGAAGGAAACCTGGCGGCTTTGAGTTCCACAGATGAACCAGGTGCTGTTGTCTTTTTGTTACTGCCACTCCTGTGGCGACTCTGCTGGGCTAGTTCTTGTCCAAGGACCCAGGCAACAGTGAGCCAAACCCAGTAATGCAATGCTTTTGTCTAGCTTTAATTACAGTAGAAGGACACAGTTATTAGGAACATACTTTCATTTCCATTTGTTCATTCTGACAGCAAACAAAGGAAGCCACTGTCTCTACAGGAGGATGCCTCAGGAAGTGTATGGTAAATACACCTAAAGAGATCAGTGCAAAAGAGAATAGTACAGACTTTTACAGGCAGTATAATCAGATTGTAACAAGCCAGAGCCTTTCAAGAGGCTTGATAGTGAGTTTACACTCAGACTGGCCTTTAATCTTGGAGGATCACTGGGTGCTTTACAGACTGGTACATTTATCACACTTCATCTGCACCTGTAAGATAGGTATCCCTGGAAAGATGTATGGCAGCTCTTTCAGCAGCTTAGGAAATGAACAAAGTTAGTTGGACAGCACTTAGCTGCCCCTTTTTGGCAATAAGTTTCTGTTCTGCAAAGGCAGCATGGATCAGGCTGGTCATGCCTGATGGATCAGGAGGTCAAGTCTAGGTTYGACCTTGGATAATATTTCCCAAACTTCTCTGCTCCATAAACAGCAATCCAGAGCACACAACATATTCTTGGAAACACTGGGCTTCTCTGTCCTTGTTAGCCTGGGACAACAGCCTCAGTTTTAACTTTCTGTGCCCCATGGCTGCAAGCAACATTGTTCTCTGAAGCAGAATGTTGTTGAAGACCTGCTCTTAAATTTGACAAAAATTCACTTAAGCAATTAGATGTTTTTTAAACAGCAAAATAACTTCTAAAAGATTTTTTGCACAACACTAGGGAAAAAATGTTAAGAGACATATATATTGCAGGTTTCTCATTCTTGAGATCTCTAATGTTTCCTATTTTCCTGGTTTTCAGCATAAGTCTTTTGATCTTTGCTGTTTGCCCCAAAGCTCTGGGCATTAGGTGAGGTTCTCAACTTTATTTTACAATAAAAATGTAAAAGTTTGTAGCCTTCAGGGATTTGGAGAAAAGTTTGAAAATGTGATCTAAGTGCATCATAAAGTTCAAGAAACCAGAGTGCAATTAGGAAAAGCGCAAACATTTATAATTTTCTGTTAAAACCAGAACAAAAACCCTTGTGATTTTTAAGCCATGATTCTCTGGAGCCTGACACTTAATTTTTGAGTATGTGGGGTTGGCAGTGCTGGAAAGGATGCTTTTCTTTGCCTAGATCACGCTTTT
Source organism: Apteryx rowi (assembly GCF_003343035.1). Classification (NCBI taxonomy): domain Eukaryota; kingdom Metazoa; phylum Chordata; class Aves; order Apterygiformes; family Apterygidae; genus Apteryx; species Apteryx rowi. Next base: position 606,812 of record NW_020448008.1, on the reverse strand, counting down.
CTGCTAAGAACTATACTTACCAGTTACTTTAACCCTTTCTGTGTTGCAGACTGTATGGTCTTTCGGCATTGCACCTCCCTGCACAGAACCCACCAGCAGCACTTCCAGATGGCAGGGCCCTGGGCCCGATGTGGGCTCAGTACCTGCACCTGCTTGGGGGAGCTGTGAGGAGATTCCTGGGGCCGCTTTTCTAGGTGCAGCATTATCACCTTGCCTGGGGAGAGCGATGGCAGAATTGACCCACAGTCTCCCTGCCAAAAAGCTTGCAGGGACTCACCCTACTTCTCTTCTGTGCACAAGCCTCCATCAGAGCCAGGCACAGAGATGCTCTCTGTGGTGGGATTTACTCCTTTGTGCAACACAGTGAAGCAAAGGGTCCGAAGGGGAGGGAAAGGGACTCTCCAAGCACCTGACTGGCCCAGGGACCCTGGCTGCRTATGAGTTCAAAAGCAAGAGGCTCATGATTGCAGGTGGGGTCTGGGCCTGGCCTGCCCCTCTTTCTTGGCTGATCTTTTCTGCAGCTGGCTGTGGCAGGGGAGCTCACACGAGCTGTGATCGCTGAGGATTTGGGAAGGGCAGCTGGAAGCAGCAGTGGTGGTGTTTGCCTGAAAGGCCAAATGCCATGCTGCAAGGCTAAGTGCAGGTGCATCTGGCTGTGAGCTTCAGCCCTCCTAAGGTCTTGATGTAGCAGCATCCCCCTAAGGCATTAAAGCCTACTGTCCCTTGAGGGAAGAGTCTGGGGAATTTATCAGGGACAGCAGCCCTAGTTCTGCTCGGCTGAAATGTAGTCAGGCTGTGTGACTCTTATTTTGGAAACCTACGGCTTTGCTTAGAGAATTATCTCCTACCTGCAAAATTTGCTAGAAGGATGTGATTTCCCCAGAGCGCTAATTAGGAGAAGTGATTCTTCCCTTCTGAGGCTTATTTGCATGGCATGGTCACAGCCTGCAGTCAGGTTTTGGTTCCCTGTAGCATCTATTTCTCCCAGGATCCCAAAGTATTTCTCTGAGCTGGGCCACCTCGCCCAGTGGGTAACACTGCTCTCTGAGGGGCACGGAAACCGAGGCACCAAAAGGCAAAGTGACTTCTTGAAAATCATACAGAGATGTGGTGACAAAGCCAGGCTCTTCCCTCCGCTTCTCCTGCCCTGAGCAGCTCTCCCTCAGGCAGTACTCTTTTATATTTTTAGAAAGCATACTTTATATTTTTCAGCGCTATCTTTGCATGTCAGCAACTACTTCACAACRATCTCTCTGGGGCCTGTTTATTTTGTGAGCAAGGGTTGCGCTCTGTGACAGTGTTTTCTGCCATATTGTCAAAAGCACCATGGTCTCTAGCTGCTTCACCATGGCTCTCTATTGTTCAGGCTGTGTGTCCAAAATACTGCTTGAAATAAGGCCCAAAGCCAGCAGGCTGAAAGCCTGCGCTCCCTCCCTGGGAATGAGCCTGCCCTCACCCCTTGCAGGGAGACCTTCCAGGTGCTTGTCTTACCTGGAAATTGTCTCCCTGCAAGCAGGTGCCAGAGAATAGCTTATTACTGTGACGATACCCTTGGGAGAAGGTAGGAAGGAGGCGAGATGCCCTGGAGGGAAGGAGACCCTGTGGCCAGCTGGCTTAGGTCCTGGTTTGGGACTGGCACTTGGACTTAATTAAGGGGGCCTTGCTCCTGGCCAGGGCAATGGGGCTGGGAAGCCTTTGCTTGTGGGGGACTGCTCACCTTCCCACAGCTGCGGTGGTGGCTCACAGCATCGCCACAGCAGCATTGCCTTGGACTGTCCCTGTGCGAGAGCGGGACAACAGGCAAGGCACATTCCCATGGGTTGTTTTTAGAAAGGTGGGCACAGTGCCAATGCCTGGATGTGAGTCAGTCAGGCAAGGAGACCTTGGAGGGCTGCGACAGGGAAAGCTCTTCCTGGCTAAGCAACACATACCCTTTCCCCTTCCATCCTCTTCTTCCTTCCCTTCCCCCAAATAACAGGTATTATCTCTCTGTCTTCTGTGGACTCCTAATTTAAATGCAAGTGAAGAAGAGCCATGTAGGATGAATCACTTAGAAGGTGATTAGGGTGGTTATATTTCAGTTTGTCAATGTGAGAAGTAAGAAACAGCCCTGGGTTGGGACATGATACTTCAATTTCTTTTATTTTAGAAAAAATCTCTTACGCAGCTTTAAGACGAGTATTTATTGCTGCTCTTGGCACCTGGCAGAAGAACTTTATTTCTCAACTCTATAATGAGTAGGAAAAGGATAAGAAAGAGCCATCACGAAAGACAGGCTCTCTCCTAAGGCAATGTGGCTGGAACTGTTGCSTGGCTCACAGGGTAAGAAGTCAAGATGTGAAGGGGTGACCCCAAAATCTCTTCCATTTGTATAAAGCTGTAGGTCTTCCTGAATCTACCTCTGTGGGTACAGGCCAAGCACACTGTTTGACTTTGCTATAACTTCGTGAGGGGTGTTTGCCTTTTTTTCATTTCATTATCTGAGACGCACTTCCATCTTCTGTCCCTAAGGCTACCATTTCAACAGTGCTAGATTGCTTCATCCTCCCCTGGGACTGGTTTTAATAACTCCTCTCTGTGATCTATTCCCCTAGTGCTTTAAGTGTGAGCAAGGTAGGAATCGTTCCTCATTTATAGACTGATACAACAACATACTCTAAGTAGTCCCTTTCTCTTCCCTCCTCCCCAAACTTTTTGGGTTAGTCCCAGGTTTAACTAGTGTCAGCCCCTTGCAGAATTGCAAGTTTTGGAGGCTGGCCACGCTCACTACACCTTTCTCTTAGCTTTCTGGGCACAGCCCAGCACAACATTCTTCCTTTACAGAATGATGCCTGCAATAGGGAAATTATGCTTTGGCCACTCCTCTTCATTCAAAATGATAGTTTTGATCAGACTCACCAAAGTAGCCCCAGGAAGGGCTGAATTAAAAAGAAATCAGTCCACTGGATAGCCGCTGTGCAATGATGAGCAGGGCTTTGTTATGCAGGTATAGGATGGAGACTGAGGGTACTATTCATCACCCTTCCTCAGAGAATGTGATAAGACCAGTAGAAAAGATCAGAGGCTACAGCCTCACTGGGTAAGGCCAGGATCTCTTCCCTTGCTGGGAGGGCTCTGTGATACAGTACCAGAGGCAGATGTCTTTCTCATGCTGACTATGACAACTCTATATAGAAATGTCTTTGCTCCAGCTATCATTGTTCCAGCTGTGCCCACCCCTGATAATGTACCCTATCATTTTTCCACAAAAATATCTTATTATAGAGAGCTTGTTTCTGCACTTTCCCACCTACTGTAAACACCTGTAAACCATATGGCCATTGTAAAACAACCTTGACTAACTTGTATGATCTCAAACTAAGCTTTCAGGCCTTTGAATGTTTTCATAGTTTCCTAGTTGGGCTGAGTGTCCTTCCAAATTGTCAGCTTCACATTACGTGTAGATTTATGTTCCCTGAAAAGCACGATTATAACCAATTTCATCAAGACAGCTCTGAAAAGCCTAAATGACTCAAATGTTGTGAAGGATGCCCCATCCTAGGACTATATCCACCCCAGTTCCCTAAAATTGCTATAGTGGGATCCATTATATTTCCCTAAATTTAGCTGTACCCAGTGCTTCAGCTAGAACAGTGTTTTTATCTACAGCACATTCATATATGCAAAGGCACTGACTACATTGACCTGGTGTCCACACTTTCAGGCTCTATCAGAATGCCCTTCTATCATTAATGTTTCCTATCACAGCATTTCTCCCCAGGTAAGTGCTGCTTTTGTTTTGACCTGTTCCTTATTATATATGCTCCTCCATTTTGAAAATAAGATCTCCAGAGCCCAGGATATTATTGTTGTTTATTTTGGGTCAGCAGCATGTTCAAGGTTTTATCAGCAAAGAGGGCACAATTTTTGCCTAATTCTTAGGACAATGCACTTTATTTCAGACACAAACGAACACTAGCTTGCACTTAGCATATGCAAACCATTGTACAACATTGCATTCACCTACAGAGGTATATAAAGGGTAATGATAACGTTGCCCAGAAGGCCAACACATCAAAGGCCAAAGGAGCAGTTAAAATGTATTATGAGCTGTTGGCAGTGATTGTGGAGGGTATTAGTGTATTGCTGGTTTGGATAGCCTGAGTAAATGAAAACCCTCTGGATTAATTGGTACACCAAAGAGATCTGGAGGAAAATGGAGGCTGATGGAAAATGACAAACAAGGGTAAATACAGATAGCTCAGTGTACTGACCTATGGCAAGGCACTGCTGATTAACTTGTGGCTCCCTGCTGCGCCCCTGGAAATTTCAGCAGAGCTGGGGGATTTGGACAGGCCAGTCCTGGCCAGCCTGTCCCGCTAGCAAAATGTCCAGTGATTCAGTGGGAGCAGGCTGAGGCCCACAGACAGTTATCTGCACTACCGCTGTTCCAGCACAGCAGACCGGGTAGTTAAAGGTGAGACTTACCAGGTGTCTTCCAGCACCTGACACCATGGGACAAGAGTTTAATTATTTTTAATGATGTGGGGGTTGGGGGAGGTAGAGGGAGGCCATGCTTAGTTTTGTGGTGCCTGGTGTCACAAGGCAACTAAAGCTTGGGAACTTAAAGATCTGTTTGCACAGAGACTAACAGCTGAATTGGATGATAACCCACATGGGGAATATTGAATGATATCATCCTTTATTACATAAAACAGTTCTCCAGCTAGTATTGTCTATCCTACTACTAATGTTTTAATTGCATTAACAATTTAATTTAATTGTACAAACAATATCCAACCTAACCCTTACAGTAACAGTATATACAGCCATACAAACACAAATCATACTGGCTCATTCACAGACTAAGTGACCAAGCGGAGCTGGATCACCACCTCTCCGCTCATCGGTGACCCAGCACAGCCACACCAGGGAAGTCATGCTCTTGTAGACTGCCTGACTGGAGACTGGGGCAGGGTACCCCTGCTGATGACAGTGGACAGCTAGTGTTGACTTGTGGCACTTTCAACCATTCAGACCATGGCAGTGAAGGCAGAGGGTCCTCATCTTCTTTCTGATCAGCATTTGGGTCCACCAATGAATTTCCTCCAGGGTTTTCAGAGGAATCTCCCCAGATGCAACCCACCATGACTTGTGCCTATATCGGTGATCTCTCCTTTCAGCATCACTTGGATACTTCCTCAGTTGTCTTGCCATGATCTTATCTAGTTTTCATCAGTCTCTGCCAGACCCTGATTTCTACTGTTAGTTTTAACCAGCTACCTCACAGTCTGGGTATTTTCCTATTCTGTTATACCAGTGCCCTTGCAGTTCAACAGTAGCTTTGCTCCTGTACCCACCACCTTAAATCCACACTTGGCATATTTGTCTCTTGCAGACTTCAAGTGTCAAGGAAAGAAAAGCACAGAAGAGGATGTGCTTTTGATCATCTGATAATTTAAACGCTCTGTTTCTCATTGCATTATCCTTTGAGTGCCTAGTATAGGGGAAGGAAGAGACTTCTAAAATTGGCAGGTTCTCCTGAATACTGTGCGGCCTTCTCCTGGTGGCTGTGTGGGTGTGAAGGGAATGGAAGGTAAAATAATATGGCATGGGGGAAAACTCCAGGGGTGTCTTTCTCTGTTCTTTCCCCAAATATACTTAGGAGAAAAGTATGTGAGTAAAGAGTTGGTAGAAAGACAGAGGATGAAAGTGCAGTAAATGACAGGCACTTGGGGCTGACAGAAGTGGCCACTATGTTCCTCCTTTCCCCACCCTGTGCCAGGTGTTGTTAGCTCCTTCTGCCCATGAGCCTCAACAGCCTGACCTTAGGAGCTGGTCTCCTCATCATTCTGGGGTTATTACAGTGATAAAGTTTGGTCTGAATAAACTGCATGGAGAGACCTTCATCTATCCTCCAACCAGGTAGCTTTAGGAGTGGCTCAGAGGCAGAGAGAGTATCAATTTGCATGCTTCTCTCCATGGCAGATCTTTGGTGTGTGAGAAGCTGTATGCAGTACCACCTGCCCAGGTAGGATCATTGACATCCCCGAAAACTTGGTTCATGCTGACAGAAGTCTGACAGTCTCCCAGCTCATTACCACAGATGAACAAAAGCACGGTTCAGCTCTGCAGCCTCTGTTGCTACATACCCCACCATCTTTCTGCTGGCAGTCTCCTCCTTTTGATGGGCATCATCAGGGAAAGTCTTGCTTTCTGCCTGTAGTCTTAGGTTAGGCTGTGTCTGGGAGCATTGGAGCAGAGCAGGAGAAACAGCAATTTTACATTTTTGTTTTAAGTAGTGAGGGCATTAGACTGCCAGAAGGTATTGCACACAAGCATCACCAACCTATTTTTGTCATATTCCTGAAAAAGTCCTTGCTTCTCCTATAAATCCTAGACATATACAAAGAATCTGCTTTCAGGCTTAAAGCTAAAGACAAGCATCAAATTTAAAATCTATTTTTAAAGTGAATCACATTGCAATTTATAATCATAAATTGAAGTTTTAAAAGTGCTCTCATCCCGGAAAAAAAGAGATCATTTCATTTTTAGTGACTAATAAAGTATTTTTTAAAGTTGACTGAGTGTAGCACAAAGAGTCTTTAACATATTTATTAGCTTATTAAGCATAATAAATTGAATCTGGTTGCTAATATTAGCTATGTCTTTGTAAATGATAAGCACTTTAAGTTAGCTAGACAGTTGCTTATCGCAGAACCAAAATGCAGCATTTTAACATACTCAGCTTGCTGAATGATCATGTTATTTGTCAGACAAGCAGAAGAATCATCACTGAAACACTCTCAAAGCACCAAATTGGGTAATATACATAATTAGGACCTATTTAATTATGTATGTGCCCATGGTAACAGCCACACTCATGAGCCACATATTAGTACAGCCTTGAAATAGTCTTCAAGGGGGATGATGGCAGCAGAGCACATCTTAGATCTGAAACTTCACTGGGGAAACTTTTGGAACATAACCTACATGCTGATTTCCTCTGTTTCTGTGGTTATTCTTTATTTTTAAAACAATGCATGCCTTGGTTCTGAAAGGTGATATACTGCTTCCATGAAATRTCACTATGCTTTTATCCCTAAAAGGAAGATCTCTTAATCATCTGCATCCCATTTTAAAGCCTGAAAACCTTCCTATATTTAGGGATATATCCCAGCAATTGGCAAGACTGCTGCAAGCTGTTATTAGGAGGTGGGAACAATCATCACCTGGAAGCAGACCCATCTTAGATCAACTCTCCTCTTCCAGCCCAGGACAGCCTAGTGATAGATAAGGCCTTCTGGATGTGCTTTTGGGCTGTAGCAGGAGGCCTGTGAAGACACTGCAAGGACTGAGCTACAAGACTGATTTTGCATCAGATCCAAACCTCTGAGAAAGCCTGTAAGTGCTGATCTATTGCCAGCCCACAGGGAATGAATCTTGGAGGGCACTATTCGGGTAACAGTGGAACCCAAGAGAGTTTGTTTAGGCATGGATGCAATATAAATTGTTCCTGCAGTTTATTTTTACATGCTTAGAGGGTATATGAGTTTGGAAAAGTTAGACAGAATCGGAAGATTACAGAATGAATTAACAGGGATTATTTATACAAAATGAGAGAAATATATCTCCTGGTGCAACAGTGTGTCTCCAGGACTGATGCAGGTTGCTGCTTTTGTAGTAATGCCTACTGGGAAATATTTACAAGAAACTTTTTCCCCCAATAAGGAAGAGGCCCGGATATGGAGAGTTTCCCCCTAATGAAGGCACTGGGGGAGGACTAGGTTGCAGTAAAGAACCTAGGAGATAAATGCCGAGAGTCTGGCAGGAGAAGAGCACAAAGCCCTAGAAAGACCTCCTGGCCAGTCTTGTCCAGAGGACTAAGGTTGAGGCGGCTAAAATCTGGGCATGTGAACTGTCCCACCAGTGCCAGAGAGTGGTAGTGCACCCGATGCTGACGCCTCACCCTGTGCACACAAGATAGGACCTGCATCATGCGACCCTGTGTGGGGGATCTATAATAGAGAGGAACTCAACCCTGAAAGACTGTGCAAAATAAATGCACAAAGGTGATTTAGGATGTCTTTTGGCTTATGGGAAACAGAGGGCTATCCTGAGTATATGGGAAACACCCAAAAGCTAAACAGTAATGGGGGAGCACAAGGAGAAGACTTTGCTCACTGGCTTAGCCATTGCACTGGCAGAGGACAAGCACTTGCTTCAAGGTGTCTGTGACACAAGTAGTTGTGTTTGCAGCCTTCAGCTGGAGGGCAAGAACACTCTAAATCAGGCCCACGCAAAGCAGTCAAACTGTTACTAGATGTRGTGGTAGGATTACACATACTGAGGCAAAAAATAGACCTGTGCATCCATCTTCAGCATGCAGTGCGTGTTTAGAAATGTGTCACCTTTGCCTAGTAGCCATATTAGCATGCTTTTAATTGCACTCAGGGGACAGGATCCATAATCCTCAGCTACAGCTTTAAGAACACTGGTCAAAAGAAAAAGAAAAGTTGTTTGTGAGATTCCCAAATACACACATCTTATTTTCCAACTAGCACAGTTTTTCAGCAATGCTCCCCAAAGCAGGGGATTACTCARACTAGTTCCTTGCCATTCACATTGGCACTAAACCATTAGGTCTGAAATGGTTCAGACCAAAGCCCATATCTGCCCTGGCTGAAAGCAGGAGGGCTCTAAATGGAATTGGTTTGTGTGTGACACCTGTGGTGACAGTAGTAATGTCTGTACCACCCCTAAACATCCTGCTCGTAGGTTGCCTTGGGGGCAGCCACCAGCTGTGTTTGACAGCACGCTTGCTCTGGGTGTGCCCAGACACTTGGGATCTCCTGTGGACTGATGAAGGGTGTCCTCTAGTCATGGGCATGGAGGTCTGGCATCAATATGGATGGTGAATCCAGTCCAGAGAGAGAGAGCTCTCACATACATACATATGTAAGGAATATTGGTCCCTCCTCTGATAAATGGTTCTAAGTGGAGCTATGTGAAATTTTGAATTTCTGCTTCTGTTTTTCAGAACAGAACAAATTGGGACAAAAATAGGAGAAAAAATGTTTCCTGGATTTAAGACAGTCATATTCAGAAAGGTCTACATGTTTTGTTTTGACATTTTTTGGATCAAAATGAAGCATTTTGACATTTCTGAGGTAGGAATGTTTTGTTTCAATTTGTTGAACTGACATGAAATGTTTTGTTTCAAGTCTGCTTAACATTAAAGTAGGCAGTGCATTTCCTTGGGTTTGGGTCCCATTCTCTCCTCTGGGCTGTGCTCCCTGGGAGCTTTGCCCAGCTCCCATAAGACTTGGGCAAAGTCCACGCTGTTCTTAGTAAATGTAGCTCAGCCACAAGGCCCCATACACAGGAAAGAACAGAAGCCTTTTCGGGAAAGTTCATTTTGATGCTGAACTCAACTAAAATGAAAAATTTGAGGGCAGTTTAATCAAAGCACTTTGTTCCAGTTCGCCTCCAACAAAACATAATTTCTTTTTAGCAGTATCACCATTTTCCCATGGGTATTTTGGGGGTTTTGCAGAAGCTATGTTTTCTGACAAAAAAAAAAAAAAAAAAAAAAGGGGGGGAACTCTCCCAGCAAACTCCTGCATAGGTGTTGACATGATCTACATCAGTAAGCCTCGCAAGGACTCCAGACTGGTCCCCTGGACTTAGTGTTAATGTTGTTCTCTAATGTTAGTCAAGCAGATTCCCCCAAAGCACATATTTATGTGACACACTAAAGACCCCCGTTCGCCTGCTCAAGTGGCTGGATAAAGCAGCTTCTGGCTCTGCTGTCTGTAGGTGCGAGTTAGGGASAAAAACTTAAGACTAAGAACAAAGAAGGAAAGGAGTTTCACTTAGGACATCAGCAGACCCTGTTCTTTTCTGGAAACATCTAAAGGATCTTCCCAGGAATTTTTGAAGAATTTTTACCAGAAAGTAGATCCAAAAGTTGATTTGGTTCATTCTAAACAGCTCTCAATAGGACCAGGCAGGTCCTACTATTTATTGTGGTTGATAATTGAAACACCCCTTCCCCCTTTTCTGGGGAACAGCTTCAAAAGATCTCTGATTTTGCTCACCAATCAAGCAATCTCATTTGCAAAACAACTGCAAGGGTCCTGTGAAAGCAGAGGGCCCAGGCCTTTGTTAAATACTCGCTTCTGGTGACACAAAGGGACCATGAGGTGATGGAGCTGAGGCCTGGATAACAGCATTTCCTGGATGGTGAATGCTGGCCTCCCTCCCCCCAACTGTAATTTCAGACTCTGAATGTAAGGACTATGCAAGGTTGCGACCAAGGAGAACAAGGTGGATTGCAACTATTCTTAGCTACAAAAGTTATTCCTGCCTTGCTTTGAAATCTGAGGCACGGTTAAGTTCTCTTCCCCTTCCCCCAGTCCGTTTCCTCGCCTCTTTCATGTACCTATTTGCATAGACTGTCATGTAAGAATCTCCATTAAAATTGAAAGCCTCCTTCCTGCATGTCACCTCTCGCAGGCCCCTTCCACTTGCCCTGCATGACTTTTGGAGGGCTGGAGAGCAAAGGTCCTTTGCTAGCATCGCCTTGCTGAGCAATGCATTCCCGCTGCTGTCAGTTGTGCTGCTCGGTTGCTATAGGAACATCTATCAACTTGGGAGTGCTAGAGAAAAAGAGCAGAGAATTATCTTAATTATTTAATGATTGATTAATATGTGTTTATAGAGCACTTCAAAAATGTGCATCCTTCTGTAAATTGTTTATTAACTGGGCAAGCGGTATAATTTGCTGAACGTCCTCCACTCCCATTGGTCTCAATGGGAGAAGAGGGTATTATGCAGCTTGCAAGATTTGTCATAATTATATTATTAGTAGTACTAGGAGTTCTAGTTCAGGAAAAGAATTTAAATATAAGCCTTCCCTTCAAATTTTTGTAGGCAGGGTTGTTCTCCACACCTGTTGTTAAGGTTGCCCAGACATTTCCATTATAAAGACCTGTGCTCCACTGTCCTACACTCAGGCAGATTTTAATCACCTGGAAGAAATGATCATGCTTGATGTCTCCTCTGGGCTGAAGTGAGGAAAAAGAAAAGACTGGGGGAGTGCTTGTAGCTGGTGGCACAGAGTGGCTGGCTGGTATGGAGAGCTTTCTGGCTCAGCCACTGTCCTGTTGAGTGCTGGTGTTTCTGATAGGAGGCCATGAAGCCCTGTAAGGTTATTGCTAGAATTTGTGTGCTTTGGAAGAAATGTACAGGCAGGCTGAGATGTTATTTATGCTGGGTCAGGAAGTTTGGGAACGGGAACATAATGCCAGTCTTCTGGTTGCTGCCCTGCTCCCACATCCAATTGAGGCCACTAGTTAGGCCCCCATCTACTAACCATCTAGATTGTAAATCTTGATGTCTGCCTAGCCTGATCCAGGTATCGTGCTGAAATCTGCCTGTCTGTGCTCCTAGTACTGCTCCTTCTAGTCTGTCTGAACTTCTTTGGACACTGTAAACTGAGTACATGATTTCAGCCAGCACTGGTCCTGCAATCCCTTTCCCTGACTCTCTGTGTCCTGCTTCCTCCCTCTACTGCTCATAAACTGGACTCAAGATAAGTGCAGACTGATCCCCCAAAGATCACAGGCGGTGAGAAGGGCTCATGTAACAGGATACCCTGAAAGTTGGTCCAGTTGGTCTGACTCAGACAGGCCACTTCATGGGAAGCTGATGGACTGCTTCTCTGTGTAAGGCCTGCAGGACTGTGACTGCTGTGAYGGAAGATGATCAGGAGGGTAATAACTATAACTGGTGCTCATGGAGGGACTGATCTCCTGGGGTACTGCTCTATACAAAGCACAAAAGGCTTCTGATGCTACAGAATGAGCGTAGATCAGGTGTATGATGCACACAGCTTCTTAGTTTTCGGTGGAAGTACAGGAATGAATGAAGACTTGCAAAACAAAACAGATTTGTTCTGCATTCACACTGCTGTTTAGGAAGTGTTAAAATCTTATTGATTACAAACTTCTGACTATGCCTGTGAGTCCATCAATTGTAGATCCAGTAAAGATGTCTCCATGCATGGCAGCCACCTTCTTGGCTCATTTATGGGGCTTAATCATGGATTGCTGCAGAAACATCAATGCTCCAGCTGAAGAAATCACTGGCTGTATTAGGTTGTTATTCTGTAGTAGTTCAGCACTAGAGGGGGATGTAGCATGTGCTTTCCAGCCCTTTTCATATGTGTATGCAACAATATTTTACAGCAGTATTTACGAGGAGACTGTTTTTTTAACTGCTGACACAAAGATTTTTCTCTTGCAGGGGGGATTTTTTTTGCATAGGATAAATCCAAGAGGCGACTATTTTCCAAGCCTTAGAAGACTGTGCTTGTAGCCAGTGAACTTTGTTATTTTTAACATGTGTCCCGAATATTGGGACCTCAGGATTTAAGGCAATTCTCAGGCCTTTTTTTGTGTGTGTGACATGATCTCACATTGCAAACAGCAAATTGAGATTGCTGTTTAGCTTAGCTTTAGTCCATATGCTGGCTAGAAGGGTCTGAGTTCTGTTCTTCTTGCTGTAGTGACATTCAGAGTGTGCTGTGCCAGCGGGCTGCAGCCGAACTGTGGTAGTGAATCCTGTGAGTGCCTGAACTCAAGGCATAAAGCCAAATCCACCCGACTCTGCCTGCCCAGAGAGCTGCACGTTTCTGTTCTGAGCAAAAAATGGCTCTTTTGATTTCACAAGTATCCCGGTAATAAAAACCAGTTGTCAACTTCATGCACAAGCAAAACACTTAGCAAAAAATGTGGCTGTTTCATGGATGTTTTGCAAACTTGAAGGCTACAGAACTCAATCAAATTCCTGTCTCCTTCTCTTGTTTTCATCCTCCTCAACTCCAGTGAGCCTTTCTTACTCTGTGTTTTATTCCACAATGCACCAGTGTGTCAGTGTGGGGACATGATCTGATAGCCCTTTAGCTCAGGGATGTCTCCTGATGTGTTTGGCCACCACCTAAAATGTGTGCTTTGGGTCCCTGGTGCTTTTGTGCTATTGTATCCTGTGGATTATTTGAAGCTGAGCACTAACTGGCCTTGCTGTGTTTGTCTGGCATGCAGCAAGGCTTGTAACTGAAATAGCTTTGCTGGTAAAAGCCCCTGGTATTGATGTAGCAGTCTGGATGAAGCTGTATTTCACCAGTCCAGCTTCTGCTTCTCAAGAGGTCTGGGGTACAGTATCTTGGAAAAAGTGCCATTTTGTTGCTGTATACTACATATATGTACCAACACAGCTGTGTAGGCAATGCACTCCTCCTGTACCTCGGCAGAAGTTGGGAATGCCACTTGCTGAAGAAAATCCATGTTCAGACCAGAAGGTATGGGCTCTCTCACATCTGAAGCTTGCTGTTTTGCTCAGTCCTATTGGAAACTGTCCTGCACAGCTCTGTGCCCTCTTCTCCTCCTCATACCCTGGGCTTTGCATGGTGCTGTGGTTCCCACCTCGCACTGATGGCACAACTGGCTAGCCAGAAAAGATGTCCCCATTCACACTTCCAAATATAAACTTCTTCCCCCCTACTTTTAGTGCCTGTAATTACCTCTTTACTCCAGTGCCAGCAATCTTCCGTCAGGCATCGTTATTAACAGACAGAAAAGAGAAGGGGAGGGAGTGAGAGCCACAAAACTTAATTTAATCACAGCACCCCATGCTCAATTTAACAGACACAACAGCTCAGAATGGGGTCCCTGTGCAACGGGAGGGCAGGCAGTGGAGCGTCCCTGGAAAGAATTAATTGTGGATGACAATGTGTAAACAATGCAGATGAATAGGGCATGCAGGTGTGAGGCACCGGGGCCATCCCGGGGACTTTTTCACATGAATTTCAGTTCCTTCACTGCTGACCTGCTCCTGAAAATGTGATTAGTGTCGGCATTGGGAAACCATTCAGGGTGTCAGGATTTGGCACATATTAACTAGCCCTGGGGGAGAGGGGAGGGAGCACATGGGGGCTATGAAAGGAGGAAGTCTGGTGGACAAGGGGATTGTTAAAGGGCCAGAAAATCCTTGTTGCTCCAAGGTGCCCTTGCTGCTGGGAGGAAAATGGAAGTGAGACGAAGCAGAATAGCTCTCTGAGGCATCCTAGCCATAACCGAGCTATGTGGAAAACAAGGCATTGCATCGTGGAATATTTTCTCTGGGTGTCCATCATAAATATTGATGATGTTTATATTACTGACTTTTTCTTGGCTGTGGCTTTCATAGTTCTAGACACTTCAGCTTGAGAGATAAACAGTCAAAACAAGCAGGAAAATTAATGACACAGCAGCACCGAGAACAGGAAATATCTCCTGGGTAACATATGGATGTTATTCAGCGTGCAAAAATCCCCCTTCATCAATATGTACTCTATGTGTAAGGTGATACATAGAGGCAGAGAGTTGTATAATGGGCCCAATTTACCAAGCACAAGGCAAGAGACTCTTAAATTATGTGTCCTGGTGCCAGCCTGGCCCTCTGCATCCAAATGGAGGATTCAAGTGGAGAGAGCAGATGAGGTTACTGTTTTCTTTTTTTTTTTCTGCTCAGGGGAATGATGCAAGGGGAAAGGCAGAACGTAATAAGGACTACCAAGAATATCAGTGCCTCTGCTGAACTATATTATGCTCTTTTTCCCTTGCTAGAAATTCTTCCGTCCCTACTTCATGGCTCGGGGAGCATGGCTGGGGTGCTGAGCAGCCCCGTGGGCGGGCGGCTCTGCAAAGGCTCCTGCTGGGATTCCCAGCTTTGTGCTTCCTAGAGTGCCACAGCTGGTGGGCTCGGGCCCCAAGTAATAATATAATGCAAGTTATTCTAACCACAAACTCACCTATGGATCTGAAGGTCAAGCTGAAATCCTGCTGGCTTGTTGATCCTAGTGAAGAATAAGGGTATTGCCACCAGCACTGGTTTGACAGTCATGAGTGTGATGCAGGAAACAGAGTAGGATCCAGTTGCTTGCGGTTCTTCTGACTTTGTGAGATTAAGCAGGTGGGGAGGAGAGGGCATGAAATGTCAGTCAAAAATCATGAAGGCCAATATGCCTAGGAGAAGTCCTGTCCCACATTCAAAGTTGAATCTTGTTAATCACTGTTGAAAGTTAAACTACTTATTTTGCTTGGTAACTGACTTAGATGTGGGCCTTGAGTTTATGCATCCTTTTGTGAAAATTTTGGTTGTGGATGTCACTACATACAAGGGGCATTGTGAGGCTGAATTCACATAGGGAATCACCTTGCTCAGACAATGAAAGTTTTGCCTTTATTTCTGATGGTGGTAAGTGTAGATGATTTCTCTGGTAAATTACAGCAATGGCCATGTGTGAAAGGTACTTCGTAACTACTGACGTGACCTGACATGACTTTTCTATACATGTTACCACTTGTATAGCTCAGTTGAATGGCTGGCATAAGAGTAAAACTTATTTTTTTTGCGTATTTGCTGTTAAGCCCAGTCATATCTATGTTCATAGGGAGCAAGAAATAATGACACACACTTTGTCCATTTGTCCAGTGTGCATCTGGGGGGAGTGCAATGCTGCAGCTCTGATAATGGGACCCTCCTCTCCTAACTAGCTTCCGAAAGCTGGATGCCCAGCTGAAGCCATTCATCTAGATCCTCTCTAGGACTGGGGTGACTCCAGAGAATGGGTCACCTCGCCTGGCTTACATACCCCTCTTCAGCTGGGATGAATGACAGCTGTTGCATTGCAACCTGCTTAATCAACTGCTGTTTTCAGAAATGATGATCAATGTTACTAATATTTCTTACTCCTGGCCTGCCCTCAGGCATTTGTTCCTGCCTCTCTCCACCAAGATATCTGCCCCCTCAGAGTGCAGCTACCCTCAAGAAAGCAGATGCTGAAAGGACTTACTTCATAGGAACTGTAAATGTTATTTCTTAAAAAAACCCCAAACATATATGTAACCAAAAATATATGGTAATTTTGTAATGGCTGTGCTCACCAAGGAGACTATGACATTTTTCACAAAAGTTCATTAGCCTTGTTTCCTCAGACAAATTCCAAACCGGATATTGACTTTCTGCAGTTTCAAGGAAAGGGTGTTCATTGTATTTGCTGCAATATTGCTGTTATGCAGCTTCTGACTTCCATGTGGTGGTGCCTGTGCCCATGGCCCATGGCTTCTCGTGCTTTTAAAGCCCACCTGTTTTTTGGGGGTACAGCAGTTCCACCTTGTCATCATTTCATGGAGTCGCTATTTTGAGAAACATTCRCTCATCTTCCCAGTTTTGGTCTTTATTGAAGGAGAGTAATGCGCTAGAAATCTCACTAGCTAGAGAGCTGCTAGTTTTTCCACTGTGTGGGAGAGGACTGCAGGAGTCAAGGAGATCAGCTCCCCAGGCATCTGACCAAACCTGGGGACTACTGCAACCAAAGCAGGACTATGTCCTGGCATGCTCTGTGTATCCTCGCGTATGAGCTGGACCTTAACTGATATACTGACCGGTTCCTTGGGAAGGCTGTAAAACTCAATCAGTTAGAGGACCCAACAGATGCTCTTCGTTTGTACTTACAGTTGGATCCTTGGATCTTTGCTAATGCTACGTTTAAGCTTCTACATTCTCTCTCTGTGCTTCTGCCATAACTACTTTCTGTGGGAAACTTTCCTTGAGGCAACTCTTTTGTAAAGGTGCTGAAGCCCTCAGGCAATCCAGCTCAGAGATGCCCTGAAACAGCAGGACTGCCCTGGCTTGCAGCTCCTAGACCTAGGTCCTGACTGAGAGACGTGGTGCCGCTCCACCAGCAAAAGCCCTGTTGATTTTTGCCAGCTGAGGATTGAGCTAAAATGCCAATTTATCATAACTTCCTTCATTTTTTGTGTGAGGTCTGCTGTACAGCTGTTTGCTGCCGTAGCACTAAGGAAAGCTTGAGTTGCTTTAGTTTTAAAGTGGAGGAGATCAGGGCTCAGGGATGGTAAGTATCTTGCTGGCAGTGCAAAGCAAACAAATGGGACAGCTGAGGGAGGCAAGAATATAGCTCCCCAATCAGTCATGTTAAACATAAGAACACAGCTCTAGCCTGAATTTTTACAGAATCCTTATTTCAAACAGATTTAAAAGACCTCTCTAAACTGATTTTGCATATGAAATACATTCCTTTGGGGACAAATCTCTTTCTGGTAGAGTCTCCAATAAGCGTAGAGGTTCTCAGGCTTGCTGAGAAATCAGTGTAAGGAGGGACTCTAGGAAGTTCAGAAGTTGCACAGGGATGTGCCTCTTTCCTGGCCAGGTCTGCTGTTGTATGTGGCACATAATGTGAGATCAGAGCCTAGCCTGGCCAGGGTGGTGGCAAAAGGGCTGAGCTGTTGGGAGCCAAGAGCTTTGCAATGCTGCTGATCAGGCTGTGGTTCAGGTAGGAAGATTCTCTGTGCTCCCCTGCCACAGGAACTCTTGCATATGAGCTTGTTGTTTTGGCTGTGGACCGAGTGACAGATTTACCTACAGAAATCTAAGCAGCTTACATCAGAAAGAAAATATGGTATTCCCGAAAAACTGTGCCGTTCATGTTGCTCTTCTTCTCACTGCTTTTTCTGAAATCAGCTGCCCTTTTCCAGGCCTGGCAGTTTGTTGATTCAGCCTAGACCCACACGCCACCTGAGGCATGGCTTCAAATCTGTGCCATTGGTTAACTAGGAGAAGATCTCTGGTCTGGAAACTTAATGTGTAGACCTCATTAAAAATGAACTTGTCTCTCCAGTTGACACCCCCACTTCGTATTGTGTGGAACTGTGAGAATAGAACTTGACATGGCAAGAGGAGAAACAAACCTACCCTTCCCCCAAACCAAGGCAACAATATCGAACAATCTCCTTAATAGCAGAAAAAAACAGATGGTCAAAAGGGACGTTGCTTACAATTAAATAAGAAGGGGAACTGGACAAGCAGTTTTAATTGTTGAGAATTCTTCATGGTGATACCCTTGGCCAGTTGTGCTAAAGCTCCCCAGCTTTCTCTGCTCTCTCGTAAGCACTTCTGCAGTGGATATAAGTTATCATACCTGATGAACTTGATGAGACAGAGTCCAGCTTTGCAGATGCTTCCATTCTTCAAGAAAGCATTCAGCAAAATATTTGGCTTCTTTCAGCCCCCTGTCCAGTGTCTCTGCAACACTGGCTTTTTCCACAGTACTCTGAGACACAGAATTTGAATAACTTATTTTCCTTGTGGTAAGACAGGAGGAAAAGCTGCTTTCAGAAGAGATTACAGCAGAGGGCAGGGCAGCAGGAACTCTGGAGTGACAAGGAGCAGTCTGTCCTAGGAAAGTAGAGCAGAAACTCTGAATCCTGAGGGCTACTGGGCTTCCCTATTGAATATCTAAGCTAAGATGAATTCTGAACCTGCCAGTGGAAGGAGCCCTAGGAGTATGGAGGAAAGGCTGTGAGGGGAAATTCACTGCTCAGCGTTCAGGCAAAGGAGAGATATCTCACAGTTTAGTCTCCAGGGGGTCATTCATCACTGTAGCTTAGCTGATGTGCTAGCAAATTGTGGTGATCTGGCTGCAGCACAGAAATGCAGTGGTATGGCAAAAACCGATGCAGAGGAATTATGAAATACTGGGTCCCTGACGGTTTATAGGTGATCTGAGGGACTGAAATGCTGTGGAGCTCAAAGTGAAAATGTATTTCTTTTAAGTTGGAGATGCGTTGACTAATTCCAGTAAAATAAGATTGTACCAAAACTTCAACCAAAGCTCAGATTAAGTAAATTTTGAGTAACATTCTGTTACTGAAACACTTTTGAAGTCTGCATTTAAACCTTCTGGTGGGAGTGCTTGCAGAACTGCTAAGTATCACTTTGGAGACAGACTTATTGGATATTAAATCATTGCTATTAAGTCTTATCTTGGATTTCTTTGACCCTTCTCTTCTGAGGCCTGTCTCACAACATTTAGTTCAGCCTGACGTGCAGGAGGCGTGCATCACAGCAGTCTGACTCAAAACCTGCAGAAGAAAGGTGGTCACGCAGGTCTGTCACACAGCTTGGACTATAAAGTAACAGGCAAAGCTGAAAGAGTCCCTGTGATAATTCATGAACTGATCTGCTCCCTCAAGCCACTGGCTCTTACCAGTGCCTCATGTTTTTGGTAATTCTAAATTGTGTGGGTGCTTAGCTTTGAGTTTCCTGAGTGACTTTATACATCTACCCTCAACGTTTCTGTGGTATTTTGCTATTCTGGGGTTAGTTTATGTCTGCTCCTTAGAATTTATCTAAAACCTTGGAGAAATGTGAAGAAAGCCTGCATATTAATGTGGTTGTCCATATCTCATATTGTGACTCTCATCCACGTCTGAACTAGAAGCTTGTGTTGGCTTCTGTGACTTTGACCCTGTTCACCTGCTAAGAGGAGGAAGGAATTTCCTCATGAAAGCAAGGCCTGGGAGGATGCTCATGTCTGGAGTGGCTGGTTCAAATGCATTCCTTATTCTCAGGATATGAGAATACTAGAATAAATACTAGAGTACTGGTGTTGATAGCGCACAACAGCAATTCCACTGCCTAATAATGACTGAAAATTTCACAGTTGTTGCTTTTTTGGACATTTTATTAGCATTTTCATGCTATTTATATAGAGAGAGAAGGAAAGGGAGAGAGAGCATAGACAGCAAAAAAGCATAGCTCTAGTACCAAAGTAACTTCCATGCCTAGACAAAGTGCAGCACTGCTATGAAGCTACTGCACCTCCAGCACCTGATCATACTGGGGTTACAAGGGATATCAGACAGCAGAAAAATTATTTTGGAGAGCTCAAGTTCAGAAAATTTTGTTGTGATATGCTTAGTTTGCATGCTCTCTGCTCAGAATGACTCCAGTTGTGGTATTTGCCACTCAGTACCTGCATTAAGGCAGAGGAGAGGCCATACTAATTTCTCACTGCAAATTCTTTTCCTGGAAGACACTTCTTGGGCATAGACCATGAGTTTGGATGTAGACAAGGTACTTTATTTAGTCCCAAGAGCTTATCTGTATTAACTAAACAAACAAACAAACAAAGCCTAAATGCCATCTGTTATGAAGCAGTGGGTAATTTCCAGTGCTGTCAGGCCTGGAACAGGCACCACCTTGGTCATGCCAGGATGCTCCATTCTTCTGTCCAGGTGTTTGCTTGCTGGCTAGGGAGAGCAAAAAGACACACACACACACACACACACACACACACACACTCGCTCTGTCTGTCTGTCTGTCTCTCTCCCCCCCCCCTCCTCTGCTCAGGGTGGAAGCAAGTTTGACCTTTATTGTACAGTCAGAACAGCGGGTTTGGTTTATTGTCTAGCTCTAGCTGCAGTGATTAAGTGCTTGACAAGTGCCCCCAGACAGCCCCATGAACTGTGTAGTTTATTACCTCTTTTTGTGTTTCTCGACCCTCCTTTTTGCCAGCCTCGCATCTCCTGTTCTCTGCCCCATTCTCAACTCAAATAAACAATCTGCCCTAACTACTTTTTCCACATTAGTCCCAGTTTTGCTACATCTGTATCCAAATTTGGTACTTCCGATACTGTTAGGTGCTCTCAGCCTTATATGCTGTTACTGATACGGCAACCCAGGCACCGCTGGCCTGACAAGGCCCGGAAGGTCCCCAGTGCTCCCCTCCAATTACCTGTGCAGTTAGGCTGTTTCTCAAATATGTCTCCCTTATCCACCTGTGAAATCCAGCCTGCCCTCATGGTGTTATCAGGAACTTTTGYCAGCTTCTCGTGCTGTTCTCTGTCACAACAGCAGTTTCTCGGGTCCAGTAGTTTTCTGCACCTTCTTCAGGTAGCCTAATCTCAGGCCAGGGCCTAGCTGACAACCTAGTGATTTGTCTGCAGTCCTAACACCGTCCCTGTCCTCCAGGCTGCTGCATTTCTATTTGCTTGTAAATAATCTATATGAAGACTATTAATACATTTATTTGACAGTGCAGATCTAAGCGTTCACTGAAAAGTATCTCAGGGCCTGCTTTTCTGAGGATATATGGTAAGAAAGTCAAGGCAGAGGTCACCTCTGAACAGGTCATGTTCAGCTTTCCAGCTAATGCCAAAACCTACAGCTGTTTAATAACAAAGCAGACTCAAAGAAGGTGGTCATGAAATGTTTGTCGATGTCCTTGCAAGTTCCTTGGCAGGTCTACAGTATCACCTCTAGTATGCCGAGGGTGGTGAAAATATTCAGCTTGGTTGTTTCTTTCACACCTTCAAGAATGTGTGAGGTGTCGTTCTGGATCTGCTAAGCAATGCTGGATGTCGGCCCAAACCAAAACGCTGGACATGGGAACAGTTGAAGCCCTTATGAGGGACACTTGGGGTAGAGGAGGTGAAAGCAGCCAATGGCAAAAGGGCAAAGCACTCATGAGATGTTCACTGTGTTTCTGCCCTTCCCTGGCACTCAAATTTTGCTTCTCTGCTGAGTCTTGGTGGAACTGGTTCCTCCTGCCCAGCCCACGTCAGCAGGATGTCTGCTCCCGTCTGGGGAGCCGGTTGCAACGAAGCTACCTGCAGCCATGTTGTTTGCTCCCGCAAGGGCTACATTGCTGCCTGGGGATGGAGCATCGCCAGGGGCACATCTCTGCCCCAGGCCGCTGCTATGGTCCAGCAGTAGTGCAGCTCAGCTTCTCCCCTTCCTGCAATCCACCTGCTGACTTCCAGCGCCCGCTGGCAAGAACAGCCCTTTGCCTGACATTGCCAAGGGCTTTGTATTTGTGTCCTGGAGGCTGGCACATGATGGTCCTATCAGTTGGGAAAACGAATCCCTTACAGTAGGAGATTGGCTGTCATGGAGTGTGGGCATAAGCACTACAAAAAATTGACTAAATTAAAGGACTTGAGGTGAAGCCACAGATGYGACAAATAGTAGGTAACCCACATGTGAGGTGAAGGGGGTCTAGTTCAAGCTATGGTTTTCTACCATGAGAACTAAGTGAGACTATGTGCTAGACATGAATGACAGTTGGATTTTTATCCTGCCATAGGTTTCTACTGGATTGCAACAGCATCATTAGTTAAACTTTGTTGAAGATAAAACTTCAGCTGCTCTAGGCCTACAGAATATGAGCTTTTTGGGCACAAACCATCTGTTCATCCCCTGTTTGCACAACAAGATCTTGGCCTATGATTATTTCTCCTATGTGTCAGGATACTCTGTATCCTAAATAGGAATAATATAATTTGCATCACTTACATATAAAAAAAGCCAGAGACACAGGATTTTTTTAAAGAGACAGATATCATTTTTAGAGAGGGAGACGCACTCAAATATCTGAAAACACCTACTAACAGAAATGCACAGTAACCTCTGTTTAACCGCACCAAAGAGCCCTGTTCTCTCCGTCTTTGGAGCACCTTTGCCTCCTTTCACATATACGTGAGGTGAAGTATTTGGCTAATACCCAACTGAAATTGCACACCCAGGATTTTACCAAGCCTCGCCACTCAGTTGTGCACATAGCTTTACCTGCTTTGCAAACAAAGATGCTGATGGGATATACAGCCTTGGCTGGGACTAATACTTGTCTTCAAAAATGTGGGTGGTTAATTGTGGGTGGCCACACTCTGAAATGGCTGTAGAAAATTTGTCTGAAAATATTTTGTAAAAAAGATGTGAGGATCAGTCCTCTGACTATATATCTATATATATATAGATATATATATATACACACACACACATATACACATACACACACACACACACACACACACATACACACACTATTCTTTTCTGCTCTACCAACCAGCATGGCTCTCTGAAGAATCAACTTTTTCTTTCATCCATGGTGCGTGACACAACGTATCTCCATCTTTATGTTATGTTCAGGAATACTGAACATAACTACTAATACTGCTACCGCAGACACTTAGAGATGACATTTTACAAGGAGCCAGCTGACTTATCCAGGTATTCAGGGACCAGACCAATAGCAACCAGTGCTAGTACCTTACTCAACTAGTGCTGCCAGACCTGAGATAGGCCCACGTGCCTCTCTATCACTGATGCCCTATCTGTATTTTGGAGGCCAGATAAAAGTAACTCCTGGGCTGATTCAGCCATCAGATAGTCATCTCTCTGTTAGTAAAAAGAGAATGTGTTGTACAGTAAATGGGAATGACTGTCTCTTGCCACTCAATGTGGAGGACAATAAGAAACTGGGGAGCTGGCGTATGAACAAACTCTTTCTGTAGCTCAAAGGTATAGAGAAGTCTGTTGCTCTAATACAATGCCTGACCAAAAGCTTGTTGTAGCCCATGGACAGAATTCAGAAAGCTTCGCTCCAGGCCCAGACTAAACAGGCTTGCCTAAGTCTCTCATGTTTTGGGAAGGACCTGCCTGACCCAGAGGCAGTGGAGGCACTTCATGGGAGTAGGGCAGGTTCTGTGCAGTCAGTCTGTCTCTGAACCCACATGGCTGGTCTCATCATCACCTACCTATCCTTTTTCCAGCAAGCGGCCAGGTGGAAGGGAGGCTTCTCTGATGCTGGAGCAGCAGGGGAGTGTATTGCTCCTGCAACCCAGAAGCATTTCTGCACACCTATCCCTACTTCATGGACCTTGTGGGCTGGGAAGAGGCTGTGTAGCAGACATGTTTCATGAGACCTGCAAGCCCTGAGGAGACTGAGATGTGTCCCCAGGAGGCCTTCTTTTTAAGTGGAGTTGCAGGTGCTGCGAGGATTCTTGTCTTCTCAGCAGGAGTGGGGGGCAGCCTTTGGCATAGCTGCTATATGCATGGGGCTCTTGCATTCACCTTCAGTGCAGTTAAGGCACATCTGTGTATTTGGGAGGTGTTTCCACACATACACAGGAGGGGTTCTTATACACAAACATACATTTTATGTGGTTGTGTTCCTTTGAAGTGATCCAGTAATCCCACTGATGTGAATGGGATGTGGGTAAAGCCTACAAGCCTACCCATAGGAGTACCAATTTGCATGAGCAGGCCCCTGCTTTTAAAGCAGACTGCTGTCCTCAGCAGACTACAGGCTTTTTACCAGCTCCTTTTATATTTTTCAATATGAAAACACTGCATATGCTTTGCCACTCTGAAGCCTTCCCTTGTAATGCAAGGAGCACATCTCRGTCAATGCTCTGAACAGCCTCAGTACCCGAGGAAGCAAATGGCAGGCAGGGGGAACTGGTGGTGCTCAGCCCTCTGGTGGGAAGTCTTCCGGATCAGCCCCACAAGCTGTGGTCTATATTCCTGCACTGCTCTAGCCTCAGTGTGTATTATACTTGCCCCAGCTTTGTAGAGATGGTTTGCACTCTCCTAGTTCATTAGCTGCTACCCCCTCCTGTCTGTGGGCAAAAAAAAAGCCCTTACTGTTCAAAAGAACACATGCAGCAATCATTATGCTGACCCTAATTGTGCCAATTCAAACCACTCAATAGCTCTAATTAAAACCTCTCTTGTGCAGGGCACTGAACAGTAACAAAACTGTCACCCTGAACAATCAAATCATGGAGTTAAGAAATTTTTTTTCCCTGTTGTGTTCAAATGTTGTTGCTGCTGTCAGAAGGGTCATCTGAAGGGATTAAGTACGGGGCTTTTGTAGGCTGCAAAGGGTGGAATATCTAAAAACAACCACTGTCTTTTGGTCACAGTTTGAAATCAGCAGACCCCAACTCTTTCCAGGCCTCCTTTCATCCTCTTTACCCACCCCCATGCAGCAAGCAACACCTGCAAAGTAGACAGGCTCCTGGTTATGAGACACATGGACACCACAAGTCAACTTAAACATCTGCAAAGGGGGGGGGGGGAACAGACGTTCCTATCCCTACAACCTTGTTTCTCAGGGTCCCTGACTACACTTTCCTGTGCGCCATAAATAACTCTGCAATTACATTAATTGGTTGCATATTTGTTGACACAGGGGTGGACAGGGGTAGGTTATGGTGGGAGGATTTTTGCTTTCAGTGCAATTTTATACTACTTTCTTCAGACGTCCCTTAATCCCCAGTCTCCCCTCCCCCTTTATTTTGGATTCACATGTCTTCCAGAATAACTTTATAAGCGTGTGGGTGGGAGGGGGAGAAAGAGCATTAAAATTCATTTGATGGCACTCGTACACACACATCTGTTCTGCCATGTTTCCCTAGCAAAGTCTATCATTCAAACAAAAAAGGTTGATATGTATCACAGCGGGATATTCCAAAAGGCTGGTTGCAGGCAATTGCATGCTGGATGGTTTCTCTCTGCATAGAGTTTCTGACAGGTCAGAAGAAGGAAGCAGGATGCATGTATGCCTATATTTTTTTTGTACATTTAACTTTTTAATGCAGCAAAATTAAAAGGGCAACAGCATTAACTACTGAAATTCCAGGCTGGATATCTTTTCCTCTGTTTATTGTTGAACGTGTTCTGAAGCCCAAATCTGGGATCAAACATAAAAGCCTGAAAATGCTGCAAGAACATTTGTATCTGTGGTTCTGGCTTAGATCATTACAGGCACATATGCTAGCTACAGTGTATGGCTCTGGATTCAAACCACTGTCTCCGAGTATTGGGTGAGGTATACTTGAGCGAGTCTTTCTTTCCAGTGTCTCAATTGGGTTTCTTACTTTTGCTAGCAGCAATCAAGGCTGCATTTAGAAAGTTCATGGCATGCTATGTTTCATGTTTTCTCTTTTCATCTCTCCTGAACTGATGTCCCAGCTGAGGACTAGGGAGTAGGATGATACCCGTAAAGTCCTGGCAGTCTGCCTCTTTAAACACACTGAGCACTTTCTGTTAGAAACCACTGTTGTTGTTTCTTGTTCCGAACTCCTGGGTTGTGCTGTGTGCCATTACAACATTGCCTTGTCTCAGCAGTGAAGCAGTTTCACTTAGTGATGGGTAAAATAGCCCATATTTATAGTACAGCTTGACTCAACCTTTAAGTATTTAGCCTTGGTTAGCAACTAAGCACAAAATCTTGATGTATAAACATATAAACACACATTCTTTATGTATAGAAGCAATGGAACAAAACAATGTTTTTAAAACACTTGGAGGTGAACAGTCTGGTTCAGTGCAAAATCATATTAAAGTTGGCCATCTGAGCTGATATGTTCAGGATAAGTTGATTTTCACTAGTCTCTCTCAGACCCTGTGAATTCTAGCCCAAAATTCAGCAAAAAGGTCTTGCTTTCTTTTCTAAAAGTCAGGGTGTTGCACCGTGGTGCATGACAGTGCTGTCCAGTTTCTGTCTGTGTGTCATCACAGAGCAGGACCACAGTACTTTCTAATTTTCAATAGTAATGTGCTCTTACAATGGGATGAAGAGGAATAGGTGACACTACTACATGGCATCCAGATGCGTGCTTTTCAGAGCAAGGTACCCCTCGGCAGTAGCACTGGAGAGAAGAACAAGGAACAAGAGTTCTTTCACTCTGACAGATTTACTTTCTGTCAGGGGCCATGGGAGATGCTTTCCTGCTAATACCTGGCACTTGCATTACTCAATATTCACGTGAGGATCTTAAATTTCTTGACACGTGCTCAAGAGAGGGAAATAAAGCACACAGAGGTTATGTGACTGGCTCCAGGTCCTTTAGCAAGCCAACAGCCAAGCTGAGAACAAATCCTGGGACCCTCGTACCACCTGTGGCCTCTGGAAAGCACCATCTCCTTTTCTGAGCTACTTCTTGCCTGTGTTCCTGTGAGGAAGCTCTGTGTCTCTGTTGACCTGTGAGCTGAGGGTAGGGGGATTTCTGTAAAATATGCTCTGTTATATATTCCCATCACTTCCTATATGGATCCTCATGGTCTCTGTCCGCCATTCTGTCCTCATTTCTTGCTCCCATTTTTAGGCAGCAATGCTGGAGTCTCTCCTCTTGACTGAGCTGCTGCACTTTAATTTTCAACAGGCCCTTAACTGCTCTTGCACCTTGTGTGTGGTCTTTGAATGTTATGTGGCTCAGCAGCTGGGAATAGTGAGTGGGTGGGCAATTTAAAACAGAAAAGACTCTGTATCAGTGCAGGGCTGAGGTTTGAACTCTGCTCAGCTTTGGATATGTGTAGCTGGTTCTCAGGGCTGTGATTTAAGTGCAGTTTTGTTGGTGTCAGTGTGAAGCCTAAATCAGTGCTAAGAAGCTCGTAGGGAAGAAAAAACAAACTTTGCTTGTCTGATAACGAGTGTTACTCTTGGCCTTGCTGAAAAACCATAGGACCAAGGCATCTTAGAATTTGCATCTGGCTGTTTTGTCACCACTTCCCCTCCCCACTCAGAAGAAAAAAGGTGTCTAAGATGATGCCAAGGCTTCTCTGCTGGAATATGTTTCTGAGCTGCTTTTGTGCCATTTAAGGCATGATTCTGATTCTGAGTTTAATGAGGATCAGGTCTGTTGATAGACAAAGACAGGGGAGGGGGTGTCAACCTGTGGCACAAAATACTTCAACGCATTCATCTAAATATCTCCGTAATGGGCTGAGGTAAATGCACTCAAGTGACAAAAATTAATCGCAATGTCATGACTGATACTTGTTGAGCTCACAGAGCCAGATCCTCAGCTGCTTCCTCCTTTCTTTTGCTGTTGTTTTTGCCGATGGAGGATCAAATAGAGTGGCAGTCATGCAAGAGACCCTGCCTTCAGTGTGCCCTGATGTGCTTGCCTTGCCACACACACACACTTCTTTTGCACTTTTGCTGGTGAGCCCACTCCGTGCTGGCAGAGAGTTTTCATGTACAGGAGGTTCACCACCTGCTCTCCTTGGCATTTGTAGCCCAGAGTACCCAGTCCTCAAATTTTCATTGTGGAGGCATTTCTTTCCATCTATCCCACCCAGGTAGAAAGCATGAGCAGAAAGAATCCTTGCCTTGATAAGACTGATAAATGAGGTTGGAACAGAGCTCCTCTCTTCTGGAGTCCATATGGAGTCCAACCCAACTTCAATCTTGTGGTTGACTCAAAAAAAAAAAAATTGGCAAGTTCCTAAGTACTTTTAAAGATTTTAAAGGTTAAAGATATGGTTGACTGGCGTTCTTTTTAGAGCCTGGAGTGATATTTTATATAGTTCACAAAATTCAAAAAAGTGCACACTGAACATTAGAAATCTGGGGGTAGGTAATTGGAAGATTCATTTAATTTTCCAGTGTCACAAAAATTTCCATCATTCACCATCTCTGTACCTCATACTGATTCTCAACATTATACCCTAGAATTTGCAAAATATAAGCAAGGGTAAAAAGGCAAAAAGGGAGAAAATCCTTGTTTTCAAGAGATTGTCAGATTTCAAATTAACACCAGGCAGGTCACTGTAGGGGTTCCATCCTTAAAAATACATGTGGGCTCCACTGTGAAAAATCATACTGAAACTCAAATGGGATTTACTGCCTCTTTACTTCACCTTACACTTCCCTACGTTCTTTAAAAATATATGTTTTCAAAATAATACTGGTATATGACCAAAAGCCTGTTTCTGTGATGGAATAATATAAGTGCATGAAAGTATGGCTGGGTAGCAGAATCAGTTRGACAGGCACTAATAAGTGGTGGAGGTTAGGCAGCACTGGGGAACTGACCAGAACTACTGACAATTCATTGGCAAACAAAAGAAGCGTAGCCAGGACCCACACACTTTACTGCACTTTACGCTCCATAGATGAAAAGCTCCATAGAGAATTTCTGTACCAAGTATAATGAATGAAGAGGTGGATTCTAGAGAGATTTTGTGCAA
Source organism: Apteryx rowi (assembly GCF_003343035.1). Lineage (NCBI taxonomy): Eukaryota > Metazoa > Chordata > Aves > Apterygiformes > Apterygidae > Apteryx > Apteryx rowi. The sequence continues at coordinate 578,168 of NW_020448008.1, read as the reverse complement.
GAAGATTTGCAATCTTGTCACATTTTTAACAGAACTTTTTTTTCAAGTATAAGTGAACATCCTGCAAAGAGCTTCAAAGATGAAAAGCCCAATAGTACATTTATTGTTACTAACAGGGTTTCTGCTTCATTCAGGCATATAGATGATTAACTTTCATAAGATGCTGAGAATCCTCGTTGTTGACATAATCCAGCAAGTACACCCCAGGGCTTGCAAATAGCAATGTACCTCTACATTTCAGATGAGCATGAATACGTGAAGCAGCCCACAGCAGCAACAGTGCTGACAGAGGGATGGCACTGTAACTTTGTCACATGTTGTGATTTCAGTCCTTTCAGATCCAGTGTTTTTTGCCTTCCAGCCTCATAATCACTATGGGTCAAGTTCACTCGTCTCCACTATCCCCATATCCAACTTCTGTCTGGGAAGCTGGGGAAATGATGTTTTACTTCAGTTTAGGGTGGCTGCATAGATTTTCTCATCCTGTGGCTGCTATTCCAACCTGCATAGGATGGTGAGTGTGCCCAAACGTGGCTTTTCAGTCTTTATCCAGGGCTGTCCCCAAATTGTCCTGAACTCACCTATGGACAGAGATCTGGAGGTGCCAGCATAGTAGAAAAGTTTCTTTCACTGCTGCAGCCTCTCAGCAATCAAGGCCTGGCAGCACTGGATCATTCTCTGATTACAATTATCCAGACTATTCCAAATTCATCATGTGCAAAAAGATAACTTTTAACCCTGCATCGAGTTACAACTTACAACAAATCAGTTTTACAGCAAATGCAGCATATTCTTCTCTACTCCTTTTCCTACAAAAAATGAACTAAATCTAGCCCTGTTGGAGGAGTGATTGTAATATCCACTGACTTAAAAAAGAACCACTATCATTACTTTGGTCCCTAAAAGCAATAGCTCATATTGGGAGGCAGCAAATTATTATTTACTGAAAGAATGATTAATCATTTCTGCTAAACATGAGCAGGAGGGGCTCTGTTCCCTGACAAAAGCTGTGGCAGACAAATCCCATGACGGTTCTGCAGGGGATGCCAGTACTGTTCAAAACAGGATAGCAATCTTCTGAAACGTGTCCTAGGACAAGGCAAGTAGAAGCAGAGGCAAATAATCATAGCGATCAAACAGTTCTCCCCAAACAGTTGACAAGACCACCAATGCATATGTCTTGTGCCACAGGTTTGCGGTGCCACACATGATATGCATGCACCATAGCAACAAGATATTAATCATCAACACATATAGGCACATGCTGGCATAAGTCTTCCAAGGTGCAAGTTGTAGGCTGTATCTGGTACACACAACAAGCCCAAACGGTACCAATTTCAGTGCTACCTCCAGCAGCATTGCATAGTTTAATTCATGACGACTGGGTTTACATCTTCCTCAGAAGCACCAGAACATTGGGCCTGGTGTACGAATGCCTGGACATGAAGAACAACTTCTGTTCTAGTTCTGTGCCCCTCTTTCTTTGTAGTTTTCAGTTTAACACCCTGGGCAAGTTCTTTGCTGGTGAGACACCACTGACTGAAGTGGCATTGTGCCARTGCAGCATTTGGCACTGTATCCTCAGGGTGATGGCTGGGATTTTCAAAGAGATGAAGGGAGGAGGGTATGCACCCAGTTCCTCTTGCGTTTGGACACTAATCTCCTCTTGGCTCACTAGCATCTCTGCACTGCCACTGATGTCTCAGGCAGGCACTGCCTATTTGCCAGGGTTCTGGAGAGAATTAATGGACAATTCAGTGGCAGTTTCTTTTACTTAGGTTTTTCTTTATACATGACACACTGGTAAATTACATCTATATCAACTGGAGTACCAGGCCCAGTAAGCCAAAGAGTTAGGCATGCATTTTTAAAGGTGAAAGTAATTCACCACTGGAACAAACACAAGCATTCTCTCTCTGCTTTAAACTGAGGCTGGTGTCCTCCTGGATGGTGCTTCAATAAAGTTTTGGGGCTCAGTACAGCTGAGTGAAATGCAATGGCTGTGATATACAGACCAGGCTACAGAGTCTTTCTTGGTCTAGCTATTGCACTAAGGAGTTATCTTCTGCAGAGAAGATATACCTCCTTGTGGAGGAACAACTGGCCATGAGAATACTGGTCAAGGGTGGAGTGGTGCATGCTGTAAGGGCATAAACAGCTTTGACCATAAAGGAGTTGCACTGTTTGGCTATTGGGAATTGACCCTCTGTGGAATTTTTACTTGGTGTTTTAAGATGCTACTCGTGTCAGAGCCATGAGGTTACCAAAGTGTAGGCTTCCAGTGTAACCACTATTCTTTGCTGGGGAATAGGAAAACAACCATTTTTTCACAGAGGTAATGGGCATTTATATAGCAGAGAGATCCCAGCATCCGTGGGTTTGCCTGTGGAAGGCACACCAAAGAAATACAGCCATCTTTAAAGTGTATCAGAGCAAGTGATAAAGAATACATGAAGGCCTCACACAACGGTAGGCCAGATGCAAAAAGCTCCATATGGAGAGGGGATTGTAGGAAAATGGGATATTGTTATCTGGACTGGAATTCAATCAGTACTTTTTATTCCAGGGTGATGCGGTTCTTTAGTGGTCGGATCACTGCCTCAGCAAAACTGTACTAGCTCCTGCCTCTCCTTTCACAGATGCCAGGTGTGCATTGGTATAACTTGTCCAAACTCAGCAGAGTTGATCCTGATGTACACAAGGACACTCATATCTAGATTTCCCAGTTCTCCCCCTACATCTTCCCCTCAAGGTCTCTTGTTCATGTCATGTGGAACGGCAGAAGTTCAGGTGTGGATCAGAGAGACTTTGAAATGGAAAATCAGAGGATACCACAGGTCACATTGAGGGAGAGCAGGCAAAGTTTAAGGATCAGGATAGCAAAGGAGTAGTGAGGGTTAGGACTAAGGTACATCAGTTGGCTTGTATGGGGTGCTGGGTTTGGAGCTCCAGAGAGATGTGCAAGCCAAGAATAATGAATACTGGCAGAGCTCCRCGTGAGTAACAAACGGCTTATCCTGCCTAGGCTAATGACAAAATATTAGGTACTGGCATTTTTTAAAATAATTAAAAAAAAAAAAAAAGGATGAAAGCAACCACTATAGCTAAACACTCTACTTTGCTCTGATAAGATGCCAGAACTATATGACTTCTGCTGTGTAACAAGGTTCTGTTGTGTGGGTGTAGCAGCCTCTCCCCATACCTAGCAGATACACTCTAGGGAATTTTTGCAAGTGTGAATATTGGCTCTTATAATGTCATTGAGTAAAGATAGCTAATCACGTTGCATGAAGAAACCACATGTGTCTTACATGTTTCCATAAGATTACCAGAAAACTATTCCACAAAAAGGTTATTATCACTATTATTTGCATAGCAACGACCAGGGGACCTCCCATGCATATTACTTTGTAAAACGTTGGGTCTCTGCCCTGCCACGCCTGCAGTTAAACTCACACTGATAATTTAAAAAGGAAGGACTGGAAGCCAATGCAAATCAGGCCAGTTCACAAAACATCTCTGTCAGTCAGCAGGTAGACAGAGGCTTGACACTGTTCTCCACCACTGGCAGGGGTCTCCGAGTACAGCTTATTTTCGTTACACTGCCACCGTAACAGCTCTCTCTCTTTTGCTCCTAATCTGACAGATGTGCCTGCACAGACTGAATCCTGGTGACAGATGCATCTCCATTTATTCCCTGCTTCTGCTCCAGAGCTGCACCTACACACCTATTGTGTGACATGAGACTTGCTTTCTACCCAAGCTTCCCATCATTATGTTCCTGGTTACATCTGGATATACTGGGACCTACACGCATCCTAGAGGGGCTTGTTGTCTGAAGAGATACTGAGTTTGATCTTGGGATGGTCCTCCACGTGCAAGGTAGAAATTATCAAAGGCACAAAACAAAACAAACAAAAAAGGCGCCCAGGCTTTCCTGGGCAGTGTAGAGCAATGGGCTACAGGGCTACTTTTGCAGTTCAGAGGGCAGTGGCATATGTCTAGGGACAAGTAGTCTCTGTGGCTGTGGGTCAGCTGTGAACCCTACTCTCGCTGCTGCTGGCATGGAGGTGACAATAGAATCTACACTCCCTGAGGCACGAACTCTGCCAAATATTTTTCTACAGAGGGTTTGGATCAAGAGTGACGAACCAATGGAAAATAATATGTGGACCATGAGATAACTTCGTATGCCAAATTTACTTGCTGACTTACAGGAACCAGATGAAGCAAACAGCATTTCTGAAGCGCATTCACTGCGCAAAGAAATCCACACGGCTGTTGCTTCTCGGTAAACAACTTCCTTAGGGAAGGGCCACAGCGAGGTCCCCGTGCGGAGAGAGGACCTCGCCGGCTCCGAGCCTCGGCGGCGGCCGCCTCTGCCAGGGCGCGCGGCCGTGCGGGGCGAGGCTCCCGGCCCGGGCCCGGAGCCCACCGCGGGCTGCGGC
>NW_020448008.1:294215-572813 GCF_003343035.1 Apteryx rowi | reverse complement strand
GGCGTACCGGCGGAGCGTGTGGCGTGCGGGAGTATGAGCTTGTTAGCGTTGACTGCGGAGAGGAGGGGGGCGAAGCTCGCAGGCTGTGTTTTTGTATCGCTTGTCTTGCGTTTCATGTAGCCCCTCTTCCCAGAACGTAGCTTTGGGACTTCTCTTTTTTTATGCTCCCGAGTAGGGATTAAATGAATCCCTGCGATAAAGCTAGATGCTTGCAGCCTCGACTTCTCCCTGTAGGAGTCTAGCGCTATCTTCTCTTTTTCTTAATATGATGGTGTTTGTTGATTGGGGCTGTTAATTTCACTCACCAAACTATTGCATTGCTCTGGGGGAGAACCCAACATCTTTTCTAAATATGGTCCTCCCAGTGAGCTAGCATTACCACTGCAGCACCACTCTGGAGTAGCATGAGAGCTTTCAATTGCAAAGCTGCAAAACAGTAGCTGTTCTTTAGCCAATGCTRCAATAAAAACATAGTTCTGGGTAAGTGGAAAAACTTGATCTCTGGGCAGGCGTGTTGGATGCATTGACCATATGCATTCTTGACCCATCAGTCTGAAATGTTATGAAATGTAGTACTTAATTAACTTACACTGTGGTTAGGCAAGATCAGGAGTCTTTAGAGTCCCTGCTCAGCCAAAATGTAACAATAAGGGACTTGAGTGCAGTACTCTAATTTTTCTAATAGTCAAGACTGATGTTTGACTGTTACAGCTATTAAACACTTCAGAACTGTGGAAAAACTGTACTGGCTGCACTGGTGTCCTTGTGTTCAGCAGTACTGTGTAGCCTCTTTTATGGCCAGATGTGTAACAGTAACTGTTAGAATCTGGCAGATTAGATCTAGTGTGTGCCTCAAACCCTTGGAGACCCATTTAGAAGGGTGGGAAAAACATAGGGGTGCTTATGCATATATCTTTTTTTTTTTACCTGATACCAAGCATATAAACCTCAAAATTGGAGTGGTGCCATATTGAGAGGAGTTTTGAGGTGATAAGTAACAGTCTGTCTGGATGACTAGGTCCCTTCATCAGCACTGGTATCTAAATGCTTTAATGAGGAGCAGTTGAAACAAAGAGCAAAATAAAAAGTTATGATGGTAGTGCATAACTGCATAATAAGCCTGTCTATCAGTTTCCAAGTAGGCCATTTGTATATACTGTACTTTACAAGAGAGTTTCATTGCTCACTGTGCTGTGTTGTCTTTGGGATGGGAGCTACTTCAGGAGAATGGAAAACCAAATACAGAGGACTACTGATTTGCTTATTGCCTGAAATAAGTGGTCCGACTCTGGTATTTCTCCCTTCATGGCTGGGTGGAGAAACTCGGCTTATGTGGGCATCAATGTCTACAGCTCTGTAGAAGGATCTGCCTTAAAACTTTAACTTATGGGCTCTTTAATGGAAAACTGTTAAACAGTTGATTTCAGGGATGTCTAACTAGTAGAGCCTCTCTTTTCAGTCTTGTAAGTGCCTTGCTTAATTGTGTGTGTGAAGGTGGGGAATTTGGTCTGCTTGTTCACCACCATTGTAAAGCTCGGGAGCTTATATCTATAATCTCTTCTAATGATTAGACACTGCCAATAAAGTTGTCCTTAGTAGAAAGGTACAGTGCTTTAGATTCCCATCTGCATTAGAAAAATCTTTAATTCTGTGGTTTTTTTAAATGTTTATTACCAAGTCACACCACTCAGCTTTTCATGCTGACTTTTAATCAAGTGTGTATTCCCTTCAGGAACCCTCCCTGATTTGTGGGGTCAGGGTTGCAGTTCTAGAGTCTGATTCTGTAGTCATTCAGTTGCTAGGTGTAATACTTAGCCTTACAAGCTGTTTCTATTCTGTACACTAAGCACTAAAGCTACAATTTTTGCAGGCTCAAATGCTTTTAAAGGTAAGCAGCAATTATTAATCCATTCCTTCTCAGTGAATTTAAATGAGCAGCAATAATGCTTGAAACAAGTTCTCCATCTGATGTTTTTTCTTGCATTTCCTTGTTAGTACTTAACAATGTTGCTCCTAAGTTAGGCAGTGAGCATTGCTGTTGAATATGTAGACAGAGTATGATTTGCTACTGTTTGCAGAAAATGACAAAAAGTTGATGAAAGGCAGCATAGAGAAATGAGTAGATCTGCATCTCCTGTGCCAATACTGTACTAAACTTTCAGATGAAGTGAGTCAGTTCAGATGATCACTTGAATATCAGGATGAACTACAAGTGCAGCTAATCTCTACTGGACTGCTGATGTACTTCTGGCTCTCCAAGTTAGTTGTACAAAGCTTGCTGTTTTGTGTTATAATAAAGCTATGAACACTGGCATGATTCTCAGACTTGAGACTTGTGGAAAACATCTGGCTTTTGTACATCTGCTGTGGCCAACTGACAGTTAATTATTAACGGTCCCAAGTGAGCCCCTGTAGGAAGTCTAATGTCTTGGGTACCCTAGAAGTAACTTGGAAGCCCAAGGCTTTTATGTGGCTTGTTTTCTTGCTTAGACTCTAGAATGTTTTTTGCTCTGTCATGCAGTTGCATGATCACTTCTCCTCTGGTAGGTCTAGAGAGCACAGTGCAAGTGATTGACTATATGGAAAGTTCTTGGAAAATGTCTGTCTGAAGAACATTGCCTTCTGGAAAAAGCTAATTAGGCTCTACTCTTCTCTTCCTGCATGCCTCTTTCTCTCTGCTGGTGTAAGATCTGGAATTGTGTGACAAGCCAGTTCTTGCTGCTTTCCCCCTCCTTGCTCCCTGCGTGATAGATGGGGAGCCTGACTGGGCTGGCTCTTTCATCTCCTTCTTTGTGATGCATTTGAGCAGTGCTCTTTCATAGCAAATAGATTGTGCCACTAAACTCTATTTTTCCCTATCTGGAAAATAAATTGGGACCTTTGTCCTAGTTCCGGAAAAGATAGAGCTCTGTCCTCTGTATGTTGAGGTCAGCTCCTGACTGTTATGAACTTGCTCCATTTATGCCACAGAACTGTTGATGGCAGTAATGAGAAATACTAGAACAGGAAAATGGTGGGTGCTTGCAGTGTGACTGCAGCAGTCACACTGCTGTTCTAGGAACAGGCTTGGATTTCTGCATCATTTGGAGTCTGAACCCTCCCTACTGATCCTAGAGAACTAAGAGAAGGGAGGGGAGGGCAGTCACTGCAACTTTCTTCCTCATATGAGTGGAAACATGCTGAAATATTCATCTTTGAAAGGGATGTTGGTTGGAGATAGGGATGTTGACTTCCAGGTCAGTGCTATTGTAAAGGGAAGGTAGTGGAAAAATGTCTAGAGAGCTGCAGGTAAAAGTATGAAGATACCCATGSTTTCCAAAGCATAACCTGGAGTGCCACAGAGCAATGTGAATTCTCTCCTGGAGCTGGTTACTAGTTAGGACCCCCATGAGAGCCTTGGTTAAAAAGTGCTGAAAAGGCTCTTGCAGGTTTGCTCTTCCCTCTGGAAAGCGCAGACAAAATCTGGAGGAGCTAGCAGCATTATAACCTGTGTTGAGGAGCCTGTGCTGTTCTGGATGTTCTCTCTGCAACACCTCCAGTAGGGTTGAACAAAACAGACATCTTTAGATGTGCTCTACTAAAACTAGGAAGACTCTTTTCTTCATAGTGGGAAGAAATTGGAAAGGGGTATACAATAAAAAGTATGAAGTAAAGGGCTCCATATGGAGAAGATCTACATGTAAAGAGTAAAAACTTAGAGTAGGTTTACAGTGACTGAATTTTGGTGTTTGGTTTGAGCTTAGATCATCCTGCATTGTGAGGGCATAAGCTGATAAGTAATGACTAAAGTTTCAGATTTCCTTACTGTGGGAGGGACCCAAGGAGAGGTCTCTAGAAAAGCATCTCCTAATAGGACAGACTTGCTGTGTGGCGCACAGCTCTTGCTCTCAGATATTCCATTTTTGGTTGGCTAAGAGTTGCCCTTGCCTAAGTAGGGGCTATAATCCTATATGGAGCTACACTAATTTTCTTCCTCTTTATTCCTATTTGGACTCTTGCTGTTAAAACAGCTGAATTCCTTGCTCTGTGTCAAAGTAGCTGATCTGATTCTCTTTAATTATGCAACTGTTTTGAGGAATAGGATTAATTCTTGCATGGAAACTTGTTTCTTGGGTGCTATTCTAAATGGGAAAACACTAAGGAATACAACTTTAGAACTATGCAGAACGAGTTGGTGTGTTTTAACTGCTTGGATTTCTGAATTGGTTTCAAGAATGCTTCACTTAGGTAAATGACCTCTGCTCCTAATGAAAGATTTTGGTATGAAATCTTTTTTCTGGCTGGAAAAAGAAACTACTCATGTTTCTGCTGGTGATGGCAGCAAGCTTGGTAGCTGTGGAACACCTGCTATGATAACCTCTTGGGCTAGTTTTCAAGTTTCTAACACTAGTCATGTGCTAAGGTAATCTTCACTGCCATCAGTGCAGAACAGATGCTCTCTTGCCTTCTTTTATTTCTAGATGGCCTGAAGCAATTGATAAGATGACTGTAAACCTCATTTCAGTGGTATAGTAGTTCTGAAATATTAATCCTGCTGTTTAAATATCTTAGATGTTCTTATCCTGCCATCTCAAACTAATTGTGACATCACTTTGTCAAAAAAACAAACAAAAAACCATTTGTCTCCTACTTGCCTGCTGAATCTCCAATTTCTCTGAGGCTGATGTCTCTGACAGTGCAGTTAGTTAGGTGTTGCACAATAAACTTTATGCTGACATTAAAAGCTTAATGCTGAGGCAATACAGGTGAAACTGAAGTTAATCCTCAAAGTGTGAGGACTGCTGCACTGACTGTAGTACTTAGCCTCCTGTGTGACAACATGATGGCTTTCAGTGGAAGCCACACTGGCAGCTCCTACAAGATGCTATGTTGCAGATGCTGTGGTGCTGATGCAACATCTAGGGACTCTTGCAGCATAGTACAACTTGAGTCAAGCTTGATGTGCAATGGTGATAGTTTAGTACTTTGTTCAAGTAACTTTTGCTGCTCTGCCTGAACTTTAACTTGCAGCTTGAACTAAGAGTGTCACTTTTTTGTTAGATTACAAGTTTAACTACTGTCATTGACTCAGTAGGATTCAATTCTAAGCTTGCTTTGTTTGTCTGAGATGCTTTTCTTAGTCTCTTGCCCAAACACTAGGAGGCTGCCATCACAGCAAGTGAATCACTTCTATACTAGAACTTTCTGGGTAACATGTGATGCCAGTGTGAAATGTTTGCTTACATAGAGAAATTACTGGGATGTGATGAATGTGGTATACAGTTGTCTTCCTCTTCTGGCTCACACTAGCAGTAAATACTTGAGTTCAAGCAGTTTAAATGTGAATACTGAAGCTTTCTGTATGTGGTGGCTTTTACTGCCTGCATATACTAGCAGGGTGTATTTTGACACTGGAGCCCATCTGGTGATGACCCTGTGAGAACTCAAGTCTAGCCTCTTTTTGGGAGACTTGGTAATAGGGAGAATAACTGTAGGAAAGCACAGCTAGTCACGCTAGAATGTAGGGCTTGCACTTAAAGCAGAGAAAATATCAACCCACCATACAAAGGAGTTCTTTGTGCATGACCTTATGTAGGCTRTTAGCAACTCTTCAGTCTGAGAGCTGCAAACTCAGTCAGCTCCCTCAGGACTAGGCCTTACCTTGAAGTTAGGCTCATGGCACCCATCTTAGATTTTCTGCTTATCACAATGGGATCCTGATAGGACTTAGATCCCTCTGGGATGCTGCAGTAAAACTGTGGATAGCGTTGGCTATGTTTGTGAATGTTAGAGAAGAATCCTGTGTTTGTTTGGTGAGGAAAGCATCACCCTCTACAGAGAGCCTGTCTACTCATAAATACTGTTTGTGAGGCTGGGGAGAGAAATGATGGTTGCGTTATACTCTCCTACAGCAGTTGCTCTCAGAAGCCTGTGCTATCTCAGCTAAAGGCTTACGTGCTAGAAGCACAGTCTGTCTGGGGAGAGGTGATGGAGGAAGTTTTGGTTTATGAAGGGCTTCATTCCAGCCTGCATGGTGCTTCTAAGGTAGCCTTAAGATGTGCCTGGTTTTGACTGAATTATTTCAGTAGGCTACATGGCAGCACTTTCAGTCTAAACGACAAACTTCTTCCACTGCTGGAAGATCACTGGCCAAACAGAAGCTTTTCCTATTGAGTCCTATGGCAAAGTGAAAGGATGTGATTCACTGGCTCCAAAGAAGGAGCCTGCTGTTTCATTAAAAGCAGGGGAGGGAGGGGAGCACAAAAATGAGGGCTGTTTCCTGGGTGAGCTTTTGATTGAAAGCATCATAGGAAGTGGAAGGGAAGGTGAACAGGAATGAGAAGGAATATGTGGAAATAGGGCAGATGAAATAACTTGCTTTCCTGCGGTTTTTCTTGGCCACTGGTCTAGTTAATGATAGTTGGAACTGTATCTAGAGGAAGTGCTGATTCTCAAATAGGGAGGAGAGGTTCCAAACACTTAGTGGACAGATTCTGTTTCAGAGTTTCTTTTGGCTACCAGTTCCTAGCTACCATTAGCTGGGTCACTAACTGGAAGGAATGTGGGAAATGTTATCCATCCCTGTTCTCTATTTCTGTGACTGAGATCCATCACTTAAATTGCTCAAGGAAGTCATACTCTGCCTTCTGATGAGAGAAGTCCATCTTAAGTATAGCAGCCAAACTGAAAGTTTGTATTATGCATGTTATGATACATGGAATAGTTCTTGGTCTATACTTTGGAGTTTCATAATACGGGGTTAAGAACTTTGGTTATGAAGAAAACTTGGAATGTGAGATCATCTGATTCTTCAGTTGCAGTTCTAATACTTCAGGATTTGACACTCCAGCAAATTAAAACCACCCCAAACAGCCTTAATGTAAAGTCAACTTGTATTCTACAGCATCTTGTGTTCTGCTGTGGTAGTTTCATGTGTGCTGTAGGCTGCAAGCATGAAACTGAGTGAGCTAGTGTCTACCCCTTGAGTCTGGGAGCAGTAGCAGAAGCAGCAATGTGGCTTCACCTGGGATTGAAGTGGAATGAGGCAGGAATCAAATGGGTAAAAGTATATCTTTAGGTGAAAACACCTAGTGAAGGTGGTAGCATCTCAATGTTACCATGGAGATGCATACCAAAAAGCCAGCCAGAGGTATGCTATCCCTAGATTCTGCTTCTGTTGTGTACCAGATGCATACTAGTCAGAAATAGATGGGATGATAGCCTTCTGTTGCATCATAGATTCCCTTAAGTAGCATGAAGATTAAAGAGCTTATTCTGGTTTGTACATCAAACCATTTCCTTTCCCATTTCTTTTGAAGCTGATTTACATATAGTCTGTGCTTAGGCCTAAACAAATACTCAGTGGAATGAGGTGTAAGTCAAGAACTAAAAAGCCAGAAGCTCTTGGGTTCAATTTCCAAGTGGAGGATATAAAACGAATGGAGTCTGTGGATACTGGCCTAGTAAAGGGGTTTCTGTCTGAGCCAAGTAGCTACTTTAGATTTGAATCTAGTTACCATACAGCCAAATGGTGGTAACTCTAGTTGACTTTTGCCTGGAGTTTTGCATTTGGCTTACCCGTCTGTTCTTAGAGTGAGCAAGCAAGAGTTGCAAAAGTAGATAAGCTGCCTACAAAAGTAGCTTTTTAGAATGTGTATGTATCTGGCAGGCTAGATTATCTGCTTCTAGGGTAAGGGCAGGTCTTAATGTGTGCATTCCTTAGACTTAGTGAAAGTGAAATAGTTCTAATGTAAAAGACTGATATATAAAAGATGCAGAACTGTTCTTGCCATGTACACTGTACATACGCATATTGTGAGGTTAGAATGCAGAAGGGTAAGAAAAGGGAAAGTTAGTCTCTAGGACTGTGTAACAAAAAGTGTAAATCTAGAAGAACTTGATCAATTCTCTTCATTTGATAGCAATCCCAATATCTACATCAAGACCTTGGGGTTTTGTCAGGTAAGGGATCTAGTGCAAGACAGTATTGCAGCACAATGTCACCATCTCTTCCTGGTGAAGTAGTAAATTTTAGCCAATTGGATTTTCTGTTCCTGCTGTTGGAATTATTTGATCTCAATTAGATGAAATACTTCAGCAATATGCCTGAAAATGTTGCTAGATGTGGAGAACCATCCTTCCAGCTAAGAGGAGGCAGTGGTGCTTTAGTTCAACTTCTGAAAGCTGCTGCCATGGAATAGGATATCTTAAGTGTACTGTACATGTACTCAAGTCCATTGGTCTACTTCTTGACTGTAAGACTGTTGCTCCTGGCTGCTGTACATGGAAAGCCTCAAGTTATCCCAGAAATGCTGTCCTGCAGCTCTGTTGGTCAAATCTAAAGTAACTAGATGGATACTGTTAATATCAATAGGTTAAATCTAATAGTGGAAGAAGGTATTTTCAGTGGTGTCTGGTGGCTGTGCCAACCAATGAGTGACTCATCTTTTCCATGATGAAAGGGTAATGTCAAAGGAATTTGCTATAAGTTTGTATTAGTGTTGCTACTGCTGTTGCTTCTGCCTTTGTTAGTGTCTGTAAGGGATCTTTCCATCTTTACTATTATGCAGGTATGGCCAGTATTTTTAGGAGCAGAAGTTGCATCCTTGAGTGCAGGTCTGAAAGTTAAAGCTGTCCTCTGAAGACCTCAGCTTGTTAGGTGCTCTACAAAGCAAGAGATGTTCTTGTTCTCCTGCACTGAGGCAGGATGTTCTCTCAGTGGAAGTAGCTGGTCTTGCACTCACTTTACTCTTCCTTGTTTTAAGCTTGAAATGTGGAAGAGGGAGTAGTAGCCGCAATTTCCTCAGGCATTAAAAAAGTGGAAATAATCCTGCCTTGGTAGTGATAGCATATTAATGGATAGCATATAAACTCATTGGCCAGAGATATGGAGAAGCATGTCAAGCCATGCATGCCAAGCTTATTTCTGGATGCACGTCTTCAGGGGACTTCTGGGGGGCTGAGCATTCTCTTCACAAAACTCAAACTGCTTTATCGTCCAACTTAGTGGCTGTTTCTCCCCTGTCCCTGCCCCCCCCCTTTTTATTTTTTATGTGCAAGACAGTGAGCTCTTCTGTTGGGGCAGGCCAGCTGGCTCTAAAGCAGTCTGGATACTACTGGCTGCGGCTGCTGAAGACTTCAAGTCTTGCAGGGCTGCCAGGTTTTGTCCTCTCCTCACTTGCCCCTGAAGTCAAAGGTGAGTTAGCAGGAAAGTCAAATTCTGCTGGACTTGAGCTGTCATCTAAGCTCCTACTCTAAAAGTTGTAGAGTTGCTGAAATCTAACTGTAGGAGTTCTTCTGAATGTTACAGTTCAACTATCAGTTATGCACACCCTGAAAGTCAGGCTTGTTCTTAAGGTGGCTGATGGAGCTCCAAATAAGTATTAAGTTAAACTTTTGCTCTGGTGTCACTAATACAGATACTTTAGGAAGGAGGGGGAATAGGATGTGGAGTAGGAAGCARTGGGTATGGAACTATGGCTGCTACTGCTGTTCTTGTCTCCTTGACAACTGTAAGGACAAAGACAATCTCAATTTCAGGATTTTTTTAATGAAAGCTATAGATACATGAAGGAATTCCAGACTAGCTGGATTGGGAACTGAAAAGTCAAGCTTTTCTTCACTAGGATATTTATTACCTGAAGCACTTTGGCTGCAGTACTGAAACTGAAGCTAGCTGTTGCTCATCAACATACTGCAGTGTGTGGCTGACAGACTTCTAGTGTGGATGTAAAAGCAACCATGGGACAAGACACCTTAACACATTTACTCTGTCCTGTAACATCGGTCAGTGTTATAATAGCTGTAGTGTGTAGTTATGTTAGCTCTAACCCTAGGAGGATGAAACTGTCCTGCTGTGTTTCTTTGAAAAATCAAAAAAATCAGTCATAACCTCTAAATTAGTTTCTGTCTGAGTTAATTTCAGGAAAAATTCAGCATGTTTTCTAGAAAACTCTTTTTTGGTGCTGAAATGGGAGCTGAGTGGGAGGAAAAAATCTGCCATACTTGACACTTGAGTAAATTTGCATAAATGTTCTTGAAACCTGCACTTCAGGATCCCTGGAACTGACCCAGTTATGAGAAGTACATTTTGAGCCCAAAGATTTGAGACAGTGATCTAGCTAGAAATAGTTTATTTCTGACACTCACCAACTAAGTTTTCCTTGAAGTTTCTTGGTGGAACTCTAAGAATCTACCTAAATGACTCCAAGATTTGCTTCCAGTACTGCTGGCATCAAAACAAACTAAAGAAAACAAAGCTCTCAACTGCTTCACATACCCCAGGGACTTCCCACAGGAGCCCCAGAATAGATGGGAAGAGTTCAGTAGGAAAATCCCAGGCAACTTGCAAAGAGAAGGATTTGATTTTGCTTGAAACTTTAAAAACAACAAACACTTCTGTAGAGTGAATGACAGTCCTAAATGGGAAGTTTAACTTAAGCTGTCAGCATTTTTTTCCTTGTAGCTGAGAATATTATTCAGAAGGCAGATTTTTTTTTCCTTATGTTAAAGAGAAAGTTAGGYGCACTTTATTACAGTAACTTTCTCCTGCAAAACTTTTTCTTAGAGGTCCCATGCAACTCTTAGCCCATTACTGATTCTTTTGTTCAGAAAAGGTCTGCATGTAACCTTAAGTGGGGAACCTCCACAGGGGCTGTACCGTAACTATTTCCAAGTTATCTGCTCGCTGCTAGTGTCCTGTCTTAAGAGTAGCTATATATGAAAAGCTGGCCAGCTTTTTGCTCTTGTCCAGCTTTTTGCCAAGCTCTACTCCATGCCCTCCAAGATGCAYGTGCTGTACATGCAGTTCCCTTCTGATGGGGGAAGCCCTGCTCAGACATGGCAGTGAGGGTGGGAGACAGGTTCTGAACTTGGTAATTTTTGCTGAACTCTGCCTGGAGTCTTCCTCCTGGTGAGGGCAAGTCCAACTTCAAGAATTAGCACTTTTCTCTGGATATCACTGGGGCAAGTAAATAGAGTAAAATGGCTGCATGGATTATTCCACCTGACAATTTGTTCAGCTTTGACAAATGCTTCTCAAAAGTGTAGAAATTGCACTTTTCAGTGCAATGATCAAGTGCAGCATGTCAGAGCAAAAGCTGAAGATTACTTTCATGGAAGGAGTCTTCTCTTTCCTTGTCCTCACCTGACACATAATAGGATGTTATCTTTGGCTGGCTCTTCACTTAGTACTTATTAGAAAGCAAACCTAGGTGACCAAAAATCTAACCCAAGAACTTCAACTGGTACTATATGGCAGATTAATATTCATTCATATCATGCCTTTCCTAAGGCAAACAATTAGGATCAAGTGAGAAGAGACTTTTTGTTGAACCTCATGCCAGTGTTCAGATGGGTAGAATCATAGTTATCTAGAATTGTTTCAGTGGGACTTGCTAGTGGCTTTTGTTTCACTAGCAGATGCTGATGTAAAAACAAAATTCTCTCTGAATCTGCATTGTTGCAAAATGATTGAAACCAATGCTAGGCATTGTTTACACAACAGCATTGTATTCAAGTCCCGTCCCTACTGGATTCAAGTCCCGTCCCTACTGGAGCTAACTGAAGACAGCATTTATAAATGCTGATACTGAAGCTTGTCTAGTTAGTGCCCTGTGCTAAACTGTATCCAGGATTTGATAGTTGTGAATAGGAAAAAAGACATCTTAAAATGGGTAGGAGCCAGGATTTGGGGAACAATTTTTTTCCCAAAGAGTAGGGAGCACTTTGCTTCTCCTTCCATCTCTGTCCTTATTCTGCTGACAAAGCAGTTGCTGGGTTGCAATACCAGCTCTAAGTGAAACTCATCTAGCTGCTGCCTGGCTTCTCATTTCTCTTGAGCACTTAGCTTGGAGATCCAGATCTCTGAAGTGTAGGGAAGCATAAGGAAGTTTCTCCCTCCTGGGAGTGATGTGCCCCTGCCTTAGTATCTCCTGGGAGGAAGCTGATGGCACCCAGTGTTGTCATGCTCTCAGAGGGTAAGACAGTTGGTGATGGCTAAAATGTATAGCTGACTCTTGGCAGACTTTCAAGATGTACTACAGGGCAACATCTATCTTAAATCTAGTGCTATGTGCAGTGCTATGCACTCAGCTTGAACTGTTTTCTGTTGGACCTACTGCTTGCAGATTGCAAGCTCAGTGCCTTGACTTTGTAAGAAGCTTTCCTGCTAAGTGTCATTTYCCCCCCCCCCCCTTGGGAGAAGTCTTTATAAGAACTAAAAGATTATAAAATCTATCCCCYTCCTTCCCCAGCCTCAGATGGCTGTGATTCAACAAACACTAGGAGCTGCTAAAGAGGCAATTACAGAGGGCTGAACAAATAACTGGCAAGTGTCTGTCTTAGCTGAAGCGTGGAATCTACTCTGGTAATTGCAAAGCTCTAAGACTAGAAAAGAAAAACAAAAGGCAGATGTTTTTTTATCAGTCTGAAAGGTCAATAGTTCTCCTGGAAAGAAGGGAGGACTCAGAACCTCTGACTTGGTGTCAGTCAACATAAGATTAATCACTTGCATTCATTTAACTGCCCCTCCCTTGCTGTATTTGTTTTTGTTGGGCTAGTCACTTATGCCAGGAAAAGCCTCCTTTCTAGGTTTCAAACTATACCTGTTTAAGTCTCTCACGTTCCAGTTGCCACCAACAAACAAGATGGCACTAAGCTAACCACAGGAAGAAATGGTGTTGCTGTGCTTTACAGTGGGAGGGTGGAGCTTAGAGTCAGCAAAGGGGAAGAGTGTCTGTTTTCTCAGAACAAACTCTATCTGTTAGTCTGCAGTGTGGATAAGCAATGCTATGATGCCCTGATGTAAGCTTTCTGGCAGAAGAGTTGGCTGGCGGCTGGGTGCTAAGTGCTGAACCTCACAGGAATTCAAGCACCTCAGTGCTTACTGTTTCTGGAAGTGCAGCTTCTTAACTCCTTGAGGGGCCTCTAACAACCTTCGCATGGAACTTATAGCCTCTCACATAGCCAAACCTAAACAGAGACTGGCTTTTCAACCTCCCCTTTTGGAAGGGGAAGAAGTGCTTTTTTTTTGTTCTGCTGCTGAATATTTGGAAAGGGGAATGCCAGATGTGTTAACTTTTGACAAATTTCAGCCTGGGCTAACTTACAGGAGCATCTGTACAACTTCTGGTTCTGGTGTTCTGCATCCTTGGGGGTGGACAAGCCTCCATGCTCTGTTTTCCTGATGGAAATATGTTTGGCTCTTGTCAGGAAAAAGCCTACCTAGTTAAGTTGCTGCTGTGTGATGGAGTTAACGGTAAGGCATAGCATTCTTATAGGACTTTAAATCAGTTCTAATTCATGAGCAGTTTTCTTCTATCAGGAGCTCAGCAAGTTGCAGGTGCTGAAACTTTGCTTGTAATATTGTTAGTGCTCTATGCTTGTTAGTGGGCAGTGGAAGAGAATCCAAAATACTTCAGCAGAGTTCAGGCTTCAGAGCCAGTGTAACCTTACTTGATAAAAAGGCTACTGTCCAAATCTTTACGCTGTCTGCTTAAATATCTTGTATGTCAAAAAGCAAGACTTCAGTTCTTTTCTCATTATCAGGTTTTTACAGTTACTTGAGGCTAAAGTTTTCTCCATTACTTGTTTTTTAAATTCTTTTCCTGTGACAAGAAGTTAGTGACTTTAGTCACAAGCAGTTTCTGAATAGGACAGAAATAAACCATATAAGTTTCCAGGATCTGTTAACTTCTCTTAATGCTCTCCCAAAGCCTCATGAAGGCTATGTCACTGCAGTAATTCACAAGCACTTACTGACCTTGCACTTTAAAGCAGCAATAAAATCATACTTAGCTTCTTCYATTGCTGGTTGCCTTTTGGCAGAATTCTGAGGCTTTAAGAAAAACAAAGCCATTTGTGAAAAATAATGGTCTGTTCTAGCCTGTAGAAATACCAATACTTGAGCTAATATTTTTTGGCCTTTAGTGGCTCCTGATAATGTGCTTAGCTGAGCATTTCTAATCTGTAACACTTTGTTTCCGGTCTGTTCTTCAACCCATAAAGCAATCACACTTGCTGCATCTGTACTGTTGGTTTTGGTCTCCAAGCTCATGTCTGAGCATGTTTTCTGATTCCCTGCTACATGTTGAACTTGTTGCCTGGCTCTAGTTCAGAGCAGGCCAGAGCTCCAGGAAGAAAACTCACTCCTGTGGCAGTACTGACACCCAAACTTTGCCTGCCAGTAGTATGGATGGAGTGGGATTTAGCCACTTGTCTTGGTAGTATGGTCTGGATGAATTACTGCTACCAAATGCAGTCTAGGCAGCTCTAGCCTCTTGGTTGAAGCACTTGCATATGTTGGAAGTTAAGCAACTCTTAGGCTCCAAGAACTCTCATTGCTATGATACTGCAATTCCAGACAGCCAGCCTGCCCTGGATATAGGGGTGGACCATGCTGAAAACGGACCTTTTCTGTTCCTACTGACTCACACTTCCTGGTTATCAGATAATGAAAGCACTTGGAAGCACTTCAGTGTTTCATTAATGCGACATACTAATGGATCTAGTAAGGTTAACTCTTGAAACAGCTTCTAAAAACACAGCAATGCAACAATCCATTGTTGCTTGCTGCTGTTATCTTGTGGAGGCTGACTAATCAAACTTACGTTGGTGGTAGAYGCCTGTTTTAGAAGCCCAGCTAACTACCTGCTCTCTCTCAAGGGCTGTGGGTTTACTAACTCTTACCAGCACCATAGTTGGACTGCTGTTTGGGTGCTGTTTAGTAGTAGTCTTTTGTCCTAGACTGGATACCAAATACAACAGATTTATGGATACTAGGTAGGTACACAACATACACTAAATCCCACAGTTGTATTGAGGCGCTCCAGGCAGAGTCTGGAACTGCTGCTTCTGAATTCTAATGTTGTCCATTACATATCCTCTGCRAAAAAAAGATTGTTAACTTGTAGCAGAGATGTAAAGCTATAAACTCCACAGGAAAGGAAACGTGTATTTTAAAGCACACTGCTTTAGAGGTATGTTAACTTTTAGTTCAACTTTCCGAGGCAAAAGGAGTGCACCCCTACCCTAATATTCCTAGCAATAGCATTCTTGCTTAAAGTGCTTACCTTTACAAGGAGATGGTGTGACTGCCAGTTATTAACATGAATCTACCAGTCTGGGCTGTATATGCTTGAATTGCATCAGATTCAAAACAAGACTGAACCATGCTATATACTTCCAATATTACTGAAGTCTTTTCAGGTAAAGGATTAACATGGCTTGATATTTAAGAGAACTCTTTGCATATTGACCCTGAGTCATACATGTGACTTTTAGACACAGAGGAATAAAATTGCTTCTATAAACACTTACCTTCCTACCTGTCTCAGTCTTTTGTCATAAGAATGGTAATACTTAAAATGATGTAGTATTAAACTAGTCAAGAATGTGTGACTAGCTATTGTATTATCCCACTTTCCTTAAAATTGGCCCAACAGGGAAAGGAGAGTGCTTCTGTTCTGTACCCGGMGCTGTTTCCTTTTCATCCAGAATGAGTAGTGGTCTGGATTACCTGATGCCCATTAGTGTATTCCCTTCAGGGGCTGTATTGGTCTAATGCATTCTGAGATCAAGCAGCTGGAAAGAAACTGCCCAAGAATCAGGTACTGTAAACCTAAGGTTGCTCTTGCCTCAAGTAGACTGATTCAGTTCAAGCAAGAGGCCAAATCTCTTGCTTGATTTGAGATTAAGTATAAACTTGTTGCAGAACACTACCTGTCAGGAACTCCACTTACTTCTGGAAGTGTTTGTTTCCTCTGTGTCCCATGTCTTGGTTGACTGATAAGCCAGTGTGATAGAAACTGGCTTTGGAAGAAAGGCCACATCTTGACTTGCACAGCTTCTGTCACCAACTGGACTGATCCTGGAATCTGTGCAACTTAAACTGCTACTTTTCAGATGAGTCTGAGGTGGAGTGCAGGGGACCTAAAACACTGAATCTGTTTTCCATTTTGAAATGGGTTGTACACATGGGTATGGGAGAAGACACAGGCACACAGGGTGGGTGTTAGTAAGCTTTCTGACTAGTTGTGCTTCTTTCTACCCTCTGTTCAGAAAAACAGAAGACTTCTTCCCCCATCCCCCTCCCTGTTCATAGTGGAAAGCTTTTCATGTCACCTCCCTTGGCAGAAAGGGAGCTTGTCTGCACTTATCTACCATGAATTCTCAAAGCCAAAGCCTTGTGGTGGCAGTGAATAGGAGCAAATGCTAACTTCTACTAGAAAGTACAATAGACCCATGCTCCACCCAGGCTTTACTTCTGAAGGAAGAAGATGAAAGCCATATCTGGTTGCCCCTCTCTAGAGAAGGTGACCTATTGCTCTTAGTCATCAGTTAATACTTCAGCTAGCAGAGATGGATTATGTTGTTTTCATGGTCTGGTTTTAGAAGGGAATACTGACTCTTCTGGGGTTGAATAAGAACCAAGTCCCTTTCCATCATCCTCCTGGGGAAAGGGCATGGTTCTGGGCATCCAAAGTCTTTTGGTAGTGGCTGCATCTAATTTGGCTTGAAAGTGGGCCTGGAAAATTTCAAACTTGTTTCTATTTCTTTCATAATGCTGGATAACTTGGAATAAGTTCTATTTCTATGCAGTTAAACAGACCTAGGAGTTCCCAGACTCAGTTCTCTGACAAGGATTTACTGCAGAATATGATTCAGTAGAGCTTGGGACTAAACACTTAAATGCTTGAGCACTGTTGGAGCAGCTCTGCTCCTTGTAATCAGGCCTCAAAGGAGGAAGATTGATATGTGATAAAACTAAGCCTAGTCCCCATTACATGAGATGGGGGACACTAAAGAAAGTGATGTTGATGGTGCATACAGAGTAGAGTTGTCTGAGAACAGAAGACTTTTATATTGGCTTGATATTGAGGCTTCACAAGGAGGCCACAATTACTAACAGGCTAATCAGCTTACAGTTGTACTAGTTGTACTAAGAGTTGCAGTGTCCAGGTACATTGTTCCAGCTAAGTAGAATAGCAGTCTTACATGTGCAAAAAAATACCCTTTCCTTCTAAGGAAAGGGTAAAACTAACTCTGCCTTTCCTACTTCTTGTAAGATAGGGCAGGCTAAGACTCTGTATGGAAGTTTGCTAAATAGGCAGGATTCATTTGGTTAGGGTATATGCCTCAAAGCAGTGGTAGACTATTTCTTTCCTAATGTGAAGCGAGACAGACCAGTTCAATGAGAATAGCCAAGAGTATGGGCTTACTCTAGGCAAAGGCAAATCTCTCTGCTTTTAACACAGGTGTACTTTGCTGATGCCCTGTACTGGTAGAGCTTTCCTGGTGTAGGTATAGCTGAAGGTTGGAGTTGGCTGGTCTGGCTTTAAATGTTCATATCAGTTCTCTACAAAAACTCATCTGTTAAAAGATGAAACCATACATCTCTCCAGAGATCTGGGGTAACCTGTATGTCCCAACCTTGGCATGAATAGTTTAATAGAATAATGAACAGTTTTGTCCTGCTGCTTGCCTGGTAGCTTTCCCTCCATGCCAGGGTTGAGGGTAGATCTAACTTGTTTGTGTGTGGTGTGTGGGGTTGTGGGTGTGTGTTTTTTTTTTTTTTTTTTAACTCTACAAGGCCACCCACCTTTGTGCAAGTAACTGTAGAAGGCATGCTGTGTTGGGGCTGTTAAGAGCACTTCATGGACCACAGAGCTGGGTGGACTACCAGGAAACACCCTGAAATCTGATGCTTTGTCCTGTTGTATCCCCACTTACTGCATTGCAGAGGAGCAGACACAACTCCCCAAATAGTGCAGTTATATCACTAACAAGGCTGATCACACTAGTTATGACACTGCTGTGTGATGTCTGGGGCCAGCTGGCTTCAAACTGGATGTGGAACAGCACTTGGAGGGGATGAGGCTCCTCAGAACTCAACAAAGATATCAACAGTGCAGTAGAAACTGAATTTTCAAAAGGTTTGGGGGAATGGGCTTGGCCCTGGGTATTCTGAAAATAGCCTCTGTCCCTATCTCAACAGGAGAGAGAAGGCTGCCCGAGCTCTCAGCTAGGGTGATAGGCTTGACTTATACAGTGTTTCCTAGCTAGGCTGAGTTTACTTTTTAACATCACATTCTCTTTATTAAGTCCCATGACCAACCTGTGCAGGGCTCCTGACAGCAGCTTTTGATTCTCCATTGTCAAATGTGTAAGTACTTGCTTGAAATGGAACAATGAGATGATCCAGCTGAGTGCAGGGCTTCTCTACTCATCTGTTGCTTGTTATATACTAACACAGGGTTGTCAGTCGGGCTTCAGTTCTCCTTGTTTAGGTTTGCAGTACATAAAAGTGAAAATCTGTCATGGGTGTATGTAAACACAGTATGTCAAAACACTCCTTCTACAACTGTGATCAAGGCACTTGCTGGGAATGAGGAAAGTAGGTCTGGAACATGTAGAGATGTTGATAGTAGTCTAGAAGGGAAGCAAACAGTATTGCTGTTTGCTGATGGAGCAGAGGATGCCCAGAAATCCTTCCTGCCTTCCAAATTATCAACAAATTGAAATGAGGTAGCAAAAACTTGACCAATGTACACAGTGGTGTGCCAAGGTGGGAAGACTTGGGTTGACATGGTTTGTGGCTTGATGAAGTGAAGTTACTTACTATGTTAAAGACTCAAATCTTACATTAAGGCAGTTGTGCAGCAGTAGACCTTTTCTGGGGCAAACAGTGTGGCATTTGCTGTTGTTGTAGCTGGGGGATGTCTTATGTGGTTCTAAGCTCGAGTGTTTGAGTGGTGATGTTATCTCTGCGGACAAAGGATTTATAGTAGTATCAAAGCTTTAGGCCCTGCCCTGTGCTTCTAGGGAAGTCAATCTCGCACGAAATCCTATTTTCAGAGTAAATTTCAATGCCCTCTAGTGGCTTTAATTGTACAAGAAACGGCTAGCTTATCTAGAACACTAAACCAAGAATGTCTTGCTTGGCAGAAAGATAGCTGGAGGCATGCATTCTGGTGACAAACAGCTATGCTGTAGCAGCATGAACAATAGAAAATATTGAGGAGCTACTTCCAAGCTTGAATTATTTAAGTATTACAGAATTCCAAGCATTCCAGAAATGAGATTTGGGGGCACTTCTGCCTTTTTAGGCTTTTCTGAGGGGCTCACTACTGAAGAGTGCCAGCATTCCCTTCTGTGAGAGCCTGGGTTTTAAGAAAAACATCAGACATTGAGAATAAAATGGGAAGTTAGCCAAGCAGGCTTTCAGAATTGTACAATGCTGAACTGTGCATCTGCTGCATGAAGTAGAATCTGATGGTTTGGTGATGCAAAGTTTTTGTGTGTTTTTTTATATCCACAGTGCAAGAGCAATGGAATGCTGTACTGGCTTGTGGGGGGGCTCGTAGTAGTTGGAGTTCTATATTGGCAAATAAGCTACAGGTATGAGCTCCTACTCTGAGTGTAGGTAGCTTCTTCAAGTAACTGCTTAATTTTGAATGCTAATGCCTGTGTGCTCTCTGACACTTCCATGTTCTTTTAAGGAGTAAAACCTGGGATGTGCAGTGTGTGGTTATGGAAGGTAAAAAGGTATTACATGGCTTAACTGGCTATCTGCACTTTACTACCAAAAAGAAAGACTGGCCTTCAGGAGCATTCAAGATCAAAACTTCTTGCAAGACTCCTACCTTTAAACAGGACTTCTAAATTTACAGTGGTTTCTAATAATGCTGTAGTAGTTTAGATTTTATTCAGATGTTGTTAGGGAAGTTAGATGCTTTAATTTCACTTGAATAGCCTTTGACCAATGATGTAATCAATTAGCCACTTGTGCTATTTGGAGATGAATGCATTGGTATGTAGTGCAGCATGCTGATAAGGTGTCTCAAAGATGGCTTTCTCATATGCTTGGTATAATATCAAAGCATATTTCAAACCAAGCTTTGATTTGGAAGTTGAGCAATTACTGTTGGAAGCAACTTCACTCTCATCTAAGGTTGTGTTTGTGGCTTGGGGAGTCTCTAGTTCTGGTAGACCTCTGGTTCTGGTTTCTCAGGTTGTGTCAAGTTAGAGAACTCCTAAATAGCTTCAACATTGTCAAAAATGACCCTAAACTGCAGTAAGGCTTGTCCTTCCCCTTTAGACTGAGGGAGATTCACTGCAAAGAAAACAATGTATTGTAAGGCTTTGTCCCAGGAATCTGGAAGGATTTCATTTCACTGAGCTTAGGATCTTGAGTAACTCTTCAATGAAGTAAGCTGTAGGCTTGGTAGGAACTTCTTTAAGGATACCTTGTTCTATACTAATTAGCAAATGTACAGCTGCCAAAATACTTGCCTAATCCTGCTTTTCTCAGTCCAGTGGTTTATATACTTAAGTGGGAACAGAACAAACCTGAACAAATCCAATGCAATGTCTCTCCCCCCCCCATGCTTACTGTTACTTCATAGTTTTAAAGCAYCTACAGCAATGTTGCCGTGTAACGCTTCTGCACACAAACTGCTAGATCTCTGAGAGGTTAAGCAGATGTTGGCCACTGCTTCATTCTGTACAATGTTGAGTTGCCTAAATATAAGAGGTAAAGCTGGAGACTTCTACTCAAGTCTAGAAACGGAATCATTATTTGGCAGGTAAGAAAGCCTTGAAGGCGCTCAACCACCATTTCAGCATGTCTATTCTGACCTGATGACTAAGCATTGAATTGGACTATTTAGCTTCTGGTTTTATCATGGATACTATGCTTGATTGCAGTTATGTTTCTGAGTTTATCCTGTTAACTCTGTTTGATACTGAACTTAGTGGAAGTTCTGGAGCTGGGCAGGGAGAAGCAAAACAGTTGCTGAAGCTGGTGTGTTAACTTCTGTAGCTTCTTTCAACAATTTGATGCATCTGTTGAAGCCTATGGCATGTTTGACCTCATACTTTTAACTCTTGGCTTGTTGGATGCTGAATGAAGCCCTCTGAGGAGGGGAAACTGGGTTAACAGCAGTCCCACTTGATCTTTCTTACAATAACACAAATACCCTAAATTTTGTTGTCAGCAGCTTGGCAAGAACAGTGCAAAGGAATTACCATGAAATTTTTCAGGAAGAGTCCACAAAGCTGTGAGTCTTTTTGAAAAATAAATGCCATGTCAGGTTGACTGGCTCCTTTCTTGTCTGCCCCTTTTAAATTAGGAATTTGGAGGGGCTGTCTGCCTTTATGCATGTGCTGCCCCATTGCTTGCTCTATGGTGCCTTACTCTTTTCCAGTTCCTAGTTATAGATGGGTATTTCTTTTCCAAAGGAGCTTCCTTATGTGTCTATATTTGCAGTTTAGAGGAAGTGCCAATACAAGAATAGAGAACCAATTCATCCTTCGCTCTGCTTCTCCCAATGCTTTCTATCACCAGTTAGGTGACTGGAAGGGTCAGTGCCTGGAATGCTTGTCCTCTGCTGTGCTAACCTCTCTCAGGGCACATGGAACTCCTTTCAGATCCCAAATGGTACTTGGCTCTGCTATACTTGGGTTTATGCCATGTTTACCCTTTTAGCTTGCCCCAGAGGTGGGAAAAGGGAGGGGAGGAATGTCAAGCATCTTTAACTTGCCACAGGATGTGATTAGGTAACTTAAGAGGATTTTCAAGTCTTTCAAACAACTAGTAAACATGTCAAATGTGATGGAAAGCTCTAGAGTCTTATAGGGAGAATCTAAGACTCTCTGTCAAACTTGGAATATCAGGTTAGTGTTGAATTTCTAYTCCATCTTGTCCCCACTCCTTTGAGGGGAATGTACCAGCTGTTGTGGGAGAGGGAGCAGGCCCTTGCAGGCTAATAATGGAATAACTTGCCCCTCTGCTACTGAGGGTTAATAATTTATGGCTTTGAGCAAGCTACTAATGAGGTTATAATTTCTTTCTTACAAAAAAGAAATGTGGGATGTTGCTGTTACAATTGCATGGGTCTGAGTCTCAAATTCCACTTGACTCTTGGCCTTGGATTAGTATATATACAGTTTCTCTAAAAGCCCAAACAAGTCAGCAAGTTAACAAACTTATGTATTCACTCAAGTGGGGTTGACTTTTATTTTTGTATAACCTGTCTTATGTATTTTTACTTAATTTTTCCCTTGACAGGTGGAAGACCTCATAACATTACAATGCATTGTCTGTCTTGTCCCCAGTGCAGTACTCCCTACAGCAGTAAGAGATCAGTGATAGCTTCTTGCTTCTTGCCTAACTCTACATTTCCTAATGAATGGCATTCACTGCATTGTTTAGGTTAAAACACTAGCACTGCTTTATTCACTCCTGTCTAATGTTGTTCATCTATCCCTATGATAGGTAGCCATGCTGCATCAGCAAGCACTTCTCTGTGGTTAAACCACTGCTTGTGAGTGAAACTTTTGCTTCCTTCATAGCTGCAATTTCTCACAAGTAAGAAGAAAACTCTGAGGCCTAAGGGGTTAAGTAAGTACTGGGTCTCACCACAGTGGTGCATTATTGTGCCCTTTTCTTGAATGTGCTGTGAACCTGACCAGAAGCTCTGTGTGTGTGTGGGGGGGGGGGGGGGGGGAATGAATTTTCAGGCATTAAAGGCCTGGAAAATGGTGATACTTTGCTTTCTTTTCATCTCTTCTATTGGCTTGTTTTGTGAACTTGGGTGAGTTACTGTCTCTAAAGCTTTTCACCTAGAGTGGGATAATGCCTGCCGTACAGGTATGTGGTGGAGCCTTTTTCCTAATAAATATGCTGTAGTCCATAGATAAAAAGTCTTAGAAGTACAAAACCTCTGAAGCTGCACAGCACACTGTTATAATATATATCCCCTTTAAACAGCTGTTTGATAGTGTCTAATGCAATTGCCAGTTAATGAGTGGTGTTTTTAGGCCCTGCCAAGAGAACAGATGATGTTTTAAATTGATATTTTTAATAAGTCTCCTTTATTTCATAGAAGGCAACCAAATATGTATCCTGTTGCATTTGATGGGAGCTTGGCCATTGTTGTTCTTGAACAAGAATAATTTGGGGTCCTGTTTAAATGTTGCACAGCACCTAAGAGAATCCCTGTGTTAAAATTTAAACAAGAGCAGGGAATGTCTGGGGTGTTCCTGTTTCTGTATTACAGCTTGGGAACAGCGGAGAAGAAACTCTTTTAATATCATTCCTGCAGCCTGGTAAAACCTTGACTAAGCTACATTAGAGAATCTGGTATGTCCTCACTTAAGAGCAGGAATGTGTTCAATAGCAAAAAAAATAAAATAAAATTGTTCTTCCAAATAGTTCTTGCTGTTTTATATGTTTATTTGATGCTTTGGTAATAAATCCCCTGTGTTGTCAGACCCATTTCATATAGGATTAAAGGTGAGCTTTGAGTTCAAGGAACTTGATCAAGATGTTGATATAAGCATGGTTCTTTGCCTGTAATTAAAGGAGCAAACTAGGATTTTGGACTTGACAAGTTGGAAATGCTTGGCAGGGGGGCAAAGGCTRGTGCCTGGGACTGAAATAGGGGAATAGGATCTAGTAAACCCACTCTCCATTTGGAAATGGAGAAGGACTTGGGGGTATGGGAAACAGGAAGGGGAGCATAGCTGGTGCATAAAGCATATTAATGATTGCCTGCAAGCAGTCCTTCTCTGGTCCCTTGAGGGTGATTTGCAGCCTCTGAAATAGCAATGCCCTGGGATGGGAATGTAGATGTGTCCCTCTTTGCTCCTGGGTACTGAAGCTGTTATTGGGAATGCTGAGTAAAAGAGCATTGCTGTATACTGATATAATGGAAACAGAGGTGCTGACTACTCAAAGGACAGGCTAATATGATAGTAGAACTTGCCCTTCCCCTCAACACTGCTTCTGCACCCAGAGCTCCAGTGAAAAAGGTAGGTTTGCTAAGTGGCAAGAGATCCCTCAGCCTTGGAGGCTGGATGCAGTCTGCTGGCTACTAGCTGAAGACAGAAGTTATCTAAGAGTGTATGAGATGCAGTAGCCTCTTGCTGTTTTCTCTAATCTTCAGTTTATTCTGAGCTGCTTATTTATAGGCACTAAATGTCTGAAACAGAATTCATGATAACTGCTGTATTGATTTGTTGCAGAAGCATATGCTTGCCATGTGAGAATTCTTACGGAGGGGGAAGGAGGCAAGAGGTAGAGGAGTGATACTATCTGTGAGCTGCCTTGGCACTAGCTGTGCAGTCCACACTGCTTCTAAAACATCTCAGAAAGGAAAAAGCTTAATCTTGGCATTGTCTCCTCTGTTGTCAAGTGCAAGGAGCTAAATCTTACAGAAGATCATGGGCGATACTTTCAAACTGAAAGACTCAAGCAGACTGAAAGATTCAAACTGATAGAGATGACTCCTGATAAACCATACTTGGGTTGATTTAAAGATGAGAGTAATTAAAACAGCCTTTGTGATGAGCATTATTTGAAGAGCTTTTTTTCTACAGTCTTAGGAAAGACCTCCCCAGTTAAATATCCACTGTGACTCTTGTGCTGGAGTTTCACTTGACCTCATACTTTTTCCTTTCCTGTTCTCCCTGCTGTCAGCTGTTTAAAGCTATCAGTATTTTTCCTGATGCTTAGTTTCTTTAATGCAAGTTTTTATGTGCAGGTGTGAAGCTTCGTAAGCTGAAAAGTTCTGTAGACTTTAGAATCTCAGTTCTCTCTGAGAAACAGATGTTCTTCCACTACTTGACCTCGATGTAGATAGTTTTAAATTGCAAGGTATTTGGGGAGGGGGACAGGTCTAGAGCTTGATGAACAGATCTGCTAATGATGCTTGTGGGAGGACTTATTCTTCCAGTCAAGCTGTTGGAATAACATCAAACTTTGATACTTGTGTGACTTTCCCTGTTGTTGCATAATTTTCTGTGGGGATTGCTTTTCACACAGATCTTGTTAAAGAGTAATACAAATACATGGCTCTCTGGTCAGTACATTTGTGGAAAAATGTGTTGCAGGAGCTTATGATCAACTGTTAAGTCTTTCAAATAGCCCTCATACTTCTGCAATGCAGATCTTCTATATAGTTGTGTTGGGACAGGTGGCTTGTGGCTCTTGCATCCTGTGTACCAGTTAAGGAAACTAGACTATTACAGTGGGAAAAGCAGCGTGTTCAACAATGTCACTGCTTTCAGTGGGCAAGTTCTGATGGAAGGCATGCGGGCACCCCTTATTCCTAGTGTTTATAGGGAGGAAGAAAGCCAGTGTTAGCCTCAGTGGCAAACTTTATCAGGAAATAGACATAACTGAAGGAAGAACTATGGGTGGAGAATAGTGAGATGCCCAGAGACAACTCCTAGAAATCACAGCCTAGCTAAAGGGAACCTGTCAGGAAGGTGCCTAGCTATGCATTGCCTGCATTGATCCATCCTGGTACAACTGCTTTTGGGGTAGCAATTGCTATGGATGTTATCCCCATTTTATTGGGGTCCTGGCTAACAACCACCAACATGAAGATAAGGAATTCCAGTATTGTCCGTAATCCTGAATCTGTCACGATACCAACAGCAGGAGTAGGGCTACCCCAAACTGTATGGGTATCTTTCTGCCTAAACTGTTCAGTACTATGTGGGAAGAATGGGATATTGATGACTGCTTTTGCCTGCAAGTAATATTTGGCTTTGGTTTCTTATGTTCTTAAAGTAGCTTTCTGCCTAAGTAGAAATAAAATGAGGGGAAAATAGGATTAACTAGTTAGAATGGCTTCTTCATTTTTTTTTAACCTATGTACCTAATGAATTTGACCAATGAATTTGTGTGAATTGCTAGCTATTGAGCAATATGGTTTAGCCTGTAAAATGTTGCAAAGATTGGGTACTGATTTATATTTCCTCTTATAAAAGCAGCTTCCTAATTCTTGAGCTAGAAGGCAGTCTCAAGTCCTTTGCCTTGCAGGGTGCAGTTCTGGAGAAGGAACCCTGTTGCTGTCTCTTTGATTTGACACAAGTACTGGACAAGAGCAGCTTTCTGCCTAGAAGTCTTAATCAGAGCTGCCATCATTTCATGGAATGTTCAGGTTAAATGAATTATCTTCAGAAGACAATAGTTTAAAAAAAATCTTATCTCTGGTTTCACACTAATTGTACTGAGTTTCTGTGAGGATGGTTGTTTCACTTCTTGGGTCAATCTCTTCCCAGTTCAAACTAGGCTTTTCTACAAGTGCTTAACCACCTGAAGCATTGCATAGCTTTCTGAACTGGCAGGCTCTGAAGGTAACTTAGGTARAAGTGTTTGAGGTGAGTGTCACTAGTACATGGTGATCTGTGATTCAAGGGAAACACTCTCCTCCAACTTTGTTTCCTGCTTTTTAGATATTCATTCAGTAACAGGTTTTTAAGGATCTATACTAACACTTTGACACTTCTGAATAAACTTCTTTCCATACGGAAGAATATACAGCTTCTGGTCCAAGGCTTTCTCAAGCAAGTTCAAGTCCATTTGCTGATTACAAACATGAGATTCATGCAATTTAGAGGATTTTAAGTGACTCCATTTTAAGACCAGTGCTCAGCTGGAGAGCTCTGAAAGATAGGCAGTCCTCATACTCTGTAACAGAATCCAAGTCTGTTTATGAACATGGAGAATGATGAAATAAGGGATATAAATCTGCGTCTTGGAGCCAAACATTGCTGTCAGCCTCTTTGCGTGCAAACTCTAGACCTTCCCTCCCTTAAACTGTGCTCACAGGTGTTCAAAATCTGGCTCTGGCTTTACCTATTGAAACTTTCCCTCCCTTTTACATAGAGATTAATGATGAGTAAATTACCCTCCAAACTTCTCTAAGAAGGTTGTGTTGGGTTCCACTTACAAATGAGGAAATTCCAGTGGTGGGAGGGAGAGGGAGGAAGGAAGCTCCTTGGCAGAGACTTCACAGCCGGACCTGGGAACTGCAGTGAGTCCTAGTCCTGTGTGAGTCCTAACATAGTTGTGCCCTTAGCAGGCTCTGGAGGGAAGGTAGCTGAATTCAGAGACAGATTCTTTGCAGGGCAACTTACTATTCTTAGGTATCTCATATTTTCTTCAGGATGACTTATTTTTCTTGCTTTTTCCCACTCTTTTTTATTGGGTAATGTTAATGTTCTCTTGGTGCTCTCTTAATATACAGATGTAACTGTATTGCGTGGTGCTTCCCAAAATCTCTGCAAGAATTTGAGTTACTGCCTCCCTGGCAAGTGGTTTACAATGGAGTGATATCCAGGGCCTTGTTAGCAAAAGGAAACAAAACCACACTTATCTTGCCATGTCACTGAAAAGTAATGGGAATAACATCTGGTTTTGAGACTTAGAATTTGTCATCTGGCTTGATGGATCAAAACAGGACAACATTAAACTGACTTACTTCTGTGGTCTCTATTCAGAAGACATGTAAAAACAAAGGAATATGCTGGTACTTGAGCTGTAATCTGTAAAAGAAGATTGGGGGTTGAAGTTAATTGTCCAGCAATGGAGCTGGATTATTGAATGCAATTAGGGTTTTTGAAAGTCTTGTTAATAACTTCCTCCCTATTTGAATTCTAAATGAGCAACTGGCTAATCAGCCTGTATAGGTTTGTAACTGGTATTGGAATGAGAGGAAAAAGTGTAGGCAGCCAGGCAAATTGAGAATAGTGGGGGGAGGAGAAGGAACTGAGGGCTGGGAATGAACCAGCAGGCTGGCATGTGAATAAGTCTGGGAGGAAGACTGGTGCAAGAGCTGGTGACAACTTTATCCGGAAGATGCTAATATACCTCCTAAAGAAATACCAGAATCTTCCAAAATGGATTATATGAGTGGTCTTCCTTTGCACAAGAGCTGGTAAAACTGTTCAGCTGGGAGGAGCAGAGATGATTCTTCTGCTTTTAATATTTTTTTTCTCAAAGGTCTTTGCATTTTCCAAATAGGTATAGGAAGAGAGGTGGTTAAATGTGTTGGACCTCCCTGAATCATAAGAGGATTGGAATTGGAAGAGAGCAAAGGCAAAGAGTGAGAGAGCGAGCAAGTGTGAGGAACTGGGAGTGTCTGGATATATGAAGACTTGAGTGGAGAAACACATGGAGTAGCTAGTCATAGCAGGAGTTGGACAAAATCAGGATGGACAAGCATAAACTGATTGAGTGAATCAGAGTGGAATCTTTACAGGTAATGAAACTTTTAATTTTCAAGGGTCAATAAAATGCTTACAGATAGGCCAGGTACAGAGCCATTTCTGGTGAATCTACAGATCTAGTTTTTAATGCAACTTCCAGCCCAATTTCTTAAAACAGATTTTGTATTGGATCTCACATAACCTAAACTGACTCAGTATCTGCCTGGAATCCTATCAAACAACATAAAACTAGTTTTTATAACTCCTGTCTTCCTGTTTGCATGGCTGGATTGCTCTTAAACTTGATTGTCTGTACAGTTATCTCTTGCTTCCAGATATGGACCAAAAAGCTCATCAGAAGTGGGATGATCTGTGATTCAACACTTCAAGGTGTAGGGGTTGGGTTTTTTGTTTGTTTTTGTGAAATTCAGACTTCTCAGTGTCTAAGACAGCTAGTGTCTGTGATGCCTCTTCTCCATCTTGAAGAGGTGCTGATTTCCGGGGGGGGGGGGGAATGGTCTCTTACTGTAAAATATGCTCCTCAACCAGAAGCTGATTGAGAGGCTGCAGCCCTTGCTACTTCTGACTTACATGTTTGTCTTGCCACTGTTTCAGTAGTACTGAGCTCTTTATTTGGGGGGGGGGGGGGAAGGAATGACCTCAGCCTAGGCCTTCATTGTTGCTATCTATAGATTTTTAACAGTGCTGGGTCTGTAGCACTTTGTAGCTGTGCTGAGTATTGAAAGAGTTCTCCTGAGACTTGTTTGAGCAGGGTGAGGGAGCATGATTTGCTAGTGTCTTGCTTGTTTAGGTGGGGAGAAGGTCATGCTGTATTTTCTGCATGGGTGGCTGTGGCAGATGGGGGGAGAAGTGGTTACTGATACTTCATGCCCCTTGTTCCCTGCCCATGTATTATCTTGCCTGCTATACTGCTCGTGATAGCACACTACTTGAGGGTAAGCAGCCTACCCTTCTGTTGTGCTGCTCAGTGAAAAGCAAGCCCTGTTTGTTTAATCTTCCTGCTGGTGCCATTTTATTCTTTCTGGGCTCATCTTTATATAGGCCTTAGTTCAGGTACAGAGCCATTTCTGGTGAATCTACAGATCTAGTTTTTAGTGCAACTTCCAGCCCAATTTCTTAAACCAAAACAGATTTTATATTGGGTCTCAGGTGACCTAAACCGACTCAGTATCTGCCTGGAAAAGTAGGTGATATTCTTTGAGAAGAACCACCTTGATTATTTTGGTCAGATGAAATCAGACCCAGCAGTCTCTTACGCTGTAGAAYGTGTTAAG
The DNA here is from genome assembly GCF_003343035.1 of Apteryx rowi. NCBI lineage: Eukaryota > Metazoa > Chordata > Aves > Apterygiformes > Apterygidae > Apteryx > Apteryx rowi. The sequence continues at coordinate 543,537 of NW_020448008.1, read as the reverse complement.
AATGAGAACTGCTTAACCTTGTGCAGGTGATGATCACTGTACCCTTCCAGGTGTGCTGATATGTGCACTGCTTACATTTCATAGTCTGAAGAAGCCACAAAGACTGTACACAGGAGCTGGTATCAAAGACTGTTTCAAGTCTGTTAACTAAAAATGTATGTTTTGGTCTCTGTCCACTGTGAGAAATTTGACCAGTGAGACTTGAGGCTGTGTTTGTACAGAGGCCGGGTTTTAGAGCAGACTGAAAGAGATCCAGAAAATCTGAGGAATCCAGATAAAGCCACAGCTGTTCTGCCACAGCTTTTTCAATAACATGCCCTGAAAAGGAAGATGAGAGAGTGCAATAATCTTGCCAATTATCTGTTTCAAAGACTTATTGTGCAAAGGTCTTGTAYTTGCTAATATTAACAAACTGATACTCTGCCCCCTTCTGGGAGGCAGACTGCAAAAATAGACCAATATGTATGTTAGATTTTTTCTTTTCTTTTTTTAGCTGGAGACACAAATACAAGCAGTAGCACTAAGTTAGCTGAGCACTTCCATTTGCACTTACTAGGGTTCTGGAGGGAAGTTAACCTGAGATTTCTGTGTGAATTTGGGCTAGAGGTAGCTAATAACATGAAAGGAGTTAACAGCCCTGGACAGGACAGCTCATGTATGGAGAAACCACAGAGGCTTGGAGAGCCTGCAACCACCAGGCTCTTGGTGACAATGAAAGTAAACTTGTGTTTAAGGTGAAATACTGTAGAGCTAGAAATGTTCTAAAGCTTAATTCCACAGAGAATAAGAAAACTGTAATGTCTGTCTCTAGCAACAAGGAATCAGCATGAGCCTTCAGCAGCTCCTCACCAGAAGTGTGAAAAATAATTGTGTAGCTGGAATCAGCCTCTCCTGGAAGCTGAAAGTAAACAGATGCCAAAATAAACAGTTCTATAGTACAAAATGTTGAAAAACTCTCAACCTGAGAGTGAACAGCCTGTATAGAGATCAGTCACTCTAATGTCTTTCTGCTGGATGTGGGGATTAAGTGCATGTATAACATGGTGGGTTGGGGGATTGGAAAGCAATATGATGGGAAAGGAATTCTGTATCTTGGGGGATACATGGGGGAACTCATACCAAAGACCTGGGGCAGCATCAAGATACCTTTAAGGCATTTCTTCTCTGAAGGCACCTCTCTTGTGCTTCCCTTCCACATATTAAAAAATGAAAACTTGGAGTCTTACAGCAGTGACCCTGACAGCTCAGTGATCTTCCTCATAGCATCTCACCAGGACAGGTTCTGCCAGGAACAGCATACAAACAAGCCTGTCACTTCAGTACTGAAAATACTCTTGACTACTGTAAAAAGAATGTCATGTTAATGTAATAGTCAGCAGATAGTGATAAGATACAGCATCTTACTCCCAAACCATCAAAACACAGGGGAACTCTACTCGAAGAAGCTAGAAAATCTTGCATATTAACAACTTGCTAGTTTGAAGTGGTGTTGCCTAGTTTGAATCTGCAGTAAATGGCACTGCTGTAGCTGTAGTAATGCTTGACTTCCCCCCCCTCCCCCCCTTCAAGTTTGGTGATCAGCAGCTATGTTACTGCTGCAAGTCTGAAGAGGGATGCAAGTAACTGTAAAGGAATCCTGTCTGCAGAGGTGGAGAAATGTATTTACTCTTTAATGTGTACGGTAACATTTTTCTGAATGTAGTCTGTTGCTGAGGACAGATGGCAGAACTAAAGCTAACCTTGGAGGAGCTAACAAGGATCCTTCATTCTTGCCTTACACAAGCATTTCATCTTAGAACTGCTCTTGCTACTCCTGAAGCAGCTAGTGCATACATCTTGTCTGTCATGGAAAGCTTTTTGTTTTAGATCATATTAATACTGTATATGATTTGCTTTTTGAGATGGGAGTGGGGAGCAGGTAGTAAGACTTCATACTGGCAGAACTTAAGATCGTATCCTGAGGCTTCTGCACACAGCAGGTTCCTCCAGCTGTGGTCCAAAAAGACTTCAGTTTTGGGGAAATCTCTTCTGCTGCTGCCTGTGCTGTCCCAGAAGAAAGCTTTGACTGCCCAACAGTCCAAAGAAACATTGTCCAGCACTTAATCCATACAAAGGACTGAACTCTGTGGGTGGCTACCCCTACAAAACTGAGGGAAGCATTTGACTTAAGTTTACAGTATTTCCCTTCTTTCCACTTAAACACTGTAAAATACAATGCGAGCAATGGCAGAACAAAGCAGCAAAACAGACTCTCTCCCTTGGGGACTTGTGGGGAAAGTTTGCTTTTTCTGACTTTTGACAGGAGTTTCAGTTCTGTTTTGCATATGCTTTCCTGGTTCTTTCCCTCTTGCTCTGAATTCCTAGCTGGCTTGTTTCTTTCCTTGGTTAACAAAGATATTTCTTCATTCTGTATTTAAACCTTTCCTTAGATAAAGGCATCTTTTGGGTCACTGCGGAAACCACTGAGGTGGGTTTGGAACATGAAGCAGTGAGTGTTAAGAAGCCAAGCCTGGGATCTTCGCCAAAAATCAATCTACTGGAGCATGATTTTGAAGAGTCTCTGCCTTGCTTGCAGAAGCAAGAGTTAAGACTTCTAAATGGCATGTCTTTGAGAGTTGTCATTTGACTTCTAACAAAGCTGAGTCTCTGAAACTGCCTATCTGCAAATTGGACATGGGTGACTTTAGTGTCCAATACCTGCATGTGTGATTAGACTGAACATCACTGCTGAAGTGTTTCATAGGGGGAGGGAAGAGGACCTCAGAGCTATTAACTGAGCATCTAATACTTTTGCTAATGAGAACACATGTTTACTGTTGCCTCTTAATCCACAGGCTTAAAGTCCAGGGGTGATAAGACAGCCTCTAAGATCTTAGAAAAGAGTCTAAGAAAACCTTTAAGAGCTCTGGAATAAGGCTGGCCTTAAATGTGAGAAACCTGCTGTTATCATAGTATTGGCCAGATCAGCTACTCCCTATTTAACATGGGAGCATGATATTCTGTATGAGCAAGATGAACTTCCTGTCTTTTTCAGTTTCACTGTTTTTGACATTTTAGAGGAATAACTGTAAATGAGGACAACCTCCTTTTGTTACTCTGTCTAGCTGATGGGGCCAGGATCCAACTCCAAGTAGCTCTCTGGAAATGCCAGGGTAGACTTTTTTATAGAAGGAGATGTGTCAATATGGTTAATGTCCCCCAGACCAAAGTAGTAATAGATCTTCAGAAGCTTTAAAAAACTGAAGTGTTGATGACGGTATGTATGACATAAAATAGAATGTGGAGAACAACCTGCTACTCTGAGCAGCCACCTCTCACCCAGAGTTATCTTTGGTTAAGGATGATGTGAGGGTAAGCTTACAGTTAAGAAAGGTGAACTCTTTAATGTTCATAGTACCCTCCTTTTTTCAATATCCCTTCTGTGCAATGGAATTTTAGTCTTGGCATTCTATTAGTGTACCTCTACTGATGGGCGGTCAGCCCTTGTTTGGTTTTCAAGTAATGAGCTCAGTTAYTTCTAATACCTGCTTCTTGGTTCTGCTGTTGGCAGCATCAGCAACAACCATAATGAAGGTTAGGTGCCAGCTTCAATGTGAATGCCTCTTTCAGCTTTTCAGAAGAATTGATTTAAGAAGGACTGAATTTGTAGGGCTATGGAGTTTTAATGGGTGGCATTTTCCTACCTGGAAGATCTACAATCTCAAAATATTTGAGCTCTGTATAAGCAGGAGTGCCCCTTAGATAGCTATATTTCCATTGGAGCTCAACGCTGAAGACAATTTGGCCCCCTTTAACCATGGTTGCAAGTTACCTGTTTAATCTTTACCTCTCCTTGTGTGATGATCTCCTAGCAGAGAAGGCAGCAGAGGGCTACCAGAGATGGTAGTCATCTTCACATATCTACCTTGTTCACAGTAATAGCATCTTGTACCTGTGGCCAATAACTGAAGTGATGCCCTGGACCGTGGGGAGAGGCTAGAGTGGAAGAATCATGGAAGGGAAGAGCAAAGTACTTTGAGGTTTTTGAAAGAAAGACAGCTCTTTCAAGGGGCTCTTGCAGAGTTAATGTCAGGTGATGAAGCCAATTTTTTTAGTGCTTTTGCATTTAAAGGGGAGACTCTTATAGCTACCAGGCTACTGACTTTCTTCAGGTAGGCTGGAAAATGGAAACTTAACTGAACTTGTACTTCATCCAACAGGCCATTCTTTRAAGAATGCTTTAACCAAACTTATTTGTAGTTGGACATGCTTGTAGTCAACATGTAGCTTCATATTGCATAACAGACTCATGTAAGAACTTCATTTAGAATACTCTTCTGTCCTTTGAAAGAAGATGTCATGCTGTTCAGTACAGCATGTTAAAAACTACTAGTGTAATGCTGGCAACTTCCCATTAATAGAAGCTGTGAGACAAATTCAGGGAAGGGTCTTTATTGTTGCTTTAGAGCAACAATAGTAATTCCCCTAGAGCTGGTGGGACCTAGGAAGTAAATACAGAAGGAGGGGAGGATGATGGTAGATCACACAGCTGGATCTAAGTAAGTGGATTTCCATCTTCTGTCACTTCAAGAGCCTAGAACTGAGGGCCCCTCAACTTGCCCATTCTGTCTGCAGTACTCCAAGCTCTCACAAATATGGAAGAGACTTACAGAGGCTGACCTCACAGCCAATCCTAGAGTTAGCATTGGGGGGGGGGGGAAGGGGACCAAGAAAATGTTTTCATAGCCACTTTCTGTAAGTGGCTAAACTTTGCATGTGAGTGCACATAACTCTGCAGAGCCTGGAGTTGATGTTTAGTTATTTATACAGTGGAAGATGAGAAAGCAGGTTTTTAAATCTCTACCATGTTTCAAGGGAGTCAGGGGCGAGCGGATTTGCTCCAGATTGTGGAGAATATATGCAATGGCTTAAAGAACTCATGAACATGAGAACCTTTGTGTAGAGATAAGGAACACTTTTTCCCAGAAATCTTGCTGGAGATATTTGCCTTTATTAAAGTATACACCTGAAAATACAGCAACCCTGCTGTTTTCTTGAGAGCTATTTTTTGAGAGAATATATTCCATTACAGCGAGATAGCTGACTTTTCACCCTCTAGTGACAGCATGAAGTGTGATCCCTCTACAGTTTCTAGAAAAGAACATCCTCAGCTATCATTATGAAAAACTAAAGTAAGGAATATGATTACCCAGAAGAGACTAATTTGGCATGAGTTATACAGGATGATATTTTGAACTCTTTTCTTTTGAGTTATGCTGAATAAGCAGAGGACTCCCTAAACCAGAAGGACTGGATCAGGTTATTAAACAATACAGCTTCTTAGAGACAAGATTCTACCTTTATGGCAATGGAAGTTTTGCTGTGGTTTCCTTTGGGACGAGGAATTCACTGCCTGACTATGCAAACATCTATTTTCTATCTGGTTCAACACATATAGTAGCAAAGCTAATGAGAAGAAGTAGTCCAAGTTAAACATGCCTTCTCTTGGCAATGTGTTTGACAAACTAAATTAAATCTCAAATTTGTTCAAGGCTTGCATGTCATCTTGGCTGCAAAAATAATCTTTTGACTAGGAAAATTGAGCTTTGACAGAAGCTGAAGTATTGTTATTTCAAAGGAATTAAATCAGTCTCCATGTCAATATTGCTGAACTTACTAGAATGGTTTAGAAGATTTGTGTTAGAAATATGACTTTAGCTGGGACTTCTGTTTTGTGTTTAAAGCTTTGTTTTTTTCCATGGTTCAGTTGATCAGCATACTGATCTATGGTACAATTTACATGATGCTTAGACAAGCTGTATGTTATAAATTTGAAGTGACTTTTATAAAGGTGATATTAGTAAGTAGAATAAAAATCCTGTGAAAGAAGGGATTGTTTGTTTGGAGAGAAAAACAAAAACCTTTGTGCTTGATGTCTGTTTGTCATTTTTCTTCTTACAAGTCAACCGTAGTTAAACACTTGTACCTGTTGCATAAACTTACATAAAAGCAGTAGAGATATCATTTCACAGGCTCATTCACTCACTGTAATGGCTTTTTCTTGTTCTGAAGAAAATCAGCAGAGCTTCTCTGAGACTAGGTTAAATTCTAACAACTCTTCCTGAACCATTTGTTTTAGTTCAGGTGGGCTCCTCAAATAGGTCCTTAGGCAACTTTGTTGGATCTAGTACTTCATCTTCTAAAATCAGAGTATCCATCATATTTGAGGATCAGTTTGTGAAGAAAAACACAAATTACTTTGTAGCTAGAAGTCAGTTAGCAGATGAAGCACAATAGTTGAGCGCTCTCCTCCCTTGGGATGGTTTATATAAAAGATTAAGGGAGAGCAGGAGGGGAAGGAGAATCACCATAGAAAAACAAGGTTTCTAGCCTGTAAGGGGAGAAACTTGTCTTGAATTGAACTCAAATACATAAATATGATTTGTCTGCTTTGTGGTATGGTCCCATACATTTGCCCAGCCTCCTCCATCCTCAAGCACAGGCTGCGTGCTTTGAACCCATTCTTGTTTGCACAGCTGGGGGCCTGGAGTTGAAACATAAGTGGTGCTTTAACTGAAGCAAGAGTCTTCACTTTCCAGGTGTGATGACTCAAGGAATGAAAGCATTGCAATATCCTTTCCACAAGACCCTCCAATCTGGGGACAGAGATGAGCCCTTCTAAAATTTGTTTGGAAAAACTTAAGTCTAGGTATAAAACTGTAGGATGCTAGAAAACACCTAGGCAAGGACTGGAACTAGCTAAGATGCAGGCCTTTGAGCAACTTCACTTTAAAACTGCTTCCTGTCCAGGTGTGAATGAAATATAAACTTATGAAAGTTTCCTAAAAGGGAATATTGAAATAAATCACCCTTCCCCCCTGTCCCCCCACCCCCCAACCTCCTTCCCACACACAACATGCTTCCTAGAAAGCTAGCCCTGAATTTGTGTTTTTTTTGGGAGTGGTTCTGGCTGGCTGATATTTATCTGCATGTGGGAGACTGCAAGCTCTAATAGACCCATCTCTGCCAGAGTTTCTAAGGTTTTCAGACTTCTTTCTGCATTTACAGAAGCCTAGCATTTCAGGTCTCTGGCTAAGAGCAGTGTCTTTGACACTTTTGAAGACTGCTATGCCTCTGATTCCATGGCAGGAAACTTGGCTGCAGTCCTGAACCTATGGCTGAAGCTGAAGTTCTTGGGCTTTGTAGGCTCCCTGCCATTGGGCTGTGAGTCTAGCCATGATTAAACTGGGCCTCAGCTCTAGCTCTCTTGCAGAGCACCTGGAACCTCCAGTGTGGCTGGTTGCACCCATTTGGAATCTGAAAGCAAGGCAGAAGTCAGCAAGATTAAAACTAGGAAACGTGAAATGTTGCTTTCCAATAACAATGAAAACATCCAGAAGTTTATACTCTCTTCTAACATAAAAAATGGTACAGCTTTCCTGCGGAGAATATTTGTACTCAAGCTAGGCTAGTCTGAGAGCTTAGACAAGTGAGTGGGTGAACTGTGTGACATGAACATACCTAGGTTGATTTTTTTTTTTTAAGATATATTCTAAGCGCCTTTAAATTAAAAGGCTGTTATATATTGGAATGAGGCATTGTGCTTGCTGTTCCCTCCCTGGTTTTGTTAGGCAGCAGCTTGTGCTACTAATCTGAAGTGAAGCTRTAAAATAGCTGAGGCACCTCTGTTGTGATCTGTGGTGGACCCCTGTCTTTTAGTTTTGTTTCTTAATTGACTTCTTCCAATTTCTCACATTCATGTCACTTGTGTCCCTCACTCCCTCTTTCCCCTGAAGTTTTGCCAAAGCACTTTGGAACTGCAGTGCCTTGGCCATTTCTTGTTGCCCTCATCACAAAGAGCTGTGCAGTTGTGTTTGTGCCTATAATGTACCCAGATGGTGAGTAGAATGAATGACCACCAAGCTCATTTTCACTTGTGGGGTCAGACCTTTCTCTGCTAAATAATACAAGTGTTCCCAGCTGCTGTGCAGCTGCAGGGAGTCTGCTTTCCTTCACAGGCATTAAAAACCCTTTAATCAGTGTTTGTCGTTTGTCAGCAGTGGTGTTGAGGTGTGGAGAAAAAGAACAGATATGCTTTGTTGGCAAAATTAACTTTATTCTGACCTCTTATCTTTCCTTTTTCTTTTCAAGTCTGAAGAAGCAAAAAGTAGTTTGGGAAGCAGGTACTGCAAGCACCTGTGTAAATGTATTTACTAAAGGAGGGGGCTTATATCCTTATACAGATACAGAGTTTGACATGAAGGGATGCTCTGAGAGCTGCATTAGACTGGATGCTCTTTAGGGCAGGGACACTTAAACTGATTGGTGTAGGAGTTGTGCAGGGTACCTTAATATACCTTCTACTGTAGTACAAATTCTACTATAATACAGATATTCTTTGAGACTTGTGTTACACTCAGTATTTGGTCTATGTTTAACAGATACCATTTGCAATCTGGTCAATTCTAACATTTCCCTGAAAAACTGGTTCTGATATCTTTGTGACAGTTTTTGTAGATGACTTTTTTTTTATAGTTCTGCTTTTAACAGTTCTCCCTTAGAGAGTAAGAGGAGGAGAAAAGGACTGATAAGCGAGTGTCACCATTTCCAGTCTCATTGTTTTAGATGCAGTTTGCTCTGAAGGAAATGAGAATACAGATATCAAGAAGAGACTTCAAGATATCTTAGAGCTAAGAAAATGATTTCTCTTATTTCTAGATAAAGCTTGGAAACCCRCTGCTGCTATCCACATGCTTGCAGGGTTACTTTTACCCTGAGTCCAGAACTGTCACATTGTGTATTTGTTTGTACAGCACCAAGCGCTTCTCCACAAATGTTGATTTTGTTAGCACAGTCTGTGTGTGAGTCTTGAGGTTCTTAGGACATCAAGCTTTGATTCTAGCTTCAAGGGTCATCATGATGGGACATTCTGTGTTAAAGGCAAAAAACTTTCTTGTGCTCCTCTTCCACCTAGTACTAAAGGGACAAGAGAATCATGTTACTACTTTGGCTGTGTTTGGTGAAGGTCAATAGCCGGGCTTCAGGGCGCCCCATGCACATCACTCACAACCATCTGCCTGGGCCAGCAGTGACTCCTGCGAACTCCTGTGACTGGTGAGGTGCTCTTTCAGAACAGGGTTACGCTTCTGCTTGGAAAAGAAGTGCCTGCTTGTTAGAGATTGGAATAGAGAACTGGGAACAAGTAACTCCTGAATTGTAGTCCTGGCTGTTACAATGATGGATTCAGTTGCTCTTATCCCTCTCTGACTTGTTTCTTTCCCCAAATGAGCAGGAATATAGTTCAGCATTCATCCAGTGTATTACTCTTTACATTGCTGAGGCTACAGCAAAGGAGAATAGTTGTTGCACTTTTGGAGAGGCAAAATGCTAGCAAGAGAACTTTTTGCACTGGGCAGGAGTGGATAGATGCTTAAGATAGCTAGTATGTTAAATGTCTGAGGATGGTCTGTGTTGATGATTGCTTCTGTAGTGTGAACATTTATCAGCTAGAAAATGGATAAAGAATAACCATTTTATTATCTGAAAGCTGTCAGGGCTGCCAAGCAAAGATGAGGGCTCTGGACCGCAGCGGAGTGCGTATCTTGTAAGGGAGAGTTTTTGAAGCCCTTCAGTAATATCTCCAGGAGATCCAGTCTTTCTGGCAGTGCTGTCTGGTCACATGAAAAGAACCTTGATTAGACAGGCATGATCCTGGATCCTTCTGGAAATTAATGCACGCTTTTACAATTATAATATAGTTGAACAAAACAAGCACCATCTTGTGCAACTATGTAAACTATAAACTTTTTTGGCAAAGCAGATGTGGCATCTTCAGTGCCTGGAAAGCACCTAACATGCTGTGTGGGCTCACTACTGTAATCCAAATTACAAATGCTAAAAAGGCTTTTTGCCTGTATGAAGTTACGCAGAAGTGGAAATTTCAGCTCTGTTTGTTAGATTTTTTTTTTTTTTTTTTTTTAATAAAGTGGTTCTTGGCTTAATTTGGGTAGGCAAGAACTTCACAGACTGCATTGGGGCACTCTACGTGTTTCCTCAGGCCCTCTCAATTAATCAATGTCAAGCTGTTCCTCTCTATCCCTCTGTGAGGAGGCACCTAAAGAAAGCTGTTCTGTAGCTTTAGTTTTAGCTCTTTAGTATCAGCTGCCTGAGAGAGGCTTTCTGTTCTTCATGTATTCTCTTTCTGGGAGGAGGGGCTTTCCTGCCCCTTAAGGTCCTATCTGTACTCAGTATTTTGGTGCAGGCCACAGAAGGCTTGGGTGAGTTTGTGCGATACAAGCTGAGTTTTCAATAAGTTCATAATATGATTTGATGCTGGAAACCAGTATTCTAGCTTTTTAGGTGGTCCTCTGGATATCTCTGGTATGTAGAACTGAGTTTCTGACACAAGGAATTTGCAAAAACGAAGTTTCATGCCAGTAGTTCAAGCCCTCAAAGTTGTGATAAATGGTAAATGCAACCGTTCCTTCTAAAATGAAATGTTTAACTACTATAGGTATGCCATCCTGTACTATCAGGCAGGTCTGCTTTTAAAGAGTGTTTATATAGACAGTTGAAAAGTCTTACCAGTCTTTCAGGTTCTCTGACATCACATGTTGGGAGGAGTCTTCAGCATCTTCAGTCTGTTCCTTCTTGGTATATGTTTACAGTCACTGGTGAGCTTTGCACTTTGGGTGCTAAAAAAGACATTACTGCATCTAGAGCAATTTCAAGCAAACTTGTGATAGCCTGACCCCTGACAAGAACTGGGCAAAAATCAGGTCCAGCTTTACAATGTTTTTACAGTCTGGTCCAGGTCGCTATAAAACATTTAAAATTGCCTTCAGGTTTAAATTTTCCAGTTTCCCATTTCAAACAGGTGTTGCCAGATTATAGAAAGTGTAGCAGAAAAGAAACAAAAACATTAAAAAAACCTCTGTGCTGTTGCAAATTTTGGCAAGTCTCTGACATATGAGACTTAATAAAAGGTTTGCCCCACCCGAACTAAAACAAGTGCAGACTTTGCTTGCTTTTCCCAGCTGTCATGGGTTTTTAGTAATGCAAGAGTCCTCAGAAGATCCAGCAGTACAGAGCTAATATGTTTTTATATGAAAATATTGAACTTCTCAATTGTTTTTCATCTCATTTAGTTGGGGGTAAAAAAAGGGGATGGAGATTTTTTTTTTAATGTCAAAAAACAAATTTCAGGGATGCCTGTTTCTGGAGTGGTTAAAAACCAACACAAACTAGGCTTCAGGCAATGTTTTTTCAACAGCTTTAACCTCAAAGCATAGAACAGACAGCTTTGTAGGCAACTGTAACACCAAGGTGATTATGGCAATGACTCACACTTCCCTGTAAGGCATCCAGCCATCAACACACTTGGAGAGCTATGGCTTTGTGCATGCAAGCAGGGTGTCAGTCAGTGCCCACTTGCCAGCCAGCTCTGAACTGCTGAGCTCGTAAGTGCTCTGGCAGCAAGCTGGGATGTTGGTGTGTTAGAGAGGAACTTGGATTCCCTCAGGCTCAAGAGAGGCTTAAGGGAGAGGAGCTTGGGAAGGGGAAGTATGAGATGGCTTTAACTTCCCTCCTTTTCCTTGCTTAATCCTCATGGGACTCATTTCAAGAGTCCCCTGAAATCTTCCTTTGAACAGGTGTTTGGATTTGGTAGTAATTAAAGGCCTGACTAACTGCTAAGCAAGGTAGAATGGGGAGTGAGTGGAAAAGTGAAAGGTGCTGCTACTATAATGTCCTGCTGAAACTCTAATCCAGTGGTTATGGCAGAGGGATTTGTAGTCAGGGTTCCTGGGCAGAGAGTATGAACTTGAAAAAGAGATCCAGGTATCCCTGTGGGCAACTTAGAGTACAGCTGAGGGTTTAACAATAGGCCACCGTGGGATGTTGTCATTTGCAGGGAACAAGCTGACAGAAAATGGAGACCATCAAAACTCAGTGACTCACTTGTGTGGTGTTGGTTGCCCCATCTCCAAAAGATAAGGCAGAAGCCCAACTGACTTCAGGGAATGGAAACAGCAGTGATAGTGGTATGGAGAATATCTTCTGAGGGAAGAATGGAAAGATTGGGATTGTTTGCCCTGAGAGAGACTGACAAGAAAGGACAGGGTATGTGTATACAAAATAATGAGCCACATCTGAATTGAATACTCAAGAAGAGGAGACATTCAGAAAGATGGCAAATTCAAAACTTATAAAAGAAAATAGTTTTTCACATAGTGTTGGATTGTGGGATGGATGGAATGCAACTGTCAGCTCAGCAGGATGTCATCAGGAGGGAACGAAATGTGGCTTTGGGAGGGTGCAGGTATGCCGAGGCAGGTGGTATCCAGAGATGATACAAAGAATGCTTTAAAAACAAGCAACTGGGAATATAAAGCTGCATCTGTACTCAACTACCAGGGCCAATCTTGATAGGTTGTTTGGGTTCCTCCAGCCTCAGTGATAAGTTTCTTGCACCACTGACTAAAATGCCTGGTACTGGTTACTGTTTGTGGCAGGGCACTGGGCAAGCTAGGCTGATATGACTCAGTATTGCCCTTCCCRAGTGAGTTGTGTTTGGCTTTGCACATCTTATGTTTTCAGAGGTGAGACAGAGTGAGTAATGTTTCCATTCCATTAAAGAAAATGGAATGGCAAAGACCCTTAATTTTTTTTTTTTTTTTAAAGACATACGTGTTTCATTTTAAGTTCCTTTCAGGCAAAGTTGACTTTGGTAGTCAGCTTAAACAGCATTATAGACCACGTTGCTATTGTCATAAAAACAAAATACACTATGCTTTGCTTTGAGAAACTAAACAAAACCAGTGTTTTTTTTGTCTCCCTCCCTCCCTTTTTCACTTCCTTCAGTTTTTAATAAGTGACCGTGATAGAGACCCTCAATGTAACCTGCACTGCTCCAGGTCCCAGTCCAAGCCCCTCTGTGCCTCTGATGGCAGAACATACGAGTCGATGTGTGACTACCAGAGAGCTAAGTGCCGGGAATCAAGTCTGAGCGTGACACATCGTGGCCGGTGCAAAGGTAGGTGGTTTTCAAATGCCTTTTTGGGGAGGAATGGGAGTCCTACCTAATAACAGACTGGATTCGCAGACCCTTGAGTTTAGTGCCATGCTTTGTGAATAATCTGATTAAAATTGTGCATTCATGTGAGAATGGGTATCTGAGTCTGGGGTTTAGATGGCAAGAGTAAGAACTGACTGGATTATAATGGAAAAAGGCCAAAGAGCCAGAGACATCACTGAAAAAGGGCCCAAACATGTCTATGGATCAAAAGGAGTTGGCTGCATGGAAATGCAAAATCAAATCCTGAAAGAAGAGATCTTCTCACTACCTTCTGCAGTGTCTAACTGAGATACCTGTGAACGGTAGGAATGTGGAGTAGGGAAGAAAGTGTGTGCACACAAGATGTATATGTCTGGGAAAGGACTAGGCAGCCTTTTTGTGCTGAGCTAATTAAGAAGACAAAATGCTTGCAAGCCTTTACACGGCCTCTTTTTTTTTTTTTTTTTGCTTGTCCACTGTTACAGCTGCACTTAGAAATAAGAATACTATTTCCTTGTCATCTCAGCTTTTCTTAAGCATAGTCTGAAGATGAAGTTGCAACTTTTCTTAGGAATGTTGGTTTCTTGTCACATAAATGATTTGCTTCTTCAGTGAAGTGAAAAATCAAGTTGAGTGCATTTCCTGAGAGTACAGTTGGCTCAGAGGGCAGATGGCGCAGATGTTTTTAGCAATTGGTTAAAGTGACAGGAGAAACTTGTTAAAATCCCTATGGAAGGATAAATGGACATGTGTTTAAACTTGACTACTTCTTTTTTTTTTTTTTTTAAGGATTTTTGTTATTATAAAAATGCATTTTTAAATCTTTGTCAGAATTGCTTGGTCTAAAATAGAGATTCCATTTGAATGTAGAAATGAGCTTTATAGTTTAGGTGAAATATAAGCATGACCTCAAATACTGCCATTTTTTAAAATGATTTCTCATTGGAAGGAAGCTTACTTGTATGATTTTTCTCATCACTGCTGGATGGATCTGTGGCAACTTTTCCCATATAACATAGGAAAGGGCCTTTGAATCATGCTGCTTTCTGAATACTGGAAGCCCAGAATCTTGCTCCCAGGAGCCCCAGGAATAGTGTGCCTATTCATGTAACTGACACACTTCTGAGTATCACAGTAAGAAGCAGTAGGGTGGGAGTTCTGTCTTTGCTATCATCACTTGAGCACAGTGGCTTAGCTAAGAAACTCCATGACTGATATTGGCACATGAACTGGCACTCTTCAGTCACTTAAAACATGAGCCTTACACAGAAGAGTCCGCTTCTGGAAGTGGAGATGATGTTGATTGTGAAGCTGCACAGCCTGTTGTATATCATGATTGCAGAGTCCCAAAGAAGTAACTAACTTTTTTTTTCTTAAGCAGAGGTAAAATATATTTTTCCTTTCAGCTTTGTCAAATACAACTGAAATGTTTAGCTGAAACCACTCACATTCTCCTTTCCCTTTTCCCTGTGTTACTGTAATAGCCTGGAGGTGTTTGACTACTGCATGTCCTGCTCTTAACTCGCTATCTAATGCTTCAACTAATTCCTGGGAAATGGGAATATACTTTTAACCATCACATTCAAATTTAACTTTGCTGGTAACTTCCATGTGTGCTGCTATGGAAAAGTATTTTGTTTTTCTAGTCACATTAGAAATATGGCTTCTAGTTGAGTGTAAAGATCACTGTTCTTGGCAAATACAGACAGTTGCAAGACAGGTGTGTGTGACTACAGGTAGTTGGCCAGGTTTGTCTGTATCTTATACTCTCAGAAAGGAAGGTATCACCAGCAGTTTTTGAGCACCTTCTACCACGGCAGCAGGGCACCTGGTTCACACTGAACAGCCTTCATTATTTCTGCATGACAAAGACACTCTGCAGGGGATGTCTCATAGAACTGGAGAGGATCCTGTGGGCCATTAAGCCATGTCAGCAATAATTGTGATAGACACCCTACCCAATAACTTGTAAAATGAGCAATTTTAGCTTGTGCTTCTCTCTCTGAGGAACAAAAAATGTTGGGTAATTAAAATAAGGAGAAGAGGAAGCATATTGTGGACAGCAAGGCATAGTTCTGTACCCCAGGCTACCATAGTTTTTCAATTTCATGTGCTGATAACTCAAGCTATACTTGTATCAAGACAAGCAGGATGGTTTCCATAGTGAGAACAGAACCTTTTGATTCAGTTTAGCTCTCTGCTCTCTCTCAAGAAATTAAGGACCTTTAAAAATGAAATCTTGCGAGCCCCTTGGGAACTATAACTCTTACTTAGCTCTTGCTCCTTGCTAGCTTCCTTAGGTACTTTTCAATGAAATTGTTCCAGCACTAAATTATCCATCTCCTCCCCACTTCACAAAGGGTTAAAAGTTGGGAGTAGCTTAAAACAATCAAACTTAGGGCATCCATGACAAATGCAGCCTCACTGATGAGATTCCAGAGAATAGTTCCAGATGGCATAGCTGTGAATAAAATAGGCACCCAAGCAATAATAGCTGGATCTTTTGTCAGCAGACATCTTATGATCTTATGTTAAATAACAGAATTCTGCCTCAGAACTTTGCAGTTATGAAGGACAAATACTTGTTAAATGAAACTTGGCAAACTGTCACAATTATGCAGTGGCTGTAAGAGTGTATTGGATATCTGTATATTAAAACACACTTAAATTTTGTGTTAACTGTTGGGTTTCTAGAAACATGCTTGGCCTATTTAAAAAAAGGGAGGTGGGGATGTTCTGAAAGTTGTTCCAATAGATTTATAGTAGATGGGTTTGAAACTCAGTTGGTTACAGAGCTTGTTCTTAGATCAGAAGTCACATATGTAGAATGAACCTATCTGTAAGTCACTGCTGGGAATTGTAACAGGAGTCTTCAGCCCATGCTTCTGGGACACTTGACTGCACACAAGATTTGGCTGATGTACTGAGGGGGAAAGTCTCATTATGACTAATGACGGGTTTATTTGAAGGTAATCTTTCTCCTCTATCTTCTGTTCTTGTTGGGAGATGAGATATTGAAATCACACTTTCTTAGTCTGCTTGCTAGGTCCATGTATTTTGTCTTTGAACTTTCTTATTCCTGGTCAAGGGAGAGGAAAATGGGTCCCTCATTGGTAGCATACTAGGCAATAAATCTGAAATGAAGCCCTCAATTACTTTGCCAATTTAAGCATGTTTTTAGATATGCTCCAAGTTGGTTAGAACTCTGTAATAGCAGTGGTGGCTGTGTATCAAAGAGGGAACAAAGTGTGTCAGCATGAAAAGAAAAAAGTTGGAGATCGCTGGTGTGGGACTTCTGAGAAGTGAAGTGGAAAACAAAGGGGAGAATGGAGAATGATCRATAGACCTTGTGGGACAGACTGGCAGATTTTTGTAGTTTGCTCAGCTTCCATTTTTGCCTGTTGTATGCAAAGGCCACAGATGATTGGCTGGAGTACATGGATATGAATCAGCTGACTTCAGTGTAACTGGACTGCTTCATGCCTGATTGGGATCTGGCCTGTATGTGAGACAGTTACCTAATGTAACTATAAATAGTTCAAAAACTGTGTAGATCAATTTTTGCCCTTTGAGCTTTTGGTAAAAACAAAGTAGAAAACTAAATAGCTAGATTTTTGTGGTTACATATTATAAGCTTGCTGCTGGCGTARTGTAGGTGTCTGGAGATGTTTTACTATGTATTACTAGGATAGTTTGGATCTTTACACCACTATGTTGTGTGGTGTCAAATTGCCACTACCTGCTGAAGAGAGTATGCTGGAATTCCTGGGACCTATTCATAGGTGCGCTATGTATATTATGAGGGACATGGTGGTCTCATTTGAATAAGCTTGGTGACTGTTCACGGAAAAGATCAATCATGCTGACTTCATTGCAAAATCCAAAATTATGTACACCTGAATTTTGCAGATTAGGCCCCATGTGTTGAGAGCACCACTCAATTTCCTAGTTGCCAGATACCAACTTCAGAACAACACATTTTCTTTAAAAGGCGGTTTTCTGAGCAGCAGTAATTTTGTCCTAAGTTTCAAGGTGTTTAAAGTCAAATTATTAAACAACGGAACTTTAGAAAAGTCATCTTGTTTTTTTCTTTTTCRCCTTATGCAAGGGAGAGGAGGAGGTCTTATTTAGACTCAGTCTGGATAATGAAACTGGAATGCATTAATGCCATTCTGTTTTTGTTTGCTAGTTCAGTGAACATTTTTAAGAAAAGGAAAGGAAAAGTGTTAAAACACTCGGTGAAACACTCAAAACGTAGAGTAAGGTATGTGAACCCTTAGCATCAGGCTTTAGTAAAGTTTGTAATGCATCTTAAATTTGGGGTAAGCTATTTGGCAGCTACTCTTTAATCCTTGGCACTTATGTCATATTTTACATTTTCTAATTAACAAAGCAAAAATAGCAAGGTGAAGTCATCCCACTGAAATCACATGTTGATGCAAACATTATAAAAATACCAGTCTGTGGAGTGGGGAGAAGAAGGAATTTGACAGTCCTTTTAAAAACAAACTGATAAATGTTGATATTAAAGGCACTGTTTTTACTGGAACTGAATTGTGAAACTACAGACAAAAAAGATAACAGTATGCATACACCTCTCCAGCCACTGCGGTGTAGATGGCTGTTCCAAGTCAAGGCTGTAAAAGGACTAACATGACCTTTGTAGACCAATGAGGAAGAATGGGAGAAATAATTAGTGCTGAGTCTTCAGGAAATTTTATTTTTTTTCTCTGCACTTCAACAGCAATTTCTGGAATGACACCACTTGAGCCAAGGGTTGAAATGAGAGAGAGGATGTTGCAAGAAAAATGAGCTCTTAAACTTTGTGGTGTAGTGATAGTACGTAAGTGTAGTCTACTGAGTGCTAGTAGTTAGCTTGGTCTATAAAGGCCAGTTAAAATTTCCAGGAGGGACATTGTCACCTTAGCAATAATATGTTTATATTGTCTTCTCCTTCTAGTAAGACCTTGATTTGCGTGCATATTTGCATGCTCATTAGACAAATTGGACAAAGATCTGAGTTAGACTCCCTTCTGGCTGGACTCCAAACATCTCTGTGCTACAGGTGATACTACAAAATGTTGGTTCCTACCAACTGTGCGGTGAAGCATCCAGCCTCAGTCATGTAGGTACTACTGTGTATGAATGTTGTGAGTGCACTAGCACTGAAGTAGACACTCT
This sequence comes from Apteryx rowi, assembly GCF_003343035.1. Classification (NCBI taxonomy): domain Eukaryota; kingdom Metazoa; phylum Chordata; class Aves; order Apterygiformes; family Apterygidae; genus Apteryx; species Apteryx rowi. Next base: position 525,323 of record NW_020448008.1, on the reverse strand, counting down.
GAGGAAATGCTTTATGCTTCTGCTTTATATTCAGAAGAGAGAAGAAAATATTGCATCTGAATAATGCAATTTTAACTAGACATCCTTGTCTGCAGTCCTGTGTCCTGAAGACTGGAAACCGCATGTGAATCTGTGCTTTGATTGTCATGTGAGAGACTTGTCACTCCTTCCTCTCCTTTTATACTTGCAGATCTGTATGATCTATGCAGGTTTTTGCTTCTTAGTTGTGTCCTGTGAAGCAGAACTTGAAAGCCTCTCTTAGTCAGACAACTATAAAACAGAAGGTGCAGCCACATCGTCTGGTTTTGTAATAATGTCCTATCTCATGCCAAGCAAGGTTATACTCTTAAGCTTGAACAGGAGATTTGCAGGTGAGAGTTAAGTGTTCCAGTTAGCAATATTGCTAGTGCTGCCTTTTCATCACAAAACTAGAATGTATTTAAATGGACAGTGCTGCTGACAGAACCATCATTAGTGGCTGTGTGCAAACATTTTCTGATAATATGGTCCCTTATGCAAGTGAAAAAAAGAAATTCCATCATATAGGTTATATCAAGGCTCATTTAATCAGAAGAAAAATAATGCTCCTCTAAATTCAGTGCAAGTTTAATTCATGAAAGTCTTTTTGCTCTGTGAGTAACAATCTCTGTTTGTGCTGAGCCCATGGTAGGCCCGTCCGAGATCAAAGCCCCAAGTGCTAAGGGCGTTGTGCAAACACATACCCCACAAACAATTTATAATCTAAATATGAGAGTGACATAGGATCAGAAGGGGCACAAGGCCATGGGGAGGCTAAATAAATGACTCATATTCACTCAGCAAATGGGTCAATGGCAGAATCGGTATAGGTACTCTGGCTTTGTAACCCAGTGCCTAAGTGATCCATATCTGTGCTGAGTAGTAGTGTTGCTGTTAATATTAACTTTTTCCAAACAGGAAGGGGGTTGATTTACATAATTTCAGAGGACCTGTGAAATACTGCTTAGAGAGTACATTAATATGATACATTTAAAATGAACCTGCATAGTCAGTGTTAGCAAACCTGAAACTTGGTCTTTTAAGTCATTGGTTGCATAAATGAAGTACTTGGCTTGAAAGCTTTAGTGTGTATCTTTATCAAAACTGACTATTTACAGCATTGTTGTTTGTTTCTGCATCTAGTTATGCTTAGATGGAAATCACTTCTCATGCCATGCAGTGCAAATTCAATAGATCTGAGAATCCAGGTTGGCTTTCTAATTCAGTGCTAGTATTAATGATTCTGTTGTTGAAGTTCAAGTGATGTATGGAACAGAATATGGGATCTTCAGGGATCCAGTAGAGAACTGTTTGGTAACCAATGTGATGGAGTACCTGGCAGAATGGGGATTCAACCTTGATTATTCTTTATGGTGCTGCTGAAGGATCGGATGATCAGATTTTGCAGTTTCTGCGCTGAAAATCTTCCAGTCAGTGGAGTGGTTTCGTGGGAAAAGGAGGAGGGATGCTAGTCCAGGTGTCAGAATCCCATAGAAACAGATGCTTACTATTTTTCTACTCTTTCCAGACTGAACAGCAGTACTCTTGGGCATTGTGTTTTTAAGTGTAAATACTGAGTGTATGCTGTATCTCTGCAGAACAGAACTTTCCTTTTGACCCATAGGTAATCATTGTAAGCCTTACCTGGGTCTATGTTCTGTAACAGTTAGCTGGACCTGGAAGGGGTTTAAGGTCATGTTAGATGCTAGCATCATCTGAAATGGATGCAGAGCTGAGATCTTAACCCCTTCAAGGTCTGCTCACAGAGCAAATGTTTTTCCTTGGCAGCAAAGTGAGTAACTGATATAAGGAAGTGTAGTGTATGTCTGGCCCTATCCATCGGGGCTAGACATGGGAGCTGGGGTTTCAGGAAAGGTGACTCACAGACAGTGTCACATCTACCTTGTGAAGGTGGAAGTTCAGGGGGGTGACTAGTTATGTTAGCATCTTACTGGGAGACTTCCTTAGGGAAGAAACTTTGTTTAGGGACTCCTGCTTCCATATYGCTCACTTCTGGGCCTGAATTAGTGGGCTGATGCTCAACCATCTGGTTTCAGACTGTTAATACCTAGCACTAACGTAACTCCCTCCAGGAAGACCTTTCACTGCGTGGAGCTTGTGCTCCTGCACTTGCTGGAAGAAACCTCCAGAGCCTTTGGATGACCTAGCCAGCTCTTCATTGAACTAGCTCATAGCTTGATTGACAGTCCCAAAAACAAACATGAACCCAGGCAGTGCTAACTCACAGCTGCCTTTTTAATGTGCAGGTAATGGTCCTTGATGCCTTGCATTTCTTTGTTTTTTTTTTCCCAGCTGCACAGTGCATCTGGTAGCTTTTGAAGAGGCCAAATTGTATTTGCAATCTGAGCGTGTTTTGCTTCTGTCTTTGTAGATGCTGGCCAAAGCAAGTGTCGATTAGAGAGAGCTCAAGCACTGGAACAGGCAAAGAAGCCCCAGGAAGCAGTCTTCATCCCAGAATGCAATGAGGATGGATCATTCACACAGGTAAAATGTCTATTGGCCTCTATCAGCCAGGTTCTCAGTGGCTGCAAGAGATTTGCTGTTAAGGGGTAAGCTCAGTGAGGATAGCAGTGCAGGTACACACTCAGGTTCACTTACTGAGGTGAAGGTGTTGCAAACTGAGGACTGTTTAATCAAGTGGAAATTTTGATTCAGTCACAATATGTACCTTAAAAGACACATATGCATGTGTATTGGCATCCACCTCCAGCATAGCATAGAAAATGTGTCATCTTTGCTAGAAGTTGCAGGGGAAGCCAAGTGTTTTCTGGAGATGAGCTGCAAACAGCATTGTGGCTCACAGAGAACAGGCTGGCTTCCACTGCTGTTACCTGTGCTTCATCTATCCCAGCAAAAGAGAGCTTCTCCCTAGAGCTGTCTTTTGAGCCTCTTACCTCTGCACAGCACTTGTTTGTGASAGACTCTTGCTTCCTGTGCTATTCCCCGTTATGCTTTGGGAGCCTGAAATGGAGATGATAAGACTGGTCATGAGATTTCTTTGGGTTTTTGATTCTGTAGTATTCACTTGCTGGAACTAAATGATATTCTGGGATTGTAGACTGTTTCATAATGCTGCTTCTCCTGAGAAACAGTTACTTCAGGCAGGGATAGCAGAGGAAGCATATATGTTTCTCATGGTTTGTTGGCCTTTAAGATTTATGTAAAATGAATAGTCAGTCATGGCCACTGAGCAGCCTTCATGAGTTGGGAGCAGTCCTACAGAATTCCAAAGAAGTTTAAGTAGTTGTGGCAAAAGGAAAGCAATCATGAAGGAGATTTTGGGAGGAAGAGTAATTTGTCAAGACAGGGTAGAAATGAATATTGATACTTGGCTGTCTTACTACAAACATACTGAATAGTGTCAAGTGGCCCATGTGCAGTTACCTAGCAGGTAAGAGGTATGTTGTCTGTTCAATTGGTGCAAGTCTCGAAAGCCAAAATCTGGCATCCCCTGTAACCTCAGATTTGTGGGCTTGGGTAAATCATGCAACCTCTTGGCTTTAGTTTCCATAGGCTTCCATATATCTAACACTGTTTTAGAGATCTTGTGCCTCAGAGAAATTTGAGGATTCATTAGTTGTTGTTTGCAAATTCTTTTGAAGGTTAAAAAAGAAAATCCAAAATATAATCAATATTGCTTCAAAAAGATGAGAAAGACTAGAAGCTTTGGGGCTTGTTCAAATGCTTTGTGATGCCTGGGGGAAGAGGAGAGGAAAGTGTGTGTTATTTTTTTTTTTTTTTTTTTTTTTTGTGATAACCCACCAAAAATCTTTATTCTCCCCAGCTTTACCCTGCCATTATCATCTGGTGTGTAGGAGTGTTTTTGTTTTGTTTTTTTGTTTTTTATAGTGAGGTGGGAAAAGTTTTATCTGTCCTGCCAACTTCTTTGCATACTACTTTGGAGCAGCATCCTATTTGTGTACAGTGTGGACCATCTTGGGAAAGTGGGGGGTAAGAGAGGAGGTAAGTGTTCTGTGTTGAGCTTTATAGTTCAAGGAGAAAAGGGGAAGGAAAGCTGACACTTCAATATGTCTCCTGTCAGCAGTCCATCACATGTTGGAGGGTAAAGTATAGGGTGCAAGTGAAACTTTTATACTAATAAGCTGGAATGAGAGTGCAGCTGATGAAACTGAAAGAAAGCTTTATTTGGTAGGTTGGTGCTAGTGTCTGGGTTGTTGAGCAGTTGATGGGCTGCTTTTCTGCACATTCCCTGGCTGATATGGGTTGCCAGTGTTTTCAGTGAAGGAGCAGCATGAAAGCACTTACAAAACTTGTGTGTTCTGAGCTGGAAGCCAAGCGATATTTCACATTCTTCCTACATTCGGTCCTTTTTAAAACAGATCTATGAACACCAAAATGCTTTTGTTTTACCTGGCATAAGGAAGGAAGCCTGCAATTCCTTTGTAAGTGGCATTAACTGAAGTTCATATCATTCCCTGGATGATAATGCRCGTGTTCCACATACCTCAGGAACCAGTTTCATCATTTGTATTGCAGCATTTAAGGTCGTTGTCCCCACGTAACATGTGAATGGAGAACAGTGTCTGAGGAAGATAACAGGTTTCAACCTGTGTTTGAGACAAATGTTTCTTTTAGCTTCTGGTCTAAATTAATTTAACTTTGATTTGAAAGGGTGATTAAAAATCAGAATGTTGGTGAACAGTCTAAACTAGTTTTGCTTCCAGCAACTTAGATCTGGTCTGGCGGGGGTCATCTGGGTGCTGCATCTCCTGTCCAGAGAATTTGTCTGAGCATGAGTAAAAACTTCTTTACTGTGAGTGTACTGGAACAGGTTACCCAGAGAGGTTGTGGAGTCTCCTTCCTTGGAGATATTCAAAAGCTGTCTGGACAGAACCTGGGCAATGTACTCTAGGTGATCCTGCTTGAGCAGGGGGGTTGGACTAGATGATCTCCAGAGGTCCCTTCCAACATCAACCATTTTGTCATTCTGTGATTCTGCGAATTGGCACCTCCAGGTTCTCTTCTGCAGAGAAGCCACCTAGGCCAGTTTTGTGAAATGTCTGAGGCCTTGCTGAAGTCAGCTCTGTGCTGTTACCAGTTTATTCTGGTTTGATACCTGGAGAGTAGCTCCATGCAGAATCTAAAATCCCTATTGGGAGTCCAGAACAGAGCAACATCTCTGGACAAAGTTTCTAGGAGCAATACCCACCATGCTTTTCAACTTTGAATCCCCATCTCAACAAAAATCTAAGCAGACCCACCCATTTCAGAATATACCCTGTACTTAGAATTGGTTAGGGACGTTTTTTCAACAACTCATCCCTTCCTCTCCACCCTCATGCAGATTTATAGAAACATTCTGAGCAAATTTTATTTTGGAGAAGTCTTTTGGGTAAAAGAAAAATTCTGATCAGAGAGGAAAGAGAGAGAAAGATGTATGCACACATGTAGAGTATCAAATGTCTGAATTGTTATAGCACTAACCTAGAATGTGGATGACCTATCTTGAGCTGACCTGGGTCCAAAGCTAAGCCTCTGTTGTAGATGCATACACAGTAGGTTATAGGGCCCAAATAATCTTCCTTCTCATCAGACTTCAAAAGGTCTGGGGTTTCGTCTCATAATTATTGGAAATTCTTGAATTTTTCAGGAGTGAAAAGCATGAACAGTGCTCGTTTGGAAACTGCATTTGGTAGTGTAACAKTCTCTTCACAGAATCTGGTTGATCTTGACCAGATTGGACTGTTGATTTTGTGTTTTGTCATCATCCTGTCAATTAGAAGCCAATTGCAATCACGTGTGTAAGCATTAAGTGAGGCTGTTCCTCTAAGATGCTCAGGTCTGTTCTTACCACCTCTTAGAATTGCGTGCAGTACAAAACTGCATGAGTTTTGGGGCTGAATCCACCATTGACTGGAGAGGACTGATGGCTTGTGAACACAACATAGCTACTCTGCTGTTCTGTGACATGTACTGCATTGCGGGTAGCAAATGAGGGGAGACCATAATCACCTTATTTCCTCCTGCTTCCCTGCAGTAAAACCAACTCTGAGACCGGACAGTTAGATGTGTTAACAATGGTAAAAGTAAAAGGGAGGATGGCCTGAGGGCAAAGACCTTAGTTTGGTTTGCATTTAAACCCTGCTTAGAGTTATTGCGTATGTCTTGAGCACACGTATAATCTCTCTTTTCATAGTCTGCAAATCTAGAACAAAAAAAAGTGTTCCACTGGCTCTCTTGCTTGGATTGCCAATTTTCCTAGGCAGGGCTAGTCATAATGGGTTTTGTGTACTGCATCAAGGGGAACAGGCACCTGTCAAATTAGCATTTTCCATTACTGTTTTTATGCACCACATCAGCTGCTTGCTTTATTCTAGGAGTTCATGTATTGCAAAGATCTCTTCAAATCCCCTTTTGATACTGCTTGTACATCTAAAAATGTAGCATGGATTTGCAGCATAGAAGAGGTGGTGGCATGGCAGGCATGACGGGATGACAGTAAGTGAGAGCAGACCTGATGAACTGTTCTAGAAAATGGAGCAGGGCTATTTCTTTGCATTTCAGTCCTGTGTGGGGAATACAACTTCCTATAAGAAAGGCTGTCTGCACTTATCTGCATGGTTATATTACTGTGGGTTAAAATGCAAGTTATTCACAACATAAGAGTGCTTGTTTGATATAAGTAATTTGATTAATCGTATATAACTGAGGTCGCATACTGTTGTGCAGAATTGTACATTGCTAAAACCAGTTTCTGTATCCAAGACTCACTCTCTCCTTTTTGTTATTATGCTGTATTTTGCATAAATGCCATTCCCTTTCCATGCTGCACTTAACCTGCTGTGATCTGTTCTTCATAAACAACAGGCTGTATTGGGTAATCTGCACACTTTCTTTTGCTGCTTAGTGCCATTGAGTTTGTTGCCATGGGCTGAGAGACTTGCATTCTTCACAGTTTTCCCCCAAGGAGTTTTTTAGAAAAGGTTGTTGAGCTTTTAAACAGCATCAGTTTCAGACAGATGATTATGAACATGTATAATCTCAACCCTTCTTTGGCAATGTAGTCTTGTGTGGCTTTTTGTGGTGTGTCTTGCTTTTTGCCACCTCCTTCCACTTGTCTAGCTTTGGTTTCTTTTCTTTGCAAGTTCACATGCAAGTAGCTGAGATCAATATTCTCCTTGGAGAGTTTCTTTGAGTTTAGGACTCTGTGTTGCAGTGATGCAGTTGTTATGCAGCACTGAGATTTCTCTTACAGCGAGTGCATCAGTCACACTTGTCTTCTGATGATGGGGTCAGTAGCTGTTTTTCATCATCAGACAGAAATCAGACAGCTTTCAGAACACTCTAACATCTGACAATGTAAGTCTGGTTGGAGAGAGTAATGTGTATCATRGCCTATAGCAATAGTTTCATTCTGTGATGCACTAATCCTTGTACAAGGTACCGTCAGTCCTACTTTCTCCTAAGCCCCACAGACAGACATCTTTCTGCAAAAGTGGGAGACACTCTGTTAGCATTCAGTGCCGTTTCACAATCTAAGTCTGTCTCTCTGCATGGGTTACAATAGCATGATGCTGAACAGACTTAGAAACTCATTCCTTAATGCAGTGGAGTGCTGCGTGGCATTGTGTAGACATGTCCCACATTCCCTGGAAGCTGTATATTATTCCATTATTCAGTGCTTGTACTCTAGCAATATTAAGCTCTCAAGGACTTACCTCTCCTTTTGGAAGGGAGGAGCACACTCACTCAATTAAAGAAACTGTTCCTTCATAAGGAATCTGGACTTCAATCAGTAGATAGTTCTGGCTTTTTTGATTATGGGAAGACATCCCTTCTGTAAAAGACAATAGCTGGAACTCTTTGTAAATACCAGAATTTGCCTGCTAGTTGTGAACTCACCTTCCTCCTCCAGATTTCATTTTGCCTTCCATCTGTACATTGAACTAAAGATAACCCATGGTAAGGAGGTGGCAACTCAAATTATATACAGTATTTCTTCAAGGAAGTACCAGTCAAGAGAGCAAAGGAATAGACTCTTAAAACGAGAATGGGCATCCTTTATGGAATGGGACAAGGTAAGATCATTCCTTTCTAATTTTAAGGGTCATTTTCTGCACCTGAAGCAGAGGTCCCATGTGCATTTAGCTCAGGAGTCCCTTTTCTGAGTTAAAAATGGTATCTGTGCCAAAATGTTTGTGTTGGGAATACCCTAGAACATGGCTAGGATTCTTTCACCACAAATCACTTCTGTCCCTGGTTATAGTAATAGTGAAAAATTTCTGTGGAGCAAGCATTTCTTGACTGGTGCATAGGTGTGAGGAAGGTGGGTGCTGTGCCCTCACAGGAATATTTGTGTCTGTACAATGTCATTGGGAAGAATTAAATGTGAGCAGAGAACATTTAAAAAAAAAAAAAAAGTGACAAGAAGGATTTCAGGTTTTAAAAGCAATTCTGAGGGAGCTCGAACTTAAGATGCAGACTGATTGATAGTTTCCTAAAATTGTCTATAGAGGAAAGGCAGGCTTCTGATGATAGTTGGCTGACTTTTGATGTAGCAGAAAGAGTACAACAAGATCCAGGGTCTGTGTGGTACAGCAAGACATTTAAACTAGAACAGAGGTGTCACCGCTTAGAGAAGGATAAATAGCCATCAGGCCAGTGTGCAGATTATCTGCCACTAATTTGGGACTAGAGGACATTCTAGATGAGCCTCAATAGCTTGAAAAATAAAAGGCATGATTAAAGAGTTCTCATGTGAATCTCTGTTGCTCCTGCTGTCTGCCAGAGGACCTACTGGTTTTTGATAATTTATTTAGTCGTTTTTACAGTATTTACAAGTAGAAACTGAATGCAAATAGGCTTTGGTGCCTGCCACACACCCTGTGAGTGCAGGCAGTGGCTTGGCTGTGTGCCCTCACCCTCAGCAGCCTCCTTCCAAAACTGAAAATGTTTTCTTTTTCTCCTCTGAAATATTGTTTTGAATGCAGAAGGAGTGTTTTTCTTCTTCCCTTCTCCTCTCCACCCTCCATTATTAAAGAAGCCAGGAAACATTTGTTTTTGTCTGAGCTGCCATTGGATAGGAATCCTTTATCAAACTCTTTGTCTGAACAGCATTTACAGAATAGTCTGAATGTTGTTGTTATTGTGTTCAGCGCAGTGCTTGTCCAAGACCCCATCAAGCCTCTTACAGCAAGCTCCAGCTTTCTATAACCATAGAGACTGGTTTCAGCCATCACAGAATTACTGTTTTACCCCTGCTATCTCCTTCATACATGTTCATACAACTTTTCTCCCACTTCCAGTTTTCTTTTTTTTGGAAACGAGCCCAAATGTCAAATGGCTGTAAACGGATGATCCAACTAGCTTGTTGAGAAGTTTTGGACTGCTGTGGAATCTGATTCTGGCATTGACAGCGAGATATTGAAGAAATCCCAACAATGGCAGCCTCTTCTCTCAAGAATTAAGAGGCAGAGGAGCCTGCCAGTGACTGTAGTTTTAATGTTTTCATATTTTAATGAATGTGATGAGGAAAGAGGTTCATTCAGTTGCTAGCATGTTAGCTGCTGTTTGATTTCACACGTTGTAATGCGGGGAACAGAGGAGCAGCTGTCACGCTCTTAATTTGGGCAATGGTGACAGAGCAATTTTTGTTGGATATGTCCCTCATGCTTTTCATCCTTCAGTTGTGGCATAATTGAGAGGATATATCCCTTACTCCTAAAAAGTAGAAATTGTCTTCCTGCGTCTTCCTGCATAATCACAGATTCGGGTGCTACAGGACTTCAAACTACACTTTGATTTTTGAAAGTGTAGCTGTTAATGGGGAATCAGTCAAAAACCCACAATGCTTTGCAGGTTTTATTTCTTTGATTCCGTGTTATAACTTAAAATGTTCAGCTGTTTGACAGCCGTATGTTAATTGGAGATGTCAAGCTATATCTGTGGTGTGCCTTTCCACCAGTAGCAAGGGTTCTGTACCTGAAACTCACTTAGCGATCAAGTTTATTTTGTTTGAAGAATTGATAATGCCTTTCCCTGACACAATACTTAGCTTTGTGAGGCTAATGAGAGCAGACAAGGAGGAGCTGAACTCACTTTTGTTTAAAGAAAGAAAGAAAAAAAGCCTTTTGGAAAATCCCAAATAAGAAACCAAATAGCTAAGAATTAGATTTGTGCAGTAAATTGGCGTCACTTTCACATGATCACTCTTCTGACTATAGCAGTATTTAATAATTTTGCTACTCTGGGAGTAGGATAAGAAAGAGGTTGAATTTCAGGCAGAAAATGTAAATGCGGATTTAGCATAATAAAACCTAAATCCAAGTTCACTGGAAATAGTAAAAAGTCGTGATTTTTCAAGATTCCTTGCTACAGGAGCTGTGGAAGATGTTAGTTTCTGAGGAATAGCTGACACTGTAAACGCTCTGTGTAGTTTTAGAAATGATACTGAATCAGCTGGTATCTTCAACTTTTTCCAAGCCATAGCAGAGCTATGGAATTGATTAAAAAAAATACACCAGGTCCTTTTTTCAGTCTTAATGCTGCAAACTCCCTAGACTGTAAGCATCTCCCAACATGAAGACATTCAGGAAAGTCAACTGCAATGGTTTTTGAGGTTTCTGAAGTGTCTGTTCTTTGTGGGTAGTTGCCTAGTCTTTAGGAATGAAAGAGTAAGGGCTGAGTCCACATCAGCTACTGTTATCCACAGTAGGAAAGTTCTTTTGTGCTGCAATAGAACATTTGGTTGATGTGAAAGTGCTGGCAATCTGAGACTTATTGCTTGTTTTTTATGATGGGGTGGGGAGGGAAGAAGGGGCCATGGGATATCTGTCCATGGAAGACCAGACTTCATTAGTTTCATTGCTCACAAAATTACTTAGATTTTATGAGTGTGATGGGCTTGAGTTACATAATTGAATGGTATGTAATTGGCAGCTCTCCCTTGGGATGAGCTGCATAACTTGCTCTTGGCTAATGCGTCTATCCTAAACTTATGTCGATATATTTCTTGGAGCACTTTGTCATGAAATTTGTACTTTGTTGTTTTCTGAAGGTTTGGCTGAAGGGCTATCATGACCTGGGTACACCAGGTGTTCCAAAAGTAGGTGATGCATGTATGTTTTTACATATTACTGCATAGAAAGAGTACAAATATATAATTAAACAAGTGCACTTTGTATTTTTTTGTAAAACATTTGTGCCCAAATGCTGGGGTGTATAATGGCTTTTTTCTGAAAAAGTGGTGCAAAATACAGACAAATACTTTTCTGTAAAGTAACATGGAATGGTCTTGCCCTATGAGTTCCTGTCCTGGAATATAGTTTAACCTGTGGGTAAGATTTTTACAGTTGATGCTTTGGACATGAAGACAACTTCTTGTGCTCTTGAGTATGCAACAATGTGCATGTGATCAGCAAAAATAAACACTAAACACAAAAACCCAAACAGTTCCATCACACTTGTTTTGAATGTTCCATTGATTAGACTGAGCAATAAGAAATATTTTGCAGCTTGATTAATCACTAATTATATTCATGGTGCTTTTGAGTAATTTGCAATCAATTTTGTGGTGTATTGAGAGAATAAAAGTGAAAGTGTTCGGATAGCAGTGACAGTGACTCTAGAAACATGAGTACATGAGATTATTGTTGGTTTTGGCCACTAAATGTGAACTTGGCTCGAGGCAAAATGATTGCTTTGCAGGTTAGTAAAACCCAAGATAAACACGTGATGCTGTGTTATATTTGCTCTTAGATCACGTCTTAGGTGATATTCAGAGCCTTTAAAAAGACCAWCATAAAGCCTCTGAACAAGCTCTGCTGCCTTTGGGAATTGGAGCCAGCTGTCAGCAAGGGGGAATACCTGGTCTAGCTCTGAAGGATCCGAAATGAAGGGAATAGGACAAACACCTCATCGCTCTTCTGTGTGGAAAAGATTGGAATGGGAAGTCAGCTTCAGTGAACTTGCTCAGAAAAAATCAGAGAATGGGCAGAATCCAATTTGAAAGTAAAATAAAAAGGTAGTTTCTGAAATGATCTTACTTCATGACTCTTTTGAAAACTGAGTAGATGGARCCAGCTCTAGTTTTTAGTAATGTAGGCATTTCTATACTATTTCAAGATCCTGGAAGTCCTGCGTGCAGACTCGGTCATAGCTGAAGGTATGTTTGCTGGAAAGTGTTTCTGAAACTGTTAGTGTTTATACAGATATCTGTATCATGATTGTTTACTTTTGTCTTAAGGGAAGTCAGAAGGCATCCTGAATTTCATCCAAATGCTGATCATTTTGTGAAAGCTGAGGCAAAGGCTATGGTTAGAGGATTTATTAAACTGGATGGAACTATGGTGCCACTGAAATAGTATCTGCATGGGCATGACTAAGAAGAGTCTGCTAGATCAGGATCCGTCTTTTCTTACTTTAGAGGTSCACAGTTGAACTACTCCCTGTGGTTTCCCTTCATGGTGATGGAAAGAACTGGGCAATTCTAGACATCTCGTTCAGATGCAGAGCTTTAAAGTTAAGCAAGATTAATCTTATGCTGTGTATTTTTGGCTTCTTATGGCCTTCATCAAATGTTCTTAAGTCCTTATCAATATGTGAAGAGCAAGCATGTTGGATCTTGCTCCTGCTGCCTGAGTTGACGTGGGGCCGGGAGAACTCAGATCTATCTGGAGAAGGTATGTTATCATAATAAGGCAGTGTTCCATTTTTTCTGCCATGTTCACTGAACAAAATGTTCTCAAAATGCCCACAGAATGCTCTTCTCAAACGCTGGTTGTGGAATCAGGGGCTGGGGTGGCCTTTCCTCAGCCCAGCTGGGATGCACTGGGAATCCAAGGAGAAATTTTTTAATGGTGAATAGTAAATAGGATCTAGAAAATGGTGGAAAAAGATGAAACACAGCTGCTGCAAACTCAAACTGAAGTGTTCTCAGCTGATTATCTGTAACTACTTTTGTATCCTGAGTTGGAAAGCAGCTAATGGGGTTGGAGTAGAAGAAATAATCTTTCTGTGTGTGTGTGTGTGTAGGAAGAAAGTCTGTTAAAACCACATCTACCTAAGTCAAAGATGCTCTTTTGCATGACCTTCTCACTCTGAAGCATTTGTTTGTGATGATTCTGAGCTGGGATTTCCACCAAGATGCTGGGTTACAATAGAAATAGTGGGTGATAGAGCAAGAAATGAAATGCCTTGCTCTTTGTTTTATCAAACAGGTGCAGTGCCATACCTACACTGGATACTGCTGGTGTGTGACACCTGATGGGAAGCCTATTAGTGGCTCTTCTGTACAGAACAAAACTCCTGTATGTTCAGGTACTGTGGGAGTGGCTTCAACAAACACTTATTTGGTAATGGAAGGGGAATGGAGAGAATGTGTCCTGTTCTGAGGGCTTAATCTTTTCAGGTGACCTAGCAGTTTACCCAGTTTAAAATTGCAGTTGTGCTTGTATTTCCCTGTTTGCTTGCCTGCATTTGAACCCTGCAAGGAAGCTTGGTCTGTGTCCCCTGTATCATTGCATCCTGCGGTTAGGCTACAGACGCTCCTGCAAGGCTCACTGGGAAAAAATCACTAAGAAAACAAAGTGGAACCACAACTTACAGTAGCTAAGCCAGAATAGCAGTATTGCCATATATATAAATCAAGAGGTTCCCATAAAAGTTGGGGTAACTTTAATCCTTTTCCATGAGCTGTATCAAGTGGACCATGAAATCATGTTGCCTTGCTTAGTGACTTCAGTTGAAACTTCGGTAAGGCTGTTCTGTGAGAAACTGGAAATTGTTGCTAGCCCCCAAATTTGGGGTCCTGCTGTTATAATGGATTTGAGTCTTCTAGTTATGCTGCTCAGTTCCAGGATTCCCCTGTTTGTGTTGTGGGGCTGGACAGCACTGGACTCGCGCTACAGCTCACATGAGGGAGGTGCAGAGGCAGGACAGGAAGGTTGTGAGACTATTAGGTCATTGGTTTTGTAACGCRAGATGCCTCAGTGCTCTCAGTCTGACACTGCTTTCTGTAGCTCTATGGTTTACTGAACTGTCAGCATTGCACTCGGGTATTCTAAATCCATCCTCTTCTGTACTTGAAGCAGGCTGATGTTGGGCATCCCTTTTTCTCTTTTTCTCCCCCCCCCCCCGCCCCAATTCACTGTGGCAGCCCAGGGCCCAAATGGGATGAGTTTGGGGTGGAATGCAAGCTCTAGACTTTCTGTATGGCCCTGATTCCTAGTGTAGCTTTTAGCTCTATGAGCTGCTGTGAGCAGAGCTGCTGTGGCAGTAGCACACTAGACACAAGGAAGGATGGGAACCTGTTTCGTGATGTTTGGCAGAACTCAGGTGCAGCACTGGCATTTTGCGCCCCCAGTGCCTCTCCCCTCCCCTGCCCCCCAAAAGAAAAAAAAGAAAGAGAGTGGGCATAGGAGTGTGTGTCAAACACATTCRGTTATGCCATGTAGGGACTGCTGCTGCCTCTGGCTTCATGCTTGCAGTGTGCACTCCCAGGGTATTTAATGCATTTCTCCTTTCACACCTTGCACCATTTGTCCTTTAGACTGCTGCCACACTCCCATCTAACTTTTTTCTTTTCTTTCTTTAATCCTCCTTGCCTTATTTGGAGAGCTCTTGGCTGTATTCATGATAATGAGCAAAAATAGTGACTTGAAGGAGGGTTCATGAGTTGAGCTGGAGAACTATCAAGGACCAGTGGGTCAAATACTGTAGTTTCAGGGGGCACTAGATGTTTCAGTGGTACATGGAAGGAAACTTAAAACTAATATCCTGTTTTTCCACAAGGCAAAATGCTACATTAATTTGGCTTAAGCCTTAGAATATGACTTTTCTCCACTGTTCCCTGTGTATAGTTTTGGTAGGGCATGTTTTAGGGTGTATTTTCCTGATTTGTTCTTTTAATCTTTGAGCCTTTTATAAACCTGTGTTACTAGGAAACTATTGTGGTTGGTTGGTTTGTTTTGTAGGACACACAGGTTTTAGACTTATGACTTATTGAAATAGTGTATGTGCTTATGCACTTCCTACTTTTAATTCAGCTGTAGATCTGTGATCAACTGATCTGCAAGTGAAAGAGCCTAGGAAATAGAGTTTTAGGATAGGGTTTGTCTGGACCAGACTAGTAGGCCTGTCAAAGCTGCCTCCTTTGGAACTGACTTGATCCACATATCCTGACAGATCAGTCATTGTAATTCACTAGCACAGCTTACTAAGGGTGCAAGGAAGAATCAGTTTCTGGGGAATAAAGCTATTCCAAAAAAAAAAAAAGTTTGTCATAAACTTTCACACTTCCATAATGGATTTGTTCAAATAGCCTTTATTATCTACTCTGCTTTTAATGGAAAACTGCTTGACAAAGCCCTGAAGCAAACTGCAGAAACAAATGCAGACTGTTAGTTGTATGAAGATTTAAGTGCATATTAAGAAACAGCAGATATGTCCTATTCAAGTACCTGCTGGATCTTATCCTATGTTCCTTTTCAAACAGCTGGGGATGTTCAGGGGTTAGTTGAAATTCATTTTCTGGAAACTCTGTCCCACTTAATCCCTTGCCTTTAGAATTCTGCCCCTTGCATGGCCTGCACAAACTCTCCCCACGTGGTTTTGATCTTCCTGACATTTGCAAATGGAAGAAGTGACTCTCTTTTATTTTTCCTTCTTGCTCTTGAATTTATTCCATGTTTCTTACTAATGCACTRCTCTGAGCTCTTTCAAATCACTGGATCCATCTACTAAAGATTTCTTGTTTGCTCTGACCCTATCCTTAGTGCGTAAAATGTCCTTATGCTATCCTAGCTGGTTGAAGCTACAGGATTTCTGAATCCTAAAATGAGTTGTTGGCAAGTAAAACGGACACTTTGTGTGTTGAAATTTTGATTGTGTTCATATGATTGCATGTCTTGTGTGATCATGCAGCACCTTAAAAGATCTCTCTTTCTTTTTTTTTCCTTTAGGTTCTGTAACTGATAAACCATCAAGTCAGGTTAACTCAGGAAGGAAAGGTGAGTGGAGTCCTGTGCTCCAGCAAGTTGTTTTGTAATAACAGTTGCCCTGCCAAGTCCCTTGAGATAACTCTAGAACTTGGGTTTCTAAACAGCTCTATGTGTGGGAGGCTTACGTGCCTCTAGACCTCCCCCATCAGCAGAAGAAAGAAGATGAAAGTCTGTTTATGCATCACCCTATGGAGTACAAAACTATGTGCTCTGCTCTGCGCTCAACAGCTGAGATGAAGTATATGAAAGCAGAGCCTCCCAAAGGAATGGCTGATACAAGACATCTTTGCTTGTTGACCTTGATGTTAAGTACTGAGCATTGCTCAGTAAAATCCCTAGAGAGTAGGGAGGCCAGCAGTATGATTAGTATGTTACTGGGAGTCAGGAGTGCCAATGTCATGATTGTGGCCTTAGATGCACTGAAAGATTTTGTGTGTGTGTGTATGTATGTATGTGTGTGTATGTGTTGCATAAAATCCTCTGGACAGCTGGAGCAGAGTCAAAGCCTGGGTGCTTCCCAAAATCTCACCCTTTTGTGCATTAGGCATTGGTCCTCCTTCATTTTTCACTCTCTTTTTCAGTCCTTGCCTTTCCTGAGCAAGGCACTAGATGTGTTGCTCCCCTTTTCCGGTATGTATGTGTAGCCCTTCCCTTTGTCCTCTGATCTGCATTCATTGAAGTCTTGAGAGAGGTGACTGCTGGAGTATACACTGAGGAGTCAAGTTTGTCTTTAGGCCTTCTCCACACCCTAATTTCCACCGTGTCCTCCCCCTTCTCCCCCTCCACTGTCAACTTTTCAGTTTGTCTCCTTACTGCAGGAAAACTACATTGAGTGCATTCTCACTCCTCCCAGGAAACAGCCTTCACTCACACCAGCAGA
The DNA here is from genome assembly GCF_003343035.1 of Apteryx rowi. Classification (NCBI taxonomy): domain Eukaryota; kingdom Metazoa; phylum Chordata; class Aves; order Apterygiformes; family Apterygidae; genus Apteryx; species Apteryx rowi. Next base: position 508,445 of record NW_020448008.1, on the reverse strand, counting down.
AGTTCCTGTTTTGGTATCTGAAGCAGGATTTTTACTGTTAACTCTCTAAACCTCCTCCTGGCACTTCAAGTGCTCCTGGCACTTTGAAATGCATGAAAATGCCTACCTTGATGCCTAATCTTAATTTGAAAAACATATTCCATGCTGGGACTGTCAATCAAGTCCTGAAAACACTTAAAAGGAATTGTAGATTGTTGAGCTCAGGGCAGTGCTGTATTTTGAACGTATTTCCATGTCTGCTCTCCAGTCAATTGTTCGTGTGTGGTAGCTTAGGAAAAAGTAGGGAGAAGAAAGATACAAGGAAAAATACTTAGTTAAGACTGAACACTGAAACCTGTTTCTTATTTTAGGTAAGGACATGTCTCTGTAAACCTGTAATTATGTGTTAAACCTGACAACCTGTATAAYTGGAACTTGAATGCATCATTATCATTCTATTAATGCAATCCTTGCTAGTCTAGCCTGAAGTACAGGCAAATCAAGTAGCTCATGCAATCTGCATTATTTTTGAGTGGGGGTTGTTTGCAGGCTTCTTACCTGAGTTGTTCTGGTCTGTTCTGCTAGAATGAAAAGCAACTGACCCTGGATTCCATACAGAACAGGAGCAAAGGGTAGAATTTATAAGCTTGGTCTTTCCRTTTCACTCCTTTTATTAACTAAGAGGTTGGGATATACAGAAAAAGAGAACTGTAAATGGATGAAATTAGTCTAAAATTTGTAATATAAACTGACTCTCCTTGGTGTTGCCTCTGGCATCCTGTCTTGAGAATGGTGTGCTTGGCCACATGGCCACAGAAACATCCTATGCAGTAGCTGTCAGGAAAAGGAAAATATTTCCCTTTGGGCTAGCATTCTTCAAGCAAATCATGTAAACTTCCCATTATCTCCAATTCTGGCTCTGTTCCTGTCTGTTGGAAGCCTCCACACAAGCCACTTCAGCCTTTCTCCATCGTGTTGGAAAAAATCTGTGTGTGTGATTATTAAATAGTCTGTACATGTCTAAATGCCTTTTAAAATAGTGTTTTTTAGAAGCTGAAATAAAATCTGGTTTAAAATCTGAGGAAGCTAACATTACTACTTCAGCTGCTGATGAATATCTAATCTAAAAACGGATTTGACTTCCTTATCAGTGCTTTTTCTTGACTTACATTCCCTCGATTCAAAACTCCAGTATTGTGTCAGCCAGCCTGGCTACTTTGAAGGGTTTTTCTGGAGGTCTGGCTTCTATGAAGGCTGGTGGCTAGATAGCGTGGATATAACTGTCCATTCTAGCTGAGTGTCCAGGCTCTTTCTGCAAAGATTGCTCTTTGCGAGAAGATGAAAAAAGGTTGGAAGAGGAGGGATACAGCAGGAACTGGGTCAGTGATGACCTTTTCGTTGTACAGGCATATTTTGGAAGCTTCTGATATCACTTTGGACACCTGCCATATGACTTAGGAGCTTTTGGACTTTTCCCTGCACAGCAGACTCCTCTTTCCACCCCTGAATGAGCATCTCTGGGACAAGTAGCATTATCTGGCACAGAAAGGCTCTCTCAGGAGGAAAAGGAGTAGCTAAGACTCTCAAAAGTGATTTCCTTTGTCCTATTCATACAGAAATATAAAATATGAAGCTAATATACTTTGTGTGATGTTGGTGCCTTTCAAGTCTTTAGGGCAAAACAGCTCTTTGGACAGAGGCTGCTGTACCTAGGAAGCAGTACAGATGGGTAGGCTTAAGCTATTATATAAGAAATGAAAGGGAAGATTTTGCTAGCATATCTCCTACAGCAGTGACAAATTAATGCTGGAAGGAGAAAAGGGCTGGTTGTCAGTAATAACTGTCTTTCTCCAAATGTTTAGCCTCTTTTCCATCCTGTGTAGGCCTAGCTTCTGGAGGTCAATGGTTATGGTCACTAGATGGTGTGAAGTAACATGCACTTGCCTTTCATAGGCTTTCTCACTACTGATGAAAAGAAAATGAAATGGCTTTTTTGGTCACGTGGCTTGGCATGTAGTTCCAAAAGTGGCTCAGTGAAACCTTCTGCAGAGAACAGGCAAGAGTGCTGGCAAGAAATGCTTTTTATTTTTAAATCCCGTGCTCTGGTTGTCCAGAGCTCTGCTGCTATTACCATAAGATGCAATGCCAGTTACTCATACTGTTTGCCCTGTAAGGAAAATTTAAATCAAATCAAATTGGCACCAAACTTAAAACTTCAAAATAGCAAGTATTGGTTTATTCTGTGTCTGAGAAATGCTCTGCTGTTGGAATGCAGAGCAGACCTGTGCCTGGAAAGGAGGAGGTACATTCTTATGTAGTAGAATGGAAGCCCAGGTTGTCCATTATATACTTGGTGCATGAACTTGTAGTTCAGACATTTACTGCTGTTCCTCTTATGCTGAATTCAGCCTGGTTGAAGTTTATATAAACTAAGTGTTTGCAGGTTGGTCCCTCTTGCCCCAATTCTGTTAGGCTTGGGGGAGTGGGACGACGAGTGTGGAAAAATGCGACTACGTCAAGAATGCTGCTAGTAGTGAAGGGTATATTTGAAATTCTGCCTTGCGCAGGCAGAGCCAGAAAATGCTAACTGATAAATTAAATATTAAAATTTCATCATCACTTTTTTTTCCATGGACAAAAGCTGATTCAAAATCCTTTGGACCTTCTGCTCTTTATTTGATACTCTTAAAAGAATTCTAGTCTAGATCTGTTGTGCTTCATCCTTTGCTAAGGAATATCCTGTTGCTTTGCTTTTGCCTATTCAGTATTCAGATGTCTGTTCCAGCCCATTTGTCTCCTGAAAAGTGGCTGACACTACCTCTTCAGTCAAATTATTTTGGCATTGGCATTCTGTTTGCTTCTCGTATTGGAATAAAGGAGATAAGTTCAAATGTGTTGTTGTGGCAGCACTGGAGTCTGACCGTATAAGGCATCTCACCCTTTTCATCTCCAAGATTTTGTGCCCTAATGCAACACACGTCAATGTCAAATGTTTGTCCCAGGCTACAGTTTGTCAGATAGATGAATTGAAGCTTGGTAAGGTCTTTGTCCTTCCCATGTCATTGCCCTCTCCTCGAACCCTTTAGAGCAGGCTCTAACTCTCTACTTCTCCCCTTTCTTGCATGGTGCCCATCACTGTGCTGTAGTAAGGGCTAAGTTTTCCAAAGACCTCAGTCCATACCTTAGCAAGGTGGGGAGTGATGAGGGAATATTGCCTATTTTCCCCTCCCACCTTCCCAAGCTACAGTGTCTGTGCCACTGTGTTAATTCCTGTTGGGCTGACCTTGAAGTTTGCAGGTACCATGCATCACTGTTCTTAAGCAGGTGGAGGCTCAAGGAGAATGCATCAGCATGCAGGCTCTTTCCTGCTCTACAAACTTCAGGAAAAGGACCTGCTTGCAGCAGGTGTTGGCCTCTGTGTGGTGACTTGAGGGGGTGGGAGGACAGGGGAGGTGAAAGTCTTTGTGGTAAGCCTATGAGGCTCCAAACCATCTTAATACTACTAGCTGTGCTTGGATTGACACTGCTCAGCATCCTGCGTTTCTCCAGCACCCTCTGTCCTGGCATCCTTACCCGAAGAGTGCTGGCCAACTTGGGAGCACAGTGGTGCAGGAACAGCAGCTTATGGGCTGTTGCTGAATAGCCAGTCAGCAGGCGATGTCTGGCTGGCAGCTGAGCAGCCCTTCATACTGATTATGTTCTGTGCAGCTAGCCTTATGATGCAAATGGGCCACTCAGCTGATTGCTATGTTACATGAGAAGAGTGAAACACTGAACAAATGACTTTGCTTGTTCACGATATTAAGTTAATGTACTATAAACCCTTTCTGTTAAATTGGTTGGTTTCCCCTTCAAGGAGGACTGAGTAATCCTTTAAGTGAAAATGAGGAAGAGCACTCTTTATCTAGGAGATAAGGTAGCACAGCCAGGCTGACACACACTGCTKCTTCTTCAGCCTGGTGCAGAACAAGTTCCCAGGACCTTTTTCAGAGAATACAGTTATTGTTGTGTGGGATTAGAATATCCATAACCTGCAGGTTTCTGTTGCTATTTGTTCCTTATTCTTGCTTGTGCCTTGTACAATCCTGTCTCATAAGGAGCTTCTTGTGCTAATTTACTCCAGCTGCTGCTTAGTTTGAAAGGCCTGAGAGACTTGGAAGATGCACACTGTCCCCTAGAGTGCTGGATCTCTCCCCCTCTCTCCCACTGGGAAGTTGTTAATGTTTTAAGAAGCACTGAAAGGCATCCTTGGAGCCAGCGTGACTGGATTTCTTCCCTGCCTAGAGAATGCAGAATGCTGCTTTTGAGCCAGAGGGAAATTGTGCCACAGGTTTGAAACAAAACAAGCAAACGTGAAACAAAATAAAACTTTTTTTTTTCCTGTGGTATGTTGGGGCTTTAAGAGCTCAAAGCTGCAGATTTGGCATATTGCAGCCATGAGCAGCATCTTTCACAGTCACTAAACAGGCTTTAAAAATAGGTTGGTAAGGAGAAAGAGATGTAAAAAGCAGTCATGTTATTGATCTCCTTAAAATCACTCAGTCGTCTTGCTTAAAACTGGAAACTGAGTGAATTAGAAGTGGGGAGAGGGATTAGAGGAGGGATGAGTGAAGAAGATCTAAGCTGGGATGGTGGTTTGTTAGTGGTTGTTAACTGTTCTGGACATTGTGCAAAAGGTGTTTAGACCATTTTAAATCAATTGAGTGAAGGAAGCAGGAAAGGAGGCCCAATTCTATAATCAGGGATTAAAAGAATGCAACAAAAGGGCTGGATAGATTGTCAGTGTCAGTCAATATAAACTGTCAGTCAATATAGGGAGTCTTGAATAGTACAAACTCCCTTTTTCCTTCATAAGTTCTCTTACCAGAGTATAGTGTTCCAGGCCTGTTTTGACTAGCTTTGTTTCCCTGTTGGAATAGCTGGCAATAGAATTTTCAATTCCCTGAACCTGGGGCAGGTACAGTGATGTTAGTGGAATGTATGCTGTGGCCCCAGCAAAGGCAAAGCTGGGGATGAAATTGTTTTATGCTTACTATCTTATATGCAGACATTGAATTCAGTACTGTGGCACTTGTACAGAGTTATGAAAGGCTTTGGCCAGTAAGTTTGCAGTCTACAAGAAAATACTGAAGCAATTTGAGGAACCTAAGATGAATAACTTAAAATTCCTGTTAATTAAACATCTCGAATTGGATTCCTTTTTGTGGGTTTAACGTTAAGAAATGGACTTAAAGGAGAACTTGGATGTGGGAAAAATCTCAGCTGCACTCATGGGCAAGTTGGCCCGTTCCATGGCTTTTTTCCTGCTGGTTTCCAAGGGTCTTGCCTCTAGAAAATGTTAATAGACTAGTTGCGCAGCCAGTAGACTGAGCAATTTGAATTGGTAATGAGCCATTTGTCTGAGTCAGTAATTAGGCTGAGCAGTAAAGGGTGAGTGCTCTCCTCAGGCAGTCTGAAGTGGAGGACAGCTTGTGCTAATGTAAATAAATGGAATCGTTTGTACATGGAGACCTGGAAGCTTCGTCTGCTGGTGGTAAGAAAGCAGGTGCAGCTGACACTTATTCACCTGCTGTCTGCTCACAGGGACAGTAGTGCTCTGCCTCCATGGTGGTTAGTGTGTCTCAGAAGTACTGACAGATAATATCTTGACAAGAACAAAAGTGTCCCAGTCTGTAGACAGGGCTATCAAGTAGAAATGTGACCAAAACTTGAACCTGAGACTTTGGTCCTTATGGTCTCCTGTACTTCTTGGATTCAACAAGGTAGTGATCGAATCTGAAACAAAACTGTGCTATTGCAAAAGCCAAGCTGCAAATGCTCAATTATTCCTGCCTCTCTGACCTGATAAATAATGGCAAAATGCTTTGTGATATCTTTAATGGCTTACGGTAGCTCCAAGAAACATAGACAAATATCTTATGGCCCACAACAGCAAGGTGAAAGAAATGCAAGTTTACTGGTTCAGTATGAAGTCAGGTGATGGTTCTAACTGGTGGACACCATCTTACAATGAAGTTCTTGCAGAACATTAGCAGATACTAAATTTGCAGTGCTGCCTGCACAATTCATCTGGATTGCTTGTATTATTCATTTATTTTTAAATAGATAACATCCAGGTCCTGGTCTATAAGTCTTGATGGTGTTTGTAGCACATAAGACTTTGATTAGTTCATAATTATATTTCCAAGCAACCTTTGGGGCAGAATTGAAGTTTGACTTCTCTGTTATAAAAATAGTTCTATAAAATTGTATTACTTTAATCAATAGTCTTTCCTGTTGGTAGATATTCATCTTATTGCTGTCCCTGTATTGCACCTATCTACAAAATTGTTGATTAAATTCCAGTTAAATATAATTGTAGAAAGCAAGTGAATTTCACAGGTATAATAGATTATAGTGTATCTTACAAAATCTGTAATATTGGTAGAGAGAGAACCCAGCTTTTAACAGAGGCTCCCAATTGATTTTTGTGAGAACAGAGGAATGTAATCTTACAGTATCATGTATCATGGATTGCTTTTCTAGAGTAGAGCAGTATTTTAAGTGTTTGATTTATGAGATGTTAAAATCTAAAAGAAAAATTTAACTTCAAATTAGTTACATGAAGAGTAGAATTAAAAACAATCCTTTTGGGTCCCCACATCCGTGACTCATCTGAATTATTTGGTTTTCATCAAGACATTTTTTGTGGGCCTCGGAACACGTGTATCAAATTTGAGGCTGAAGAGGGTTTCATTGGTAGGTTTAAGCAGAAGACAGTTGTTTTTAAAGTATATTTTGTTTGATAGAATGCAAGAATTCTGCTTTCATCTATTACGCAAGAGTTCTAATCTCCAGGTTAGTCTATATAATATGATTTAATAAAATTGTAGCTTACAAGGTTTGTTATAGTAATCTACAGACTACTCATGTCTGTAATGTCTTAAGCACAGCCGTAAAAGTTTTAAAATGATTAAGTCATGGTATTGAGCAGCCTGCTGAGTAGATCTAATAAGCAGACTAACAATTGATTAGGCAAGGTATTATTAACTATTTATATGCTATACACAGATTTCTGGTGTCTGACCAGTTACAGATTGTGGAGAAATAGAATAGTTCTAGGGATTGTGGGTTGTTTTTGTCTTCATAGCTACCTGGTCTTAAAACCTTTTCTTATTTAAAGAGCTGTTAAACAAATTCCTCCCATGCTCTTTCAGTGTCTGGATGAGCATGCCGAGATACTATGCTATTAAAGGTTCTGCACAGATGCATAGCAAAACCCAGCATCATTTTAACTTTGAAATTAATAGTACTAGAGTTCTTGTTTTTTGTAGATGTTGTTTCTTAAAAATTAGAGAATAAGTTGGAGGAACTGATGGGTTTGCAGATAACTGAAGCTAGGAGTTGTTTTTTTGTACAACCATAACCTGACCTTGTACTGCTTGAGTATTTGTGTCCTGCAGAAGAATCTAGACAACTAAATGTTCATGCTGTGTGGTTTTTTTGTTTTGTTTKRTTTTTTTCAAATCAGAATAATGCAATGGGTAAAGGATTTTAAGTCTTGGGTGCAGGGATTCAGTTAGATGTGACTGGAAGTATTTTCCTTTCAGTTCCTTTACCCATGAGCTCTGTCAACGTTTCTCTATAAGGGAGATAAATCACAAAATTGTGATGGGAGAGCTTGAATGCACACAGAGCATGTGTGCCTGTAAAGAAGGTGCAAGGAAGCTGGAGAGGCAACTAGAATGCTTGTTCAATTTCCAGAGATGGCCTCTATGGGAATTAAGGCACCTTTGGAACAGATATAGCTGGAATAATAGTTTCCCTCTATGTGCTCATCTGGATCTTTGTTTTATATTGACAGCAAGGGAGCTGTATTGCAAAATGCTTGGATAGATGTTAGGGATGGAAGAGGTTGTCTTCTTGCTAGATTGAATTTCCCTGGGCTGGATCCATACATTTTATTACATGTTACTGTGCTAATCTCAGTGCTCAGATCCTGACAGGACCTTTAGATGTTGCAGCAAGACAACTCTTAAGTGTAAGGACTCAACAGATTTAATATGACATGCTCAGCTGATCACAGAAAAGCCTTCAGATAATGGTGGTTCTTGAGCTCTGTTGTCTTGGGCTAGTTTTGAAAAGTCAATGTATAGATGACTGGCTGTACTGTAACTTAGTGGAATGACCTTCTTCCTCTTAAAATGCAAAGATTTTAAGATCAGAAATGAAGTGTCACTTGTACGTTGCTGGATTTTCATAAGCCATGCTTTATTCCACACATACAGATTTCCTTCTGAAGCATATTAGAAGCTTTGGAGATCCTGCCATCACTTCTCAATTACTCTGCCTGTCTCCTCCCATTTGCACCCCCCTGCCCACCTTCCCTCATACAGAAAAATGACTCCTTCATTTTCATAATCAAATGTGAAAACTCCCTTAGACTAAATTCAGACTGGGGGTGAACTACCTGGGGCAATACAGTTAGAGGGTAACTTTGTACTCGGCGCCTAAAGCTCTGAATTCTACTCTTTATAGTCTTGGAGGAAAAAAAACTGCAAAAAGTAGTGAAAAAAATGTCAGCATTTTTCCCTTTCCCTCATCTGCACACATGCAATACAGACGTAGCGACGAGGTATCCATTCTTTTGCCTGCGAGGAAATGAAAAGGCGTATTGTAAGCCCAAGTCTAGTCTGGTTGTCAGCCAGGAATTAGTCCTCTAAAGGAGAAAGGGAGAGGGGCTGGCGAGAGAAGAGGCTGGGGGAGGAGAGGGGGCTGGAAGGGTGAAAGTACACTTTGAGATAGGTTCAATGCACATGGCTAGAGATGCAAGGGGTGTTCTGCTTCCTCAGCATGCAGGTGTCAAGGGAAAGGAAGGGAGCTTGTGTTCTTATACATGGGCATGTGTCTGGGGGAGCAGGGTCAAAAATTTAGACTATTTACTTAATCCTTTGGAATGGCTTTTTTCTCTTCTGTTTTCTTTGTGTTTAACAGACTGCTTTACAGGGGACACGTGTGGTAATTAACACATGCAGCTGTAGGGCTTCAGCCATATGTCTGAATTTCAAATGGCCATTGATCTGGGAACTTGCTGCTGTCTCCACCCCCCACTTACAGGCCTTATTCCTTGAAGATATGAGGGAATTTATAGAGCCTTTACCTTGAACAGACCAGAGCTGGAAGGAGAGGACTGAAAGGGGGATCATGTGTGATGTTGGGGGGGGGAGAGGCAGTATGAGAGTCTAATCACCCACCGTCATGTCCTCTGGCCCAAGGCTGCCATATCTTTCAGGTAGCTACTAAAACATTCCCAAAGCTGTGGATCTGATCCTTACTCATATGAAGCTCAGGTAACGATTGTTATTTCTCTTTTCAGCAGAACAATCTCACAGCAGTATCACAATATTCTTCCTTGCCTGCTTTTCAGACAATGTGCCTCCCTTTCCACAGGTGCAGGTATCTGCCCTGTTATACAGTGCAGAAGTGGCAAGATGGTATTGATTGTGGACTTTCTGAGTAGCCTTTTGGGAGAGGGTAGCCAAGGGTGGGGATGTTGAAGGGAGACAGAAGACTTCACATTAAAGCTGAGGCTCATGAAAGAAGGCATCTCATGCATTGTAGGTTGAATCTAACCAGAGAGACTAAACTCGACAATAATACGGTTGTTGTTGCTTTTGCCTAACAGTGATCAGGTGGCTGTCAACAGTGCTACAGATCTTTGTGTGAGCTTCTTTCCAAGTCTGGGGTAATATCAAGTGCTAAAACCTTGCCAAGAGACATGGTGTCTTAAGTGAAATATTTCTTTGTGCAAAATTTTTTTGCTCCCTATTTTATTTCAAATTTCACTCAAAGTAGAAGTAGCCAAATGGAAGATGGTTCAAAATTAAGATGCTGCAGTTTAGAATCCTGTGGTATCTATCATACTTAGCAGTAGGGCTTTCAGGGTGAGATAAAAATGTATTTTCCTACCAGGTGGGAAGCTATAGAAAAGTAAGTTGTCTCTTCCTCCTCTTCACCTCCCTCAATCTGTTTTTAAACTTTCTCATTGGTTTGTGTATTCAGAGAATGCTGGCTATTGCCGATTCATAGATCTCATCACTCGCTCCAAAGTGTAAGTAATGCTAGCACTTGGAGGTGTTTCTGCTCTGGGAGAAAAAGGAAAAAACGTTCCTAATACAAAGTGCATACTTCAGCTCTTGCTGAAGAGGAACTGTGATTTATCCAGCCCTTGTAATATTACTGTTCTGTTTTCCTGTGTTCTGCCTGTCCATTTCACTTTCCCCTGCAGTTTAATGCAAGGACAGTCTGGAACAGACATGTACCATACTACCTGTTCTGACTTAACTCTTTTTTCTCTCTTTGTTACTGTGGACAGCACTCCTTCCTAAGGCAAGATGGTCTAACATCCCTTCTGTGGTTTGACATGATCTTTTACAAATGGTCTCAGTCTATATTGACATGCACGTGGGTACAACTTTTATTACACAAATACAGGGCTTAGACCTCCTTTATTTGCTTTCTATTATAACTGATTTATTTACTTTCAGTCATTTTTTTCCCTTAAAAAAGTTATGCCTATTTTTCCTCTCCTTTTCATTACATTGATGCTGTTTTCCACAGAAAAATGTCCTTTCGGAGGGAGGTGGCGGGAAGAAAGGGAAGTCCTGGACTTACAGCCATATAATTGCTGTGTTGCATTCGCCACAGTGAGGTTTTCTTAATGCCGTCTGACCAGTGAAGGCTATCAACTAATCAAAATAATCTTGGAGACTTCAGGTTTTGAAACTCTGAATGCTATCTCCACAGCCAGCTGCCATTATCCATAAGGAGATGATGCGACTCTTCAGCAAGCATCAGGTAGTCTTGATTTTTAGTAGCAGCTAACTTTTGGTGCTGTGTGTTATGACTGATTCCATAAGCCATCTAGTCCCCTTCCTTCTTTTAGCTATCCTTCTGTTTCTCCTTAGATATGTGTATCAGTAGGGAGGTGGCTTTAGACCTTTGAAGGACAGGTAAGTATGCAGCTGAATGAAAAAATTCTTTGCTTCCGTAGGGAGCCTGCTTCTATAGCGTACACTAGTTCTTTTGTTTTGAAGGTATTCTGATATCCTTCCTGCCTGTCACTGTAGTTGAAATTACACCACTGGTACTGGAACATAAGGAAAATTGCCACATTCAGTGGTGGTTGTAGGTTCTCTTGGCTTTGGTTGTCARGAATGTTGGTAGAAGCTGTGAAACCTGGACTGTGCTACAACAAGCTGCAATTGTATCTGAAAACTTATCAGATGACAGAAGCAGATCTACAGAGCCTGGAAATTGTGCTGGGGGTCTGAGCTTTGTTCCAGTTCTGATTCCCTGATAAGTGGTTAAATTAGAATTCTTTAACCATGCTCATGTGACTGGTGAAGATGGGCTTGCAGCTTGCACGCTGCAATATTTTATGTTCTTAAATTATCTGCTGTGAAATGGAAGTTAGATGTAGAGGTTGTAGCCAGTTGTACAGCATTTATGTACAACATTTCTAGTCAGGCTGCGCAGTGGGGCCAATAGACTCTAGGCTAAAGAGTGATTTTAATGTTTTCCCTGCTGCTACCTAGTTGATTTCATCAGGTATATGAAAAATACAAAGGCGGATGAATTTTGACACCTTGTGTGGGATTGGGAATATGCTCATTTTTCAAGGTAAGGGTAGTGCATTGTTTATATATTCATCAAGAAATGACTTTTTTGGTTACTATTTCAGCTGAGTGGCAAGAAGAGCAGAAGGACAGATAAGAGGCAGCAATACCAGGAGAAATGTTACCTTATTCCAAAGAATTAGGGCACTTCACCTATGAGGGAAGCGAGGGGCTCTGCTCAAAGAGAGAGTGGTCAAACCTAATTAATAAAGTGGAAATGACAGATAAATAAGCATATCCATATGTGTGACTTGCATCTTAGCAGCTCCCTCAAGAGCCTTTGAGTGAATGATAAGCAGACTCTTTTAAGGTTTTTCTGGTGGTCTGAGACACTTTGGAAGTAAACTAAAGGTTCTGACTTAATAAATCAAGACAATTAAAACATTACCAAGCTAGTTATCATTCTCTTTGTGGCAGGGACATAACTGAAGGAGTTAAGGCTTGATTCTGTAGGTCAGGGCTAACGACAACAGGGTGTATTTCTAGGTCATCTGACACCATGTGATTTCTGTTTAGGTCAGAAATGAAACTGCTGCAGGGGGTCTTGGGGGAGGGTGGGAATAACAAGTCTCTGAAGATGAACATTGAGTGTGATTCCGCCTTAATCAAAACAAAGCTTTTTGTGCAACTCTCTAAACTGGAGATGGTCCCAAACTGCCCTGACCTTTACTACTTGCTTTTCCTTTTTAGCACATTAGATTCAAATCTGCCCTTGGGGATTTATTTTCCCATTACTTCCAAAAACTCAAAGAGGCCTGTTTTGCATTTCTGGTAAGAATTTGGCTGTGGAATCTGAAAATGGTAAAACTGCCTAAGATAAGCCCAAGCACAGTGAAAGATCTTCCCCACCTAGGCCTCAAATATTCTGAGACAGCTCAGGAGCCCTTAGTAAGGCTAAATTCTTCCTTGCGTTTGACCTTAGAAATGCTCTATTAGATGAGCTGAAATCTGATCATTGGCTTCTGGGCCCATCTTGTATGGGCAAATCTGCTTGATAGAAAAGAAGACTTCAGTGCTGGATTTTGGCCCAAAAGTGAACTGAAACTCCTAGTTAAGTTCAAAATGGCAGATTGGGAGGGGGGTGTGTGTGTGCAAGTTCCATCTTTTGAATTACTTCTGTATTCAGGCTACTTAAGAAATACTGCTGCTTCTTATCTAAAACTGCAAAATTGGATGAGACTGGGGCTTATGTTTCACAGTTTAGAGGGAAACTGTCCGAAAAACTAGAAATCTTATTTCACAGATTCCAAGGTTTTGAAACCCTCATTTATTATTCGCTGGAACAAAATGGAGATCATTTAAAATTGAGGATCCCTGCTATCCTCCCAAATTAGTTGATAGCATTGTATTTGAGATCTTTGCTTGGGAAATGAGAGAGCAACGTATGTGTTTCTAGTTTGAATTAGGTGAATGCTCTAAATGCTAGCCTGAATTATCTTAAGGTTCTTGCTTTCTGCCTTTTGCTTGGAAGTGTCCCCTTTTACCTGAGGATAAATATTATTTGAAATGCTACATTTTTGAGTGGTTTAAAACAAAAACTTTTCACAAGTGCTGAAGCAAACTTACTTCATCAGAAAGTTGACAACTAGCTCAGATTGATCCTCTGAACCTTTTTGGGTGTTGCTTGTTCCTGGAATAACATCTGTCTCTGTCTCTGCATCTGCATTGGCACCAAAATCCCCAAGAGTTATGTCATCAAAATAGTGAAATATAATGGCTGAATTTTCAGCTACATTGTCTACCATGCAGCTGTACTAGGAAGGTGGGGTTTTTTTGAAATGCGGATCCAGATGTGGACTGGGATTCTGAATCTTCCCAAGTATGAGACATTGAGGGCCACTTGTTTTGTTTAAATTGACTCCTTTTAAATGATACGTAATTGAAATAATGTAAAACAGGATCCAGTTTGGGCAAAGGTATCTGCAGCATTGTCTCTCAGGAGTAATATCTTGCTGTGCCTTTATTTTTCTAAAGAAGAAGTTTGCTGAAAGCTACAAAGAATGAGAAGAAGCTAGAGGGCAGGTTTATTTTGGCTAATTACTGTAGAAGTAGCTTGAGAACTCACACAGTAAATGAGGACTTTGGAATTTAGAGAGATACTGTTTGAATCTCAGGATTCAACAGTTATAAAGCCACTGAATCCCAGAGACTAGAGCATTGCTATTAATACAGAGTGCTGCTCCAGGCCCTTTTGACACATTTGCTTTTGAAGGACCAGGACCAGGAAGAGAGAGCTCTTTGTTTGCAGTCAGAATAAACTCATTGTACACCCAGACAATTAACTCTTCAATCGACTTGCCAGCTTCTCTAAAGCAGTCCATTCCCTTTCTGTCTATCTCAAGTTCTATTCAGACACTTAAGCACACCAATGTTTTTTGTTTATTATTCTGAAAAAGTTCTTCACAAGAATAGTCCAGGCAGATCAACATTGTCTTCTCAGCAGCATTCATCTCTGCCTGGCAGCGAATGTGTCAATCAAGAATCAAAAAGCCAAACAGAGGAGGCTTTGAATTGTGGCATCAGGGGTCAGAGTTACTTCCAGCTGTCTGTGCGTGGGACAGGCTTTCTCACAGGAGGAAGAATTGTGCTGTCATACAAATGCACTGACTACATTGGACCACAAAGTCCTCAGGGCTTGAGTGTTTTTTTTCATGTTGACGCACCTGCAAGGGAGATGTGAGGAGGGAAGGGGAGGGGGTGGGGAACTAATGCCTTCCAGAAGGCCCAATGCAAGGCTCTTCTTTCTGTCTGGATGATTCCCGGAACACACTGTTGCAGTAAACACTGCACATGTTTGTTCAACATACCAGATACTTGATGTAGGAAATGAACAAATCACTGTAATGGCGGTGCATGTCAGCCTTTATAGTTAAAGCTCCTTAAGCCATAAAGGATCCTTTCATGTTCAGAACTTAAGCACATTTTCACCTTTATAAACAAAATTTTCCATATTTTAGTCTGTGTCCAAGTGAAAGTTGGTTCTTACATTTGAAGGCAGAACATTGTTGCTGCTTCTTAAAATGAAGACAGTGAAGAATGAAAACACACTTTCTCTAATTTGATTTGAAGAGTTAGTTGTTTTTTTCTTAACAGCTGTGTGATCTCCATGCATGGCAGTGGGAAGGGGTGTGAAAACCTGACAGGGAAGTTTATCTGCACTGATGCATTTCTATCTCAGCTGCTTGGAGAGAAATTATCTTGATTTGACTGGATTGTAAGAATTTCACATTTTTTGGTGTGTGCGCTAACTTATTGAATTTATATTGGCAATATTTGTCTGTGTGTAAAAGTTGCATAGACTATTAGATTAATTATGACCTGCTGGAACGGCTTCACTTGATGTAGGGAAGGATCATGAATAAAGTAGCAATTCGCCCCTGTGAATCTGGAATGGACATGTATTTCATATAAGATCCCTATCTAGTGCTGTCTAACACACTTTTTGGTTTTTTTGATACTTAAACCAACACCCTTAACACACCCCCAAGCCAAGTAATACATAGAAATGTAAGCTGTAAAACTGAATTTTCAAGATTCGGGAATTGCCCAGATATACAGAGCTTAAGTTGACCTGGTAATTCTTTTTTGGATCTGATCAGAGTTACTAAAGCCACACAGAGGTGTATTTATGACTTAATTTCCTTGGAAGTACTCAGGCTAGGAAGGCTCTTCTCCCTTCCATTCAATTTGACAAACTCACAAAAGATGGGCTTTGCTGCTTGGGGCCAGGACATGGTAAGAGTTCACTCATTGTCCTGGCTATCTGTGCTCTAACTTGCGTATTTAACCGTAGCTATGCTCTGTAATGGCTCACCCAATATGGATGATGATAGTGTAGGAACCATTTGACACTGGAAGAAGTCTAACTCCTCCCAGGACTCAGCTATGCACTTAAAACTTTCATCCTCTTTTTCCAGCAGTTTGACTCAAAGTCTGTGAACCCTTGATGTTCAAGCTGTCTACTTACAGAGGATAGTTGACCCCATAAACACTCTAGTACTCTTTAAAATGTTAGAAATGTCCACAGAATGCGTCGTGGATTCCGGTGAGAACTCTCAGGAGGTAACAGTGAAGGTTGAGGTTGTTTAGGAAGAATATAGATCTTAGTCCTTTAACGTGGCGATGCAGACGTAGAGATGACTTTTGCAGCAGGTATTTTTTCCCAGATAGATGTGACATGAGGTTAATTCTATCAATTATCTTTTCCCCTCTTTTCTTCCATTAGATGATTCTTCTGGCAAGAACAGTGATTCACAGCCACAAGCAGTTACTTCATTTTTTTCATAATAATTTATACCTTTTCTATGTCAGGGGATTTACTCTTCCCCTGATGTTACTTGAGTCATTTGTGGCCTCTGTGCCTGTAGTTTGGAGTATAAAGATCACTTTAACAGTGTTCCTTCACACAAACTGAATCTCTTTGCCCCCCAGCTCCAGTGTACAATGCAGTTATTCCAGACGTGGATGCATGCCAGATAGATAGTGTGCAAGAACAAGGTTAAAGGAGGGAAGTATCCCCTTCCTAGTAAGACCATAAAGAGTTCCGGCCCACCACTTGCAATATATCTGTATGTGCAGGTTATTCATCCCTGTTTTGAGTTATTGTCAGTCTAACACAAAGAAAATTGTTCCCTGACAGTGTAAGTGAGCTGCAGACTGATAGCCATGGTATCTTAATGAGCAAATGGGTTAGGGAGAGATGTTTGAACCTACCTGTTTCACTCTTACCAGTGATAAGATAAAAGTACCATAAGATAAAAATACTATTCCTAACTTGATATCAGGTGAGCCAAAGAACTTTTAATTGAACCCCGGGAAGAAAGAGGCTTACTGGAAAGGAGTATGGCTTTAAAACTATGTCCCATAACAGGTATTCTTTTGAATGATGCTGTCTGAATTTAGTGGTTGTCTTGGAACACGTGCATATTCATACTGGGTTGTAGAATGTGGAAGAAAAGTATGCCAATGCACTGTTCAAGGGTCTGAGAATATTCTGCAAACAAGGGAAATGATCTTTGACAGTTCTGCAGTGAGCTCCTTGTCTGGAAGCATTGCCAGCTAGAGGGATTAGGAAGTACTCACTTGACCTCTGTGATGTGGTTTGCATGAGGAACTATTGCAGTTATGCACATTTTTTGAAACTGTAGGATTTGATAGCTTTTTGAAGAAAGGAATAGGTCATAGCTGATGAACACACTTCCTGATCTTTAGCCGCAAAGTAACAATATCCTGTACATCTTRTATAATACCATCCGAGATTCTGGGTATCTGAAATAGATTGGCTTTTCTGTTCTCAGTCAAAATGCTTCTTAAAGGAATACAAAATGTTTGTTCATTTGCAGATATGCAAAGAACTTGCTCCTTGTTTACCAGGAACAAACTCAGCCTTCGGAACAAATGTTCAGTGTGATGAACGCTGTATTGAGGGAGAGGAAAAAATCAAATGAGAGTAGACAAGTATTAGAGTTGTTCTACCCAAAGGGAATGGCAGTGAAACTTTTTGCCATAAGCTATTTGAAATACTGAGATCTACCGAGAATTCTCTGGTTTAAGAAAGACTTGGGTAGTTCCAGAGTCAGAAACCAGCAACTGGAACGTGAGCGTTGTGTTTTCAATAAAGTGTGATTTTTGTCTTTTATGTGACTATTTCATGACCTTTAAAAAATAATCAGAAGTATCCTTGGCTTTTGATTTTTGAAATATGGTGGACTTAATTACAGGGCTCTTGTCTGTTGCATTTTTTCTTGTATGTGTGATGAAAGAAGGGTACTTGCTTGAACAACAGCGGAGTAAATATACTTTCCTCTATTTGGAAAACCTTAACACTGTACTGGGTGCTGCTATTGGACTTAGTGACAATTTGGCCTTAGTAAATAAATGAGGAAAACGTCTGGTTCATATATTCATTTTAATCAGATTATCATAAAAATAACCCCCACAGTTCAAAGGTCAGTTTGGTATATTTGTCTATTTGCTGCATTTATTCTGTCACGGTCTTATACTCTTCAATAGCTTAATAGCTAACTTTATACAAAAAAACTGCAAACTTCTCATCCTTTAAGGAGAAAACATTTCCCAAATTGTAATAATTGCTGCTATTTCTGTTCTTCACCACCACCGCTCACCCCAAGAGATGAGCCTAAAAAACTCCCTGAACCTGAAGCATACTGAGTTCTGCCGAAGTTCGCATAGGGGTCTGGACACAGAGTTTTGTGGCTCAGATCCACTTCTAATTTTTCTCCATTGTTGGTTCCTGGGTTGCTGCTTAAATCTGTAAAGCAATTCTGTAATTATTTGGTGCAGAACATTCATGGGAACAATAGCAATAAACTTATTATCATAATGGTAATTTATTATGCCAGATCTTTTCCTATTTTATCTAAGTTATGAATTATTCACCTTTCCAGTTGCTCTACACATACCTTTTGCAGTTTTGGTTTGGTTTCTCAATCTGTAAAGCCAATCATACTGATGATAATGTATTGCTCACTACTTCATTATACTGTGAAGTGTTATCCTAAACAAATAAAAAGCAATAGCTGTGGTTTCTGGGATCTTGTAGAAGCAAAGCAGTCTATTCTGAGAAAAAGTGAAGATTAACTATTTCCTTTTATCCAAAGTATTCTTTTAAAGGGCAAAATCAAAATAGAAATCAAGGGCAAAATCTTCCTTCTGTAAATTAAGTAAAATTCAGGGAATTTCTCCAGGAAATAACTTGCTCAAGCTTTTAATGAAAAATATTCCTTATCCATGTTATTGGTAATACCTGATAATAGGAAAACTGAGAACAAGTATTGACTGAGAAATGGTAAGTATTTTTATTTCCAAATAGCTTTTGCTATGCTTGCAGTCAAGCATAGAGACAAATAACTTGATCAAGAGGGCAAATGCCTTAATAATCTCTTGCTCATTTCTGTCTGTCCCCATTACTTCTGTACTTCAGTAATGGGGATGTTACCCCAGGAACTCTGGGGTTGAAAAGGAATTGCCAGCACATTTTTACTTTCTGTGAATTGGGTTCCCTTGTGTTAATAGCCTGAGGAAGAGGTGTTTGCTCACTTTATAAAACTGCAAATACAGGTATTGATGGAAATAGTCTACCTGCCTCTCTTTTTCCATCTYTGCCCTTGCCCTCCCCTTCCAATAGGCTTTTTCATTCTTTGCTGTAATCAGAATTAATACAAGGAAAAGGCTGAGGGCAGTTATTGCTACTGCTAGGAGGGCCTGTCCCATGTGCCTTTCCTCCAAATGGCTGATGCCCAGCACATCTAATGCAGTCTTGAAGACAGTGGCAAGCCTGGCTTTTCTGGCACAGACTCCTCTCTCCAACTGATTTTTTTCTAGTCCTATGTAAAGATGGGTACAAGTTGGGGCTTGAAATCAAGATCTCTTTGAACTTAGAGGAAATTGGACCCAACCTGAATCTAGGCTGGGCATGTAGATGTGATGGATAGGTATACTGATCCAAGTGGAGTGTAATCTGAACATTTTTCCATGTGGTCCATCTCTAAATTGAGAATTATTTTTCCTGCAGAATCTTTTTTTAGTTGAAACTTTTAATTGCGAGAGACTTGTGGTCCAAAGACATGGAGCACTCTTGAACATGAGAAGTCTAATCTAAGAGAATTTATTTTTCCATAACTTTGCAATTAGAAGACATTGCCACAACATTGCAATTAAAGAACAGCTTGATGCAGACATTGTAAGAAATAAGATTTCCTATTGACCATCCCTTTCTAACAGCTCTGCAGTGAATGCTGGTGCCAGGTGTCATATGGGTAAGTTTCAGAAGAAGAGTTTTTCTTTCCGACAAAGAGAATAGTGAGAAAGATGCTGTGGGCCAGCATTTTCCAGACACCTGCTGTCACAGGAAATAACCTGTGTGGGATATACCCACCTGAAACTAAAAAGGCGATTGCCTAATCGGTGAATCAGGGGAAGGGGAAAATACCAGGTGATTCATACCAATGTTTAGTGGAGGGCGAGGGGAGGGAGGTTTCTTTTAAGTCTAAGGATAGTGCTCAGTGCATGCTTGCTGTGTAAAATGTTGTATTGCTGTCAGAGAAAACTCTGAACAATTTGTTTTTGTTCTGTCTGTCTTCTCTCTCTTCTGGACTTGGCCGGGCCATGTACAAATCCCAATTATTCAACAGTACTGGAGAGTAGATAGTATTTACCTCAATAATGGTAGTTTCTTTTCGATTCTTTTTAACTCTCAATTCAGATGATGGTTCGAAGCCAACGCCTACCATGGAAACTCAGCCTATTTTTGACGGAGAAGGTAAGAACGTCCCCTTAAAAAAACAAACAAACAAAAAACCCCTACTTCCCTCTCTTTTTTCCTTGGGAATTTATGGCTCAAACACTTTCCTTATCCAGCAGAACAGAAAAGCCTGTGAATCTTGTAATTTGTCCACATTTAAGTGCTCTTGGGACCTCAGGCATTTTCCCAAATCCTTTTGCATCCTCCCCCCTTCTCTGGAATCCAACACCACCACCAATTGAACAGAATCTTGAGATAGCCTTGGAGGAAAAGGTGTCTCAAGTGAAAAATGCTCATTGAATCAGAAATAGCAGCTTCCTCTAATCTGTCCTTACCCCCTCACGCTCTCCGCCCTCACGATAATGATGCTGGGAGTTTCATAACCTCTGCAATGCATAACAGCTTCCCCAAAGCGGGGGAAGTGCTAAACCACAGCTTGTGAATGTTGACTTGGAAGAAAATTGCTGTGAGGTTTCTTTATTTAGCAGTTACTTTCATTGATGCACATACTATTTAAGCAAGTGAAGTCCGTGTCCTAGGCCCACTT
Source organism: Apteryx rowi (assembly GCF_003343035.1). Classification (NCBI taxonomy): domain Eukaryota; kingdom Metazoa; phylum Chordata; class Aves; order Apterygiformes; family Apterygidae; genus Apteryx; species Apteryx rowi. The sequence continues at coordinate 487,999 of NW_020448008.1, read as the reverse complement.
AATTCATGGCCCACCAAGGCACTTCCTTCTCAAATGGCTAATCTAGTGATTATATTGGTTTGGAGAGGGAATATTGGAACTCAGTCCACTGGAAGCTTTGAAACAAGGACAAAATGGCTATAATAATATAGGGTTTCCAGCCTTTTCAATGTGCAGATTTATAAATGTGCACCAGTGGAAATACTGGTCTTGTGGCAGTGGTTGGGCCTATTAGCCATTGGTTAGATTTTGCATACTGCTTAGACATATTGCAGATTTTCTGTAGGTTTAAACCCACTTCCATTATAATCAAGATATAGACTAAAGCTGAACTACTCTGTGGCCTCCTTGGAATTATGGGCCTTGTGGGAGTGGAAGAAAACCTATGCATTTTAATACTGAAGTGCTATACTCAACATTTTTTTTTTAAACTGGATCAAAGGCAGAAATGGAGACTACTAAGCAAGAGTAGATGGTGCTGTTTGATACCTCCAGCCTTCTTGGAAAAACAGGTGATGGGGTGGGTTTTTTGTTGTTAAAATAAACTGATTTAATAGCAAGATGCTGTAGTCCTGTCACTTCCATTTAGTGATTATAGGTTTGTAAGAGTCTTCTTATGAGCTTTAAGAAACAAAACAAAGCCCTCAGAGCAAACAACAGCACTCCCACATAAATAAACAGAGGAGACTAAAGCCTAGTTGACTATCTGTTGTTTATATCAAAAGAAAGTTCCTCCTGGCAGCAAGCTGATGTTGTATTAAATGACTGTTTGTAATCACAGCATGCTTCTGTCCTTTAAAATTTTCCCTGAGAGAGTGCCCATAGATATTGAAAGGAAAGAACGTACTAATAAAATGCAGGAGTTAGCTAATCTGGTTAATACGGCCCATTCAGAAGCTCCTTCTAGGAGACGCAACATTTTGGTCATTCAAACAGAACTGGGTAAAGTTCTTGAGAAATACTATAGTGAGCAGGTGTTTTGTGGCCCATCTGGTGACGGGGAGAGTCTAAAAAAATCTTGTCCTCTCTTCTATGAAAAACACTGTCAATCTCAAAATTTGGCATTAAAGTATAGATGAAACCAAATCTGATAAAGGGATTTGGACTGTATGATGAAAGACTGCCTCTTACCATGAGTCTTGCAGTATATTATGCAAAACTTTATCTCCTAGACTTCTAGAGAGAACGACTAATTCAAAGGCCTCCTCTTCTATTAGCAGTGTCCCTTATGGGACTTGGGAGAAGAGAATGTGAGGCTGACAGGCAGGGTAATCAAGCTATACGTTGATGAATAATCTCTGATATGTTAGTCAGTCACTCTGTAGTTTTGTCATCCCAGTTAGTAAAACAGGGCTAACTAGATTTCAGTAGGTATGGTAGAAGTAAGCATAAGAAAATCTATTTGGGATCAGACCAAAGATTTGTGTAACCCACTACCATTGGAGCATCCTGTCTGTCTCCAATAGATACTCAAGACAGGTACATCAGAAATAGTGTAAGAAGTGTTTAGATGAGAAGAGAAGGCTTATGGGGGGAGGCGTAATAGCAGCCTTCCAATACCTACAAGGACGTTATTAAGGCGGTTGAGCCAGGCTCTTCACAGTAGTGCATGGTGGGAGGACAAGAAATAACAGGCATAAATTGAAATGAGCGGTTTGGACTGGATATAAGGAAAAATTTCTTCACCATGAAGACAGTCAAGCAGTGGAACAGGCTGCCCAGAGAGGTGGTGCTACCTCTTTCCTTTTCGACTGGACTGGATAAAGCCATGAGCAGCTTCGTCTGATCTCATAGCTGACCCTGCCTTGAGCAGAAGGTGGGACTAGATGACCTCAGGGGGCCATCCTGAATAATCCTTTGATCCTTGCTGAGCAAGCATGTCATACTTCACTAGAATACTCTCCCAGCTTCTTGGGTAGGTCTTCAGGAGGAATGGCTTGTACTTGCTGTCTGACTCAAATGTCAGATGACAAAAGGGCAAGACAGTTATCCATTCGCCTGTCAGGTCTGGACTATTCACAGATGTTTGAAGGAGTTAATGTCCCAATCCCATTCAGTTTCAGTGGGTCTGAGGTATCTATCTGAAAATTTGTATATTCAAAGTCAGGCAACTAGGATGGAGCTGATAGTAAGAGGAATGGATAATAAATTTTTTTCATGCTTTGTTTCTGGATGCCTCACTTGAGTACAAGGGACTGACTTTTTTCAAAGGGTATTTAATGAGTGTGTGGTACCTGTTGGAGCTCAGCATCCCTAAGACTAAGACTCATCTTTCTCGTGTTTTCACTGACACTAGAGGATAACCAAAATCCAAATTTTGGAAAGGCATTCCCCTCCCATTCCCCACCCTCCTCCCTGAGGGCATAACAGAGCAGTGCCAGAGCCAGAAATAATGTAGATCAGATAACCTAAACTCTCCTGTCAAAGGCTTAAATCATAAAGCAGCCATTTCTTTAAGAATTATTTCCTTTTATTACAGTGCAGATCTCAATGTTTATAGTGATTCTCATCTTAGGGTAAAATTCTCCCCTAAAGAAGAGTGTTTTATTAATGGTCCTTTCTATGGTTTTAAATAATTAGGAAAAAAAAATCAGTTTTATCCCCTGCTGCAGTTCTAGGCTCTGTTTTCTTTGGATCCATGCTTTATTTTGTTTCAATGTGCAAGTCATACTCATTTCCTAAGGCCATAGCTTCTTTAAACAGCTCTTTTTGGTAAACTTCACCTCTTTATGCACTGGGAATCTGTTCTTTCCACAGATCTGCTGTTCAGAGGAGCAATTAATCTAGATTGCTTCTCTGTATTCCAGCAAATGTCCAGGTTAACTGGATGGAAAATACTTTTTTATGGTAGATCTCAAAGGGTTAGTTCTTTCCCCCCAAAAGGCACAAAGTATATAGGTTTATGTATATGTATTTGTGGGAGCAAGTCATGACTGAGTGATGATAAAATAGTGCGGTGAAACCTACAGATAAGACAATCGTCATTAAGCAACCTTTTACTACTGCTGGTATATCAATGTTAAACTGACATTTGCTTATGACATTAAAAAATGTCCTCAGTGTGGTTACAATAATGGCCAACATCAATGTAGCTGAAAACATTTAGAAGGGGAAAAAATCCCATTTAGTTTTGCTTTGTGCATTTAAAATATAATGTATAGTCAGTGTCTCTTGTGGTCAGCCAGCTTCCGTCTTGCTGAGCACATCCAATAAGTGTCAACAAGGGAGCAGAAAAACTCTTGTAAAAACTTCCTAGAGGAATGTCTGAAGACGAACTCTAGGTTCTAGTATTTAAAATGTGCTTCTGGAAATGGAATTTTTTAGTTTAAAAATATCCATGTTCACAGTGTCCCGTTAGGACTTGGCCCGGTTTCTATTCAAATGCTAATGTTGTGTCATTTCCTTAAGGAGTTGCTTAAGACAGGTTCTGCTGTGTTTTGAAGTTGATTGTAACACTTCAGAGTAGGAGCTTTAAGCACTTCTTTCACAAATTTATGTTTGGATGTGTTGGTTGTAGTGCATTAGACAGGCTTTTCTAACCACAATTTGTTTCTTTAACAGGTTTCCTTTTAAGCGTTTCCAACAATATCCTCATTTCTCTGCCTATTTATTTTGGGTTTTGTTGTTGTTTGTTTTAGGAAACTGACAAAGCTGTGGTCAGCTCCTCTTGGGCTGTTAAGGCAATATTTAAGGTCTGAATTGACTTTTTTTATCTAGATTTCATGTGTCCTTTGGTGGAAATCATTATATACTGTAGCATACAACATAATCCTTGAGTTCAAGTCTTGAGGAGAAAGGCTTGAAAATTTAGCAAGGAAATGGAAGGATGGGAGGAGAATAAAAATGTTCTGCCAATAGAGAGGTACTCTTTGGAAAGGAAGATGATGAGATAACCTTGTGACAGGTTGACAAAGTGGCTTATAAGAGATGGAAGGCCTCACTGGGGGGTGAGCAGTGGTATCTACAAAGACAATGCATCAGTTAATGCACGATTGTGGCAAACATGCCTTGTCCTCACAAGTAGCAGCCACATCTATTCACTAGATGCTTTAGTTTCTCTAAGGCACTTKTTTTTTGTCTTTCAGAAATCACAGCACCCACCCTTTGGATTAAGCACTTGGTCATCAAAGATTCCAAACTGAACAGTTCCAGTATAAGGAATTCAGGTAATGCTCCTTTTAGAAGAGGAAAAAAAAAAAAAAATTTTTTTTTTGATTACACTGTGGTCATTCACTGTCTGTTCTTGTTTCATTCTTTCTTCATTGTAGCTATCATGCTTCTTTTACAGTTTTGCAGAGCTTGAGATGCAGGCCATAGAACAATTTCAGCTGGTATCCTTTGTGCCCAGAACGTCACAGTAGATGCGTAAGGAGCAGGATTTCTGTCTCCCCAAACCAGAACCGGGGAAGCTTTATATTCACTTGATGCTTCATCTTTATTCTGTCTGCTGTTCAGCTGTCTTTTATGGACATGCAAACTGATGCCCTTCTGAGAATAACTTTAGTGCACTGCATTTGGCTCTGAGAGCTGGGCTGTGGTCTTGGTCTAAACAGATGAGCAAATGTAGAGAGGGGCTTCTTTTCTAGCAATTACAAGGTTCTTTGGTGCGGGGGATATTTTTGATACAGAAAAGACTGGATTATTTCACAAGAGAAAGTACTTATTTCTGGACCTAGTTGAACATTGAGAATTGAATTCTTGTGGGTAATAGAATGGGCGAGGGAAGACCCAAGCATAGAAAAGCTCATAAACATGAGTGGGGGGAAAAAAAGGGAGCAGCAAGATGTGAAGTTAGGATGTAAAACTTGAGATTGGAGACAAGGGTGAAATTATGTGGGGCCATTGAAATCACAAGAAACTGGAAGGATCTGAAGACAAAAGAGAGGAATTCTAGATAAGGATGTTTTCCATCTTCTGTATTTTGACTATAGTGGAAGAAAGCAAGAAAGGAAAAGGGATGTTAGAAAGGAGGAAATTGCCTGAAGATACCGTGGGTTTACTTTAAGGTTTGAACATGAGCTGCTGCTGTCACACATATTTTATGAAGCAATATATGCCTGGAATAACTGACTGTTATCACAGCCAGGTAAACTGTGATGGCATAAAGTACCTGGTCTTATTCCTGGATTAGCCAGAGAGCATTCATGGCATTCAGCAATTCTCTTAACCTCCCTGTGCCCCTTTCCCACTGCAGGGTAAAGTCAATGCTAGGTTAAGTGAGATTGCTGTCATGCTGCAAGGTAGAGAAGAGCTCTAAATTGGAGGAGATACGTCATTGCCCAGACCCCCATCTCTAGCCACTGCCTATGGTGCTTTGCCTCATGACTGTTTTTGCAGCAGGGTTGTCTGTGTAGGAACTGTCAGTGGGGATCATCCAGAAGTTTCAGATGATCTAGGAGTATCAGCATTCTTCATTAGCAGCCTTTTTCATGCTGAGCAAATGCAACTTGTGTTTTGTGAGCTGCAGGGGCAAGCGGTTTATTCACAGTACAATTGAAGGTGAGAGTTTCATATTAAAATCCTGTAATTTTGGCCCTGCCTGCCTTGGAGACCAACTTTCCTTCTTATGCAGTAAACTAGGTAGCTGCAATGGAAATAAGAGTTCCCAGATCTGGATTCTAGAAGGCTACGAAGAGACTTGAGAGTGGGAGGRTCTTTGACTTAAGAGCCTGTCTCCCAGCCTGGCAGAGCCAAGGTAGGGTGACTTTCWTGCTCTAAAGGCAACTTATTTGTTCAAGCCTTTCATCAGGAAGCCGCCTCATGTGAGCAGGAGTTCTGTTTGTGGAAGACTTCCTTTTGTGAGTTTACTTTTGTCCACTTTTTTTCAATTAGTTACGATGTCTTTTCTGTTAATGAAACAAGACAAACCCAAAGAAGTGAGTGGTCTTCTGGAAAATTCAAGAGTTCCATAAGAGATGGTTTCTACAGCAAGCTAAAATGAGCTGTTTGCTTCAGCTGACTCAGCATTACTGATTGCCCTGATAGACACTTATTTGCTGTAGTACCTGATTAAGAGACTACGTTGCTGATTTTAGGCGCAAATTTTCATATTGCGCCATACAAATATGCAGCTCCCTCTGCTTCTTACAATGAATTATTGATATCAAGAAATTCTGCCTCATCAAAATGGGGGTGTGAGGTGTGGGCTATTTTAGTCTATTTCTTTTAACCAGCTAAGCCTAGTCCCCTTGTTAGTACCTTCCATTCCAGGCCCTTCTTACATATGTTAAAAGACAATGTAGGGTAGATGGGATTGAGCAACCAAGAGCTTGGGAGAAGAATTATCATTTAGTATGAGATTTTTCAAATGTCTGAAAGTCTGAAGTGCCTCTGTGTTTTGGTTGAAGATGATGAAACAGCTGTCATGAGAGGGGCATGCAAAATTAGGGAATGGTTTTAATTGCTTTGGCCCTTAGCAGTTTGAAATCTTAAGGCTTAGCATGTTTCTGATTTTTTGTTTGGTTTTGGATTTTTGGTTTTGGCATTCACTCAGCTCTATTGCTTCTCTGAGCTTGCAGCTACAATCTTGAAGCAGATACAACTTCCTATCTTCTTGCAGCAATTTAATGGTATCGCTGAAATTAGAGGTGAGAAAAGACCTCTTAGGTCATCTAATCTAGTGCCTCAGGGCTAATGAATGTTTGTTTCCTACAAAGTACAGTTATTTTCTAGTGTAGCTTAGATGCCTTGGGCAATAAAGATTTCACTCCTTCCCACAGGAAGCTGTTCTGCTCTCTGATTGAAGTCATTCTTAGGATGTTTTTTGGTAATATTCAGTCTAACTCTTTTTTTATTCTGTTCTTTTTCATTATCCCTGTGTTCTGTCTCCTTGTATTCTTGAAAGCCTGCCCTATTCCTCGGAGTTTGTATTTTTGAGACACTTAACACTGATCTCTCTCCTCCCTGTGATAGTTATATAGACCTATCCTTTGCAGTAAGTAGAAGTCCAGTAGATACTACTGTCAGAGGATGTATGTGCTACTCTGTAATCTGCACTGCCATTAGACATCTTGGAAAGCCAGCACCATCACTGTATCAACATGTATGGAGGAGAATGTAAGAACTGCTATAACAGATGAGACAAATAGGCTCTGTAATTTCCTGTCATCCTCTATCTGGCTAATGTGCTTCAGTGGAAGCTTCTAGAATAACCTTAGAGTAAGTTATCCCATAACCATCCATTACAGGGAGATTTTTTTTAGCTGCCTTTAGAGCTTGTGGTGTGTCATTGAGTATTCTCTGAAGAAAAAGGAGCAAGGAAAAGGAGCTGAGAAGCTGGGAATGCTCACTTCAAACCTTTAACTCTCCCAAAGAAGAGCAAACAAAGTCACAGTGCCTCCAAGGTGGTTAATGACCCTTTACAACAAGGGTTCAAGCCTTCTCCTGTGTCTGGGTGTTTTATCTGTTAATAGCCAGCCCTTGTTTGGCAATGTATCTGAAGGGAGTAGGGAAGTCAAAGGAAGATTTGAAGAATTAGTTGCATCTTTTTAGGTAGTAGACTGATGGATATGGCCCCTACTCACTAACTGGGAGACCAAAGCTGAAAATGATCTCAGTCAAAATTTCCTATATGCCATCAGAGTGAACCAACCTGCAGATGGGATATTTTCATGGGGGCTCTGCAGTGCTCACCTATGTTGCTTACGCAATCTATATCTCACAACAGCTGCATTTGAATTTTGTGTCCCGTCTTCCAGTCAGCATTGACAAGCAGTAAGGAGGTTATTCTGAAACAGTCCTCTCTTGTGGAGCATTTACATTTTGCCTGGCATATGTAAATATTAATTAAGCTAGGGATCAGGAAAATCAGAATGACTATCCTGGTGATTAGAGCTCTTGGCTGAGAATCCATATGCCTCCAGCCATTTTGTCAGTGATTCTTTATATGCCGAGTAAAACAACATTGCTAGGAGGAATTGCTAGTGCTGTTATGCTAGTCCACCTTGTAGAATGATGATTAGATCACTTTACTGGTGGGGTGAAATGCAGGTTCAAATCCTCTCAGGCAAAGGCAGGAATCAAACATGTAAATATGCTATAACATCTGGACTGTTGGGTAGCAGAAGAGTTGATATTTTTCTACACTTACAAAGTAGGCTGTTTGCTTTTTTGTGGATCTTACAAGAGCCCAAAAGTCAACATTTCTTTTCATGACAAGTGAAAGACCTAGATCAAAACAAAATACTTTGTTTTTTATGGCTAGATGACAAAAACATTAGATGATGTTGGTTTGCTTTGAATTGATTTCCACCTTCCCTAAACACACACAAACACCCCAAACTAAGCCTGCTGTTTAGCGCTGCCCTCTGAAATGTGTCACTTCTTTTTAATGCTACCAAAGCAGGAAGACATATAGAAGTGACCTTTGCAATGGCCATTCTCTAATCGGCATGGTTGGGAATTCTCTTTTCATACTGTGTGTACTCCTTCAGCCTCCTCCTTTCCTACCTCTTCGCCACAATGCATTGCAGCCTGGAACAGTCCAAGTCACTATTCTTCTACAGTTCCTACTGTAGGGAAACACTTGATAATGCATCCTGCTTCCAAGAAAATAAATCTAACGGCTGCCTGTTTGGGAGTGCCCATCTGCATTGAGGAATCCGTGGTTGTTCCTCACTTCCGGATTTGGGCTATCTCCAAATCCGTTTGTGCTACTAAGTGATTTGGTTTTGTTTAGTAAGAGATTCCAGTCTGTATCCAGCTTTCCCTGACAAACTTTAAGAAAACCAAGAGTGATGTAATGAGCTCGTGCATGCAAAAATAAACGGCTCTAGAGAAACCAGCAGTAGCAGCCTCAAGTAAATATTTTGCAGTCACTGGGGTTTTGAACATGACGTTATTTAAAAGGAAGAATGAGTAATATATTAAGGTTAGCAGCTGAAGACAAGTTTGTGTGTGCCTGGTTTAAAAAAAAAAAAAAAAAAGTAGCTGTTTATTTCAAAATCCTGCATTTGAATGAGGACCAGCTCTATGTGGGCTATTCTGTTCAGCTCTGATACCTAAAGATCATATACGCATCTCATGTGAAAGCTTTCTGGTGACAGAACTTTCTGCTGTCTGAAGCTCCTATTGTACAGAGCTGTAAATGAGCTTTGAAAATGGGAATGGTGGTATTCACATTTCTGTAATTTAATTCATTTGGGGCTGAAACTTTAAGGCTTCTCAAAGAGAGAAACAGCTTGAAAACTGCACATAAGTATATATTTCTTTAAGAGAGTGGAAGCATCCCCATACTGCCCCTAAGGGAATCTGTGTAGTGTGAGGTGCAGCATGACATTGCAGTTTGTCTCCAAAGATCCTCACAGTGAGGCAGGATGTGATTATATCAAGGGTACTGCCAGGACCTGGATTCTCTGGTTTGTCTCTTTTCCTGTTTTCCTTATGGAGATAAGTTTTCCTCCCCCACACCATGTTAAAAAAAAAAGGGGGGGGGGTGAGAAAACTAGTATGGCACCCTAAAGTAGCTTTATATTTTTAGTACTCATCTAGGAAGTGATGCCATTTTGCTGCATGCCTGCCTTAAAGATCAGAGACAGTGATTACTCATAGTAGGAATATACGCAAGATGTGTTGCCTTAGCCATGATGAGTCTTTGTAGAGTCCCAGACTTCAACAAGAAGTATACTTTTGAGCCACCTACTTTGAGAGTCAGTGTGGTACCTCCTGAGTAAGGTTGTCAGGTGATGCCAGCCAATGTATAACAGAACAGGGCCTGTTGATTTCCCCTTAAAGAAGACAATGGCAGCATTGGTGGGATACATCAAAAATAGTCAAGGTTAGACAAAAGTTTGTTTTGGTTATTAGGAATATCAGTTGTTTTTTTTKGGGGGGGGTGGGGAGAGAGGCACATATTTTTTGTGAGGATGGGGTCTTTTTTGGCAGTAATGACTAGCCCCAAGGAGCTTGGAGACTCATACTGTTTTCTAGGATGGTGAGGCACCGCTCCCATTCATGTTGAATGTAGTGTTATTTGGAGTTGGAACAAATTCCCTTGTGCCTTGGAAACCTGGAAGACTGCAGAGAGCAGGGAACCTGTGGTAGACTCAGATGAGGTTCTCAGAAAGCAAAGTACCATTTTGAATGGGGGCCATTTCTCACCTGTCTTTATTCCTTCCTGTCTTCTCAGCCTCATTCCTTAGCTATGCTATCCTACTCATAGGACACACCACTGCCCACCTCACTATTTAGACATGAGACCATGGGTTCCTGCTTCTCCTGCTACTTTTCTCCTGCTTTCTGCTGCTACTAGACTGGTTACATTAGTTCCAAATTTTGTGGCTGTCTCCCTGTGCCAACTGTATTAATTTTACCATCCAGATAATTATTACGGGATAGTAGGCTCTTCCCCAAAATCTGTGGCTGATTAGTGCAAGTCAGGCCATCAACTGGATGAAATTGGTGGAGGCAAAGTCAATTTCACATTAGCAGGAAAACAGGTTGAGAAGAGGAGGTAGCCGGATGTAAACGTGATTTAGTGACATCTGAATAAGATGATATAGTGACATTGGAAGTGAAGAATTTCGATGTATGGGGGTGACATGCTAATGCTGACTGCAGTCCTGCTTGGTGAACATTTCAGTGTTTCCCTCTCTCTGGGCAGAGTACTAGGAGCAGCGGCTTTTGAACCTCCCTATAGCGCCAGAGGAAAAAGAGAAGTGTCAGTGATGATGTCAAGTACAAGAACTCACAGAAGGGGAAGGGAACCAATGGGTCAGAAAGCTTTTGCCTTTTCTGCTATCCTCTAGTCATGTGTCCTCCTTTGCTCTTGTCCTGCATCTTGAGTCAATGCCTCTCAACATAATGCTCCTCTGACATGTCATAAGTATTGGGGTAAAAACTTATCACTTTATTTTCCCACCTATCAGAGCTATTTAGCTTTTAGACCTTTGTAGTATTGCTCCCACTCCTCTTTGTGAGGCATTATTAGTTTGGGGTTTGAATTCCTTTTAATTTTGGTTCTGGCTTGGTAACAAACGAAGCAATCTCAGGTGAAGCTCCCACTGAGTATGATTTGAAAACTCACTAAGGCCATTTTATTTTCATTGCAAATCTCTGTGCTCTTCCCTGCTGAATTTCTGCTTTCTGGGAAGCCAAATGTGTGGTGAAACTTTTTCACCCTTTCTTTGTCTCTCCCTTCCTTCCTGCTCCATCTGTGGTTCAATCACTCCTTCATCTCTTGACTGGTGCTTGGGAGGACTCTGTCTCTTCCTCCCTCTTGGAAGTTCTGAGATGATGTGATATGTCACGCCCAAGCGTGATTCTCCCACAGTTTCAGTGTGACAGGTGTGGTCAAGAAGGGAGTATGCAGGGGAGAGCAGAAGCAGACATAATAGAAGAGTCTAGGACCAGGACCCTTCCCAGACAGCTGGCAAACAAAGTCATAAATACCTTGCCATTGGGGACTAGTTAATCTGCTCTATGAAAAGGTGCAAAGTGTACAAGTGGGAAAAATAACATCGTATAATAATCAGCATGCAACCGTAGGTGCTAAACCATATGCAGCTAGGCAAATAAATGAAGCTCCCCCTGAGTGCTGTGTGATAAATCATTCCCAAAGAATTCAGTCACTCCCCCCTCATCCCCCAAAGAAAGAAAACAAATTACTCTAGACATGGAGTCATAACTGGTACTCTGCAGCTGCCAGTTAAGGAGAGTGAACGGGGGGTAGTGAGTGGGGGGGCAATAGGCATCAAAGATATAAGGATAGGGGGTATAGGCCTTGCTAGAAGAAACCCCCCTACATTTAAGGTTAAAACCAAAACCACTGAGGATTTGGAGGGGGAAAAGGAAAGGAAATAGGCTCCAGCACCAGACACTTCTTGAGCCTATAGGGACAAAGGGAAAGTGGAGAGGTTAAATTTTTGGAGTTTGTTTTGCTTTTAGCAGAGGCTGGTTCATATTGAAAGGGTTACATTGATTTGCTGAAGTAATTCCTTAGCAGTGACGTGCTCCTCACTGTATATAACAGCAGCATTCAGCACAGTTTCTATGTGGATCTGCACTTCAGACATCCATTTGAGCAAATGCTGATGCCAGTAGATAGACAACATGTCAGGTGTTGACTCACCTTTCTGCCTCTCTTGGAATGTTTCTGTCAACTTTAAGAGAAAGATTATAGTATTTCTAAGGTGCCACAAATAAGGAGAAGCTGTTTAAATGTAATGGCCAGACCTGTGCTCCTAGATTCCCCCTGAAAAAGGATGGACCTGGATGCCTGTCCTGAAACCAAAAGCCCCCAATGGGRTTTGCGATTACAGAACTGAGAATGTAAGTGAATTGTGAGGAAACAACTGAATAAAAAAAATGGATTGAGTGGTACACAAACCAGGGTATCTACAAGAGCATCTGCTGCCCCCAGTGTTGTTCAAGCAGGCCATAGATGTGGCCTGGTAGAGCACAAGGCTATGAAGGAGCAGAGCTACATTCTAGAACTACTGAAAACTACCCTTCCCATGAAAGCTTCCTCCTCCTTGTACTAGGCTTAAGGTGAAGAAGAGGGTCTACACTTTTGTGGGCCTTCGAGATGGAGTGAGTAGATGAAAAGAAGGGAAACATGAAAGACCTACAGGAATATCAGTAGGGCTTGTGGAGGAGCAGCATGGGACATTGGAGGTAAATGTCTGCTGTGGTCTCCTTGCTTTCAAACAATCTTACGTCAACAGACCTAAGAGTTGCGTTGTAAGATTCTTATGCATATTTCTGTATGGGGGCCCATGAGTAAAAAACCTGCCATCCTCCTGTTCCTTTTCTCTTTGTGGTCCTCTTTTTTCAGTATTTTGTCAGACCACAAAGATGAGAAATGGTCTATGGGGAACAGCAAATACATGCAGATGTTTTGTGGTACAGTTCAGAGGTGGCTTAATTCTTGTTTTTCAGACTACTGAAGTGTCATGGAAGTAGCCGGAAAAATCTCTTGGGAGAATGTCCCAAGGGTTGCCTCTGGACAGTCAGAAATCAAGGTCGGGCAGAGAACCTTCAGAGCCAGGCAGAGAGGAGTATGCTTTTAAAAAGCAAGGCAGCCCTTGGTCTCCTGGAGCACATGAGGGAGATGTGTTGAATGGGCTGCTAGTCACACTGGGTGAACGGGGTGGCATCTCTTCATTTTCACCAGCTACAATGCAGGGGGTCTCTGGTCCTTTTGGGATTATCTGTCTCACACCTCACCTTAGGCTCACTGAACTGGTTCCTGTGATGATCTCAGGCACTGATAGCACAAAGCTGCAGCTTCTCTCTAGATCTGCCCCACCCCCTGCTACAGCTGATGCATGGTGTCCCAGAACTGGAGGGACTGTTGCCTATATAAGGCTGCAATTCAGAGAAAACCTACTCAGAAGGACACTAACCTCAGCTATAGTGCCACCCTGTAGTCCTTCCCTTGCCTTTTGACCTCTTGTGGAAAAGGGCTGTCTCCATCTCATGACACTGATGCAGAGGGAGCAGTTTCTCTGTCATGTGGTCAGTGTCTGAATCTCATACATTATGTCATGGAACTTCTAAGGCCTGAGCAGTTTGCCCAGAGAGACCCTGGCTCAAGCTAAGTGTCCAGGAGTTAGTGCTAGCGGTCCTGTCAGAGGCAATTCCCTCTGCCTCCTCGTAAAGTGCTAAATACTACAGGAAAAAGCTGATCTGTCATTACATGAAAAGACTCATCACATTACCAACTTGTCTCTGACCCCTGCTATTACTCACCAGCAGTAGCATCAAACAGGAATGTTACTGTAGTTGGCTAGACCAGTCTGAAATATTTTTCTTACCTGCCTGTGTCAGTTTTCAAAAGTTTTCTATTTGGTGTCCTGTAATTATACCCTTACAATACTGTAAAAATAGTATGCTCCTATATTGCAGCCAGCAGAGGCAGGCAGGTTCTCCAACAATTGCCACAGCAGTTGTTCCAAGTACTATTAAAAACAGGTGTGGGAATGAAAAATAGTTTCCCAATAATGTTAAGGCTCCAGTGGAAACACCTATGGCTTCTCATTTTATTGAATTGCATTCCTTAGTGTGGAAAGAGTGCAGTCTGAAAGGAGTATAGGGAAAATGAATGAATGGGTTCAAAGACAGGTGGCTTATCTCAAAGCTAGGTATGCCACAAGCTAACACTGCTTAGAAACTATGTGGAATGGAAAAGAGTTGAAGAAGAAAAAGAACAGACTCTGCATAGCTTCCTCTCAAAATGACAAGGACAATGTCTAAGGTTGAAGGTATTTCTACTGCTGAGGAACTGTCCTGGTGTAGAGAGCTGAACAGGGTTGCATTTTGGAGCAAAACTTTCTCTGTTTAGAATGTGGAGACTGTTGTCATTGTGAAGGTACTGCTCAGCTACAGCTGTCATACAGTATGTGGAAACCAGAGTCATTAGGAAGATCAGATCCCCCAATCTGAAAACTTAAACCGGATCAAATCCCTTGACGATTTTAAGCTATATTTGCAGAGAGGTTGCCTCAGTCATCTAGGATCTGCTGCAGCTTATCAGTCTGTGTGAGGAGACTCGAAAAGACCTGAAGAAGTCTCATAGTTTCTTCCTCCCCACTTTAAGTCAGGGTCATATCCAGCTAGCAGCAGCTCTCATGTGTAACCTGTTCCTAATGCTGTGACAGGGATTCCACTGCCTCTTCTAATGAGTGAACAGTTAATCACCAGGGCTTTTTGTATCAAACCTAAATCTCCATTCTCCAAGTAAGCTGACTGCTACTTGAACTACCCTTGGGGAAGAACAAGAATGATCTATGAGCATCTTTTTTTCATATAACAGCTCTTATGTCTCAGAAGACTGAATGTCATCCCTAGACTAAACAAATGGAATTCTTTCAGCCTTTTCTCATAGATCAAATTTCCTAGACCTCTGCATGTTCCCTTTGCTCTCTTCTGCACTCTTGCCAAATGGTCCACCTCTCCATCAAAGTGCAGTGCCCAGAGAGGGACACAGGGTTGATTTAAAGGCTCATCACTGGCTAGTGCCTGTTTCTTATGTGTGATGCCCCTGCCAGTACATTCCACAACTAGATTTACCTGTCTTGGGTCTTGTTTGTTTGCGACAACATGACTTTGTAGACCTTTTTGTGGTCTACCTAAACTCCTGACCATTTTTTTCCAAGTGTTGCAGTCTCGCCAGTAATTTCCTCTCTATGCATTGGATTTCTCTTTGCTGGTTGTTATGCTTTGTACTTAAACTTATGAGTTGTGATCATACTGGTTTCAAACCATCTATCAACAACACTTTAAAATCTTTCCTGGATTTCAGTGGCTGTAAATTGCATGCTGTGTTCCACTAGCAAAATTGGTCATTTAATAGAATTTAATACAAGACTCATCTAATGATCCCCTTCAGTAGTTGAAGAACTGTTTCACTTGACAACTTTTGAGACCTAGTCTCTTGGATCATGTTTTTCCTAACCTGTGATAGAGGCAGCTATCTGATAGTAATTGTATGTAGTCCACGTTTCCCTAGGTTTCTTATGAGAATGACACATGTGTCATTGTGCTCTAAGGAACCAGAATTTAATCAGAGCTCTGTCTAATGCATTATATGGTCAAGCAAATATTTGCGCTATCTTTTGCCAGAATGATGTACTGAAACCATACAAATAATACCTCCTTCTTTCTGGCATCCTTCAGCTAGTCTAGCCAGAGCTCTAGGAGGGCTGCAAGACCAAGGACTGTGTGACTGACTGCTTAAGAGATGGGATGGTAGAAAGAGTCACAGCCCTGTCTGAAAGACGGTACAGAATTGCAGGGACATGTAGCTGTCAACCAGCAGGTTTCAAGATGTGCAGGAGTGGACATTTATTCCTGTGTGGTTTGGAAACTGTGTGGAGCAGACCCCTTCCCTAGTTGGGCAGCACCTAGTGCCCTTAGGTTCTGCATTGTTGAGCCCATGGATTGTGCATCAAAAGGTAGCCTCTACCTTCAGGAAGTCTGTTGCGATCTCTGGAACAGTACTTCACTCCTTCAGCCATTCCTCCCTATTTCAAGCTAGAGGCCAGGTATTGGCTTCTAATAGCTTTATGCTATAGGGAGTACAGTGCAGCCTTATCACTCCAAGCAGAAGAAAAAAGGCAGGGGAGGGATGTGTTCATGGATAGTTTAAGTGTAATGAGCCACTTGGAACATAGCAGTTTTAAAATTATAAGCCACCTGTTAAAACTTTGCATTGTACTTGTTCAGCACTGGAACATGTAGTAACCTCTGTTTCCTCTGTAGCCTATCCTTGAGAAATGAAATTGAGTGAGTACCAAGGTAAAGCAAGGACTGCTCAATTGGTACAGTGTGGGAGCACCTGTAAGGTTTGTTTTTCTCTTTACCTTTCATTAGCCAGAATACCCTGCAAGGACCACAGTCCCAGACAGAACAGGGTGGAGCGGGTAGCAGTACTGATGACTAACGGAGGTGTGGAGAGATTTATGCTATCCCCATGAGCCATATTTGCTCAGCTGTTATTGTGCTCCTAGTAAACACAGAAGGGGTTGTTTCTCTTCCTCCACCCACATCCCTGCTCTGGGGACAGGCAGCTAGTGCCTACTCACTGCATTGCTTTGGTAGTCCTGCCAGCCCTTGTGAATGTGCATACCCTAGACTTTTCAAATTCTCTTTTCCCCTTTGAAGTGGAAGGGATGCAGGTTTGGGCTGCTGCTATAGCCTGTACTGAGCTTTCTCTTTGGAATGAGGCTCGTTCCTTCTGCCCGCAGCTTTTGTAAGCTCCATACCTGAATTGAGGCACCTGTCCTTCTAGGGTGGGGCTGAGTCCCATTCACTTTACAGCTCCTTTATGCACTGGTGTATGTAGTATGCTAAAATAACAAGTTCAAGGTTCCTCTTCTCTGCCAGAGCAGTATAAAGAGAGGCCAAATACAAACAAGAGATCAACTCCATTGAATTAAGCTTCCCCGGGAGACAGAAAAACATTTCCTCTCAGTGAGAGGAAAACTGAGGCACAAAGACACTTAGTCCTCTTTTCTGGGTTGGAACAGGATGTCAATAGGAACTTGGCATTATTTACCCCTGCTACTGCCTTCTGTTCTGTACTGCACTCATTCCTCATGCAGGGGAGAGCTGCATATKTTTGGGGTTTTGGGGGTTTTTTGTTTTTTTTTTGAAATGGTGTTTTGAAGTCAGGTCCCTGTTGCAGCACTAACAATGGAGGCTGGTCAAGAATCTTGGAGTAAAAGACCTTTTTCTCCCCTTCTGAAGAATGCTTGTTCATTAAAACTGAAGCTTTTTGTGGGAACTCTATGGGAAAAGTTTCTGGTCAAAAGAAGATAGGGAGGGAGGGAAAGAGAAGCAAATCTGCCCTGCTCTGGAACTGTAGCTCTGGGGTTAGGCTGTTCACATCAGTTCACTGGGAAGCAGGAAGAAGCATGGAGAGAGGTTATACCGTCTATTTTGCCTGATTTGGAAGAACTACTCCTGTCTTCCAAGGTCGCAGGGATCTCTCCAAGGTGATTGTTTTAGGTGGTATCATAGTCAGTCTCCCTCTACCTTTTTTTTTCCTTCTCTTTTTTTAAACAAGAAAAAAAAAATGGGTGCAAAAGACCGATATTTAAAAATGATCTGCTGGGTTGGACAGGAAATCTTCCTTCTGTCCCACCTTAGTCATCCACAACATCCTTGCAGCCGCAATGACTGGTGTTTCATCCTTTGGCTCTAATAGCAAAGCAAGTTGTTATGTGACAGGAGGGAAGTGGGGGGAGGTTGCCTAGTCTCCAGAGCAGAGCTTTGGCTGCGTCTAGCCCTGCAAACTGAGCATGAGAGCTTTGGTTAGAAGCAGTTAGACATTCTCTCTTCTCAACTTTCTAAGGTAAACAAACACCTCATCTCTTTAATAACCATCTAGTTTATTAGACAGTCAGATGAGTCCCTTACCTCGTCTGTCATTTTTATTTCTAGTGTGAAGGCACTAGATGTATGTTTGAATGTGTGTACTTACAGAACCAGGAATAAGAGACCTTTTTATGAATGTGATGATGTATTTCTCAGAAGGCCATTACTAGGGGAAAGTTGTTTCATAAATAAAGCGCAACTGTGGATGTCCTAGTCCTGTTTTACTGCAATAGTTCATGGCTTCAGAGACACTACTCTTAAAAATGTTTTAAGGAGCGTTAGAAACAGTCAAGGGTGAAAAATAACAGATAGTTAGCATTTTAGAGCTGAACAGTTAAGGTAAAATGGATATTTTTGCCAGTGATTCTGTCCTTTTGTGTGTGCATACATTCCCTATCTTTTCTCACTGTCATTGGATTTGTTGTAATTTAGATTTCCTGTCTCCCGAAGATTTCACTCCCCAGCAACAGAAGGCTGGCAGTGTTACTCAGCTTTTTGCTGATGGCTGTCATAAGTCACCAGAGAGATGTCAGAAAATAGCAGAATGTGACAGCACCTTAAAAAAAAGAAGTAAAATATTATTGCTGGAACTGGGAAGGCTRTTGTCTGCCATTAACTTGCTGTCTTAAATATTCTTCTTTCTCTCTTAATGTTTAACATAGGGAAGAGAAGAAAGCCTTTTCTCTTTATCTTTCTGTGCCTGTAACCCTCATAAATTCAAACAGGGAATGGGCTTTTAAGTACCCCACACATACAATAGAGAAGATGTACTTCTTTCAAAGATGACAGCTTAATTTCATAGCTGGCACTGAACCTTCTAGTTTGGCTATACACTTTCACTATCTTCCATAAACCTGAGCTTAGCAGCAACAGCAAAATTTCCAGTAAGCAATTTGACTGGAACAGGTTAACTTCAGTGTACTGAGGCTGGGTCAGCATCTGATGGTCCCTTCATTACCAGTGGGACTATCTTTCAGGGCGGCAATGTGTGCAGTGCATGCCAGATCCCACACTGGGGAAGTTGATGGTACAGATTTCCCAGCTGATTTTGCCGACTGTCAGAATATATCCTATCTGTTAATATTGTTTATTTTTAAGGAAATTAAGTGCTGTTAGAGTGATAGTCTGGAGGAAAGAGCCTCTCCAGAGATTAGTGCTAGGTAGTACTCTCTGTCCACTTAGCAGATGGATGTCAATGAAGGAACATTCCACAAAGCTGTTGTCAGAGCCACCATTTAAAGCCAATGTATTTGTTGTTCTGAGCCTCTCTAGCTCAAGGAAGATATGGTAGATCTGGAACAGGTTCAGAGGAGGAACAACTGGGTTAGCTGGGACTCTTCAGCATGTAAGAGATATGAATAGGAATCTGTAAAGCAGTGAGAGGCAGAGGAGGAATGACTGTAAAATGATTGTCCACTGTCTCTTCCTTCAGAAGAACTTGGTTCAGCAAACAGAACTAGCTAGAGCCAGGTTTAGATAAAACCAAAGGATGTGCTGTGTTCTACACACAACATGCAATCGAGCTGCAGAACTGTCTGTGGGAAGTCATAGGCAATGGAAGTTTGTGAGGGGAGATGTGGTAAATTAGTGGAAAGGGGATCTATAGATATTTACTAAATAAGAAGTCTGTGCCTGTCTCTGCAAATTCCTGATCCACAAATGGTTGAGACTGGATGGATACATGGGAGAAACACTGTATATGCTTGTCCTGTTCCTCTGGTGTTCTCTAAGCACCTGCTTTTGTCCACTGTTAGAAACGAGGCAGAGAGGAGCTGGGCCTTTGGTTTGCTCCGGTGTGGCTGTTCTTGTGTTCTTCAGGATGCGATGGCATGGATGGGGCTTTTATAGTGGCTGCTTCTAGATGCACACTAGAGATGAGAAAAATGTCTACTCTCCCTGCTCTTTTGGCTGCGCTGCTATGATTGCTAATGAAGGGCCACTCGATACTGGTAAAGATGGTGGGTTTTGCATCTATTTGATGTCAGCTGAACAAAAACTGCAAAATTCATGGCATTCAGCCTTTAAACACCCTTCAAATAGGAGTGACTATCAATTAGCTCTGTATTTTGGTAGCAAATCCTTTGACTATTCCATTCCCACACATTTCTGTTAATATGTGCAGAGAAATTCTTGCCATTTTTATGGCACAGTACAAGCATTGTTTAAGTTGTACATTTGTTCTCTATGTAACTTGCATACCTTACTGTATATGAATGTGAAATAAGATACTCATTAAAAGAGAAGTTTTTCTTTCTTTCTTATAAATCACTTTGTCTTCAATAAGAAATGGCATTTTTTTGTTGTCCTAACCCAAAAAGAACTTTGGTATTTTTTTCTAGAAACATTTTTAGTGCTAGTTTTGCAAGACTCAAAGGACTTGAGAAATCGTGGTTTGAATTTGTACGCTCAGGAAGCTTTGGGTATTTAGATAGAAAAATGCATGGAATGTAGTTTTCTTCAGTAGAAGTTTTTTTTTCTTTTGCTTATTACATAAAATGATGGGAGGCAGGGAATTCTGGCTATTATTTTGCTTTATCAAGCTGCATGAATGGTCCTGCTCACCTCATGGCCAAGGTGTAAATTGCTGTCAGGCAGAGCCCTTGAGCAAGCTGGCACCTCGTGATGTAATTGATTTGTTAAGAAGCCTGCGGGCCTCTTGCTGAATGACTTCTCTGTCCACATACAGCTTGGAAACAGTCATAGGGCCTTTATTTAAAGATGTGAAATCTGTCAGCAAAGTGAAGTCAGCTTAAATATCAGCTGAGGCTTGGGCTCCCTTTCAGTTTTTGTTGATTTTATTCCCTCCTGCTCCTTCCTGATCAAGTTTCTCTCTGCTTGAGTCAGACTTGCTGACACTTAGAAGTTCTTATTCTGCTTTTCAGTTGCGTGGATTTGTGTGTGGCAAAGTTCAGGTGCCTTTCACATTCCCAGCCTCAAGAAAAGTCTGAACTACTGAGGAGAGCAGACCTCTGTGGGTCTTTGAAACTCTTTACTTTAGCTCCTGCAGTTCAATTAGAAATCAACAGCAGTGTCTCTGGTACCCAAAGCACTCTGTACTCAGGTGACACTGTGCAGAACAGCTGGAGTTATTTGTGTTAGATCTGCTAGCACCAACCTGAAGAATTCTAGTTATGAAACAAGACCCCTTGTGTTCCCCATATACAGAACAAGAATTACTTCCTGTCCCAAAATTTATCAGCAAAATATAGGCGTAACTGATTGAATACAGACGGGTAGGCAAAATACACAGAAACAGTGGGAGAATGCTGGTGCTTTGCCTGTCCCCTGGGCAGGATGCTTATGTAACGCCATGTCTGCTGGCTGGCCATGGAAACATCTGCAGGTTCGGGATGAACACCTCATTTCGTGCCACAGTGTTGAAGTGTTTTATGTACTGAAAACCTGAGGTGATTCTTGTCTGTGGAAAAGAATTTCAGATGCTGTGGCTTATGAAAAAGAAAGGAGGAGGAAAAAAAAGTGAACTGCAAGGGATAGGAAAGCTGGGGAATGAGAGCCCTTCTGTTCCCACTTCTGGTTTTCATCACTCTCTTAAGAGTAAATTTAGGAGTTATTCTCTTATTTTTTTACCCTAAACTTAGTCTCGTCTTAAATCCTGTGTTCATCTTCTTTGACTGCTTTCTCTCCCACATGCACACTTTTTTTCTGCCTAATATCTTTGGTGGTTTTTGAAGCTGCAATCATCTTCTTGCTCCTCAAAGGACCAGAATATTTGAAGACTTCTAACTGAGAACTTCTGGCTGTTGAATATTAATGTCCTGTGGAGACTGTGCAACTCTTCCCCCTCTAGTGGCTAGTCCATTTTAGAGACAGCAGCCTGGCGCTTCCCTACATGTTACTCTTCTGTGGCCAGTGACAGAAGAAGAGGTTTTAGGGCAGAAGGTGCCAGGCGGACTCTAGAAGCCACTTGGTGGGCTTCTGTTCTTTGGTGCATGTCATCTGCGTGTGCTGTTCTCTGGTTCACAATGTCTTTGGGAAATAACCTTTTCTGTATAATAAGCTACTGAGGGATAGGGTCCTACCTTTGGTCCCTCAGGGTGGATGCTTAAGGAAGCAACACTTGGGTGCCATCTGTTTTCCAAGTGGGCCTGGGGTGGAGTGTGCTGGAGAGGTGATGGCAGTGGCAGGGAGAATAGCATCTCATTCTGTTCCCTGTGGAGGTGTGTGCAGGTGCCCTCTGCACTGGAAAAGGCGGTGTTAAAGGCAGTTGCTCCCTCAGGCTCATGCTGAAGGGACACTACTGAGAGGAAAAAATGGATCAGCCAAGGCGTTTTGGAGAAAGAGATAGGGGGAACAGGGAAGAGTGTTTACCTCCTTCTTTTAACTGGAAAACACAAGTCACAAATGAGGAGCTCTGAGTATATGTAATCATCATCTGGGAAATGCTTATCCCAGGGCTGAAGTAGTAACGAAGTATTGTTAGTCAGTATCTCTGCTCCAGAACCTGGGTTATTGGGGTTTATGGGAACACATGGTCATTTTCTTGCTGGTCCTAGCTTGCTAGGCACCTAGCAGCCAATGTCTGTAATCCATAATTTCGTAGTGTCACAACTGATTGTAGGAGGAAGTTCTCAACCCAGAAGTCCCCCTCAGTCCCTAGGGAGGGATTGGAATACAGGCATACTGATGTTTACTGTGAAGGAAACGGACACAAAGGCCTCCCAGGCCTGCTGGGACAAGGTTAATCCCACAGTCTGCTGAGCAGAGGAAAGTGATCTTGATTTGACTTTTTTTTTCTCTACCCCGCTCCAACCTCCCTACCATCTTCCAGAGAAAGTTCACTCGTGTGACCAGGAAAGACAGAGTGCCCTGGAGGAGGCAAGGCAGAACCCTCGAGAGGGTATCGTCATCCCTGAGTGTGCTCCAGGAGGGCTGTACAAACCAGTACAATGCCACCAGTCAACTGGGTACTGCTGGTGCGTGCTGGTGGACACGGGACGCCCCCTGCCTGGTACTTCTACTCGGTAAGAGCTGTAGACCTTGAATCTGACTGGTAATCTGGAGAGATGCCTGCCAGGAGAAAATGAGATATGAAGAAAATAAAATTGCTACACCAAATGAGTTCCTAGTTCCAGAGCAGTCAGCCTTCACTGTACTACCTTCCCTGGAGCTAGCAATGCCTTACATGATGTATCGTATTGAATGTCCTCTGTGGGAGCTGGTACAGAGTAACTACTGCTTTTGCTTTTTTCTCTGTTAAGTTTTCCAACAGAGCAGCCCTATCTTCTGGCTTGCTTGAGTGGTAGCAGGAACTAGGTCTTTCTTTAAAGTACAGGCCAGGGGCATGAGTGGTGTAAAAGAGAAGTGGCTTTGTTGTATTATCCTCTGCTTTGTATTTCCATGCTGCAGCCACTTGGATCCTGATCGGTACAGGTCTAGAATGCTTCCAGAGTGGGTCTTGGTTGTGTGTGGATAGATTTTAAGGCAAAGATAGATTTGGTCTTTAAGTGCCTCAGTATTTTAAAACTACCTGGGGAATCTTTTTTCTSTTGTTGTTTAGAAACAAGTTTTGGGTCTGGCACATTATAAAGATAGGCCAGCAGGAGCTGTTACCTAAACTCTGCTGGACACAGTGATTCTGCAGAACATGGGCAATTTTGAAAGAAAGCTCTGTGCCCATGAGAGCTGGATGTCTGTGGGCTTCAGCTGGTACTGGACTTCAGAGTATTCTCTCACTCCTCTCTCCACTTCCTCCTGGTGTTGCAAGCTGTCCTTAAGCAGCCTGAGGCTTGAGAAGAGTATTTCTTCTTCATGTTTCTGATCATTTGCTTCCCCCACAGTGAGCAGATGAGATAAACCCTTAGCAACCATCTGATGAAGCTAGAAGTATATCACATGGTTCAACATCTGTTGTTCTCCTTTTCAGCTATGAGACCCCAGTGTGTGAAAGTGATGCCAGATCGAAGAGCACAGAGATTGATGATCCATTCAAGGACAGAGAACTTCCAGGTCAGAGGGGAACGGGAGCCTGTCTCTGCCTTTTCCCTTTATCTCACCTTGGGACTCTTAAGAGGCCAAGAATATTGTTCAGGAGATGGGGGATTTCCCTCAATTGTCTATATTTTACCATGGATTTTATTCTATGTTGTTCTGGATCTCCTCCAGYTTCAGCAGTGTACTGTAAAAATCTGGGAGTGCCCTGGGGACTGGTTTATTGCCTGTGTGCCCTTCTTTGAAAATGTCTGAAATCAGAATTTTCAGGAAAAAAAAAAAATCCCTGGAGATCCCCTGGGGAAGGTATGGGCTCAGCATTGAAAGATCCTCTTCAAAGCCTAGCTGAGGCAGGATCTTTTCCATTTAGCAGTGCTTTAATTTTCAGCAGCTTGATGCGTCCTGAGCAATGAGCGGGGATACAGCTGCCAATTGTCAGTGGACCAACCAGTGCCCTGCCACTGTGGGGCCCAGGCAGGGCAGCAATATCAGTGTGCTAAGGTCCCTTAACTAATGCTGGCAGCTCACTTAGCTGGATCCCTTATTTCCTGCTGGGACCCAGTCTTCCTCCCATTGCTGCTTGTTTCCTATTCTGTCTGTTTCCTGTTCTGCTTTCCCCTCTTTTAACCAAGCAACAAGCCAGAATTTACTGGTTGCATGCCTTGTTTCTGCTAGGAGGAGGTACTGGGCGTAGGTGTCTGCACAGCTTTTAAGAATGCCATCCTACCTGCCTTTGCTCTTATTTTTCCTTCCCTCTGCTTTTCTAAGGAGTAGAGTGAGGGACTCTCAGTGAGGGATCAGCCATTTCTCTCCTGGGTGGGAGTCTGACTGCTTGAAAACAGAAGCTTCAGCAGGTCCCTCTCTGCCATGAGGGAGTGGTAGCAGAGAGTGGGAGCACTGCAGAAAAAACCAGTAGCTCTGGATCCACTTCACTCCCTTCTAGCACCTCTTTCTAGGGATAGCATAAAGTGAATCCTCCCTGAGGAGGTTAGCAAAGTAAATCAGGTTTGTTCCTGATTTGCCTCCTATGTCTCCTAATTCTCCCCTACCAGCTCCTGACYTTGGGCCCCTTAGCTCTCTGGTTAGCAACTCTGCCCTCAGCAGAGCTCTCTTCTATCCAGCTGCTCATTTTCACAAGACTTGTAGGAATTTCCTATCTGCTTTCCTTTCACATTTGAGTGAAATTGGCCAATTGGTTCAAGTATCACTTTGTGGGGGATAGGGGAGGAAACCAGCAGACCAGTTAAATGATTGCATTAAGGCTCATTTCCTTAGGAAATCATGCTAGAATAGAATAACCTTCCTTTCTTCCCCAGCCCCTTCTCCCCTTGCTTTATTGCCTCTCTGTGCACTCCCCCCTGCCTCTCTAGAACTCCTCTTTTAAAAATCCTTTGTTTGGAGCTCTTTCTTTGAAACCCTCTTTCTGATCTCTCTAGAAGACAGAATGGTTTCTTCTTCCTTCTCCCTCACCTTCTGCACTGCAGCTGCAACTGCAAAGGTACAGAAACTACACGAGGTAGAAGAGGGCACATGATACTCTAAGTGGTCTGGTCCCAGCTTCAGGAGAGCTCCTCTCAGCTCAAGCCACTTTTCCATATCTGGGTAGACTTTCAGCTCTATGCTTGACTGCATTGGCTTGCATAATGGTCCTGCCCCAGAATATACTGGTCTATTGAGGGACTAGGATATGGAGGAGGAGAGTTACTGGTCCTGGTTTGTCTCCCTGAGAGGTGTTGTACTCCTTGGTCTCTTGATGRAGATTTGAGGTTTGCTTGATTAGCTGCACTTAGATGTGAAGATTCACTGATGAGCCAGAACTGCAAGGAAGGAGTGAGAGATGATGTTTTCTTTTACTTTTTCTGATCTTCTTTGTTACCAGAACTGAATTTTAAAAAATCCCCTTGAGACTGATCCTTCCATTTGCACTCAACTGTGTGAGGGGGACCTCTTACTTTATCCCTGTTCTGGAGATTTCCCCATTCTTCAGACCCTAAGTGCCGCAGGCAACATGCTCCTTGTCCTGCATGAAGAGACCCTGCAGAGACCAAGGTGGGAGAGACATAAGTACAAATTCCTGCACACCTACACATACCCTCTTCACAAACTGTATCCTGGCTGTTCCCACAAGAGCCAGAAGAAAGAAAGAAAGAAGGAAGAAAAGTGTTGCTTGCACATAGCAAATGGCAAGCTGCTAATTCCTGCAGACGGTGAGATGCTGAGGCCCCAGGGAGATGACTTCTAGCAAATGGTTTTTCAACCTTCTCATTACTGCAACAAAAAGCTCCTTTAAGTGAATGGTCTACTCTGGCTGCCATAGCAGCTTGCCCATTACAATGCTGACATTTTCTGGACCACGTGCCAAACGAGTGCTAAGGGGTGTGCGTGTGTGTAATACACATAATATGGAGACAGACTAGGGACCGTTGGTTGGATATTGCAGAGAACAGAGCCTGTAATACTGCAAAGGAGAGAGTTTTGTCAGAGCAATTTGCAAGCTGCTTTCAGCTGTCAAGGATTGCACTAAGTTTCTGGTGCTCTGTTGTGTGGTGCATGTGCTTCTCTGCTTGTCTAGGAAAGACAGAAAGTGTTGACATTGCTGCTTGTTACTAGGGGGGCCCTATTCTCCTGATATCCATTTTCTTAATCAGGTGACTAATTGGTAGTGAACGGTGATTTGGGGAAATGGAGGTAAGGGATGTGGTGATGACTTCTGTGTCCTATCAGAGAAGACAATGGGATTGCGAACCATAAAAGCAGTGACCAAAAAAACCTTTGTGCAGAATGAGGCCTGTTCTGGAGGTGATGGGGATAAGTATGTTTCTTGGTAGGCTAAAAGCGATTGTTACAATATTACTGTGGTAGTAAATGGAGCATGCTTATTGCTCTTTCCTCTTTTCATGCAAGGAGAGTAGGAAAAAGCAAGGAAACTTCATAGACTGCCTCATAACAGTGAGGAGATGTAGATATTCCTCTCAGCCCTCTCATAAGGGGCTAACACTGTTAAGGAAAGGAAGCTCTGTAAGTCTGTGGTTATGATGGTGGGGAACTGGATGTCCTCAGGACTAAGTAATGGAAATGGTTACCAACCTCCTCTTCAGACCACTTCATCCAATTCTTGCCTAAACCAGCAGTGACTGGAGGCTATTGCCCTGTGATGGCTTCATCTGACTTATTTCCCATGCAGTGTGATTGTGCAAAGAACTGAAGTATTGTGGAAGCTCCTGGCAGGCAACATTCTCTGTGCTCAAGGAGAGTACAAGCAGCAGTGCTCGCTTTGGCCCGTGCTTCAGGAAGCTTTAAGTTGTCAGTCAGAACCTCAGAACAACCATGTTTTCAGAGGAGGATGACTCAGGAGGTAGTGAGTTGTTTTGTAAACTTCTCTGCAAGTGTCACCATGGGAATCCCTGTCTGCCAGGCGCTTCCAGCACATCCCCATGGTTATGCTGGTAGGGAACTGGGAGAGGCTGTAAAGCTAACCACACAGTCTTCCTGCCAGATATTGTTGGTGACCCTGTGTGTGTCTGGATAAAAGCTGCAGGACAAATTGCCAAGCAGAGAATCCCGTGGAGGGATTCTTCTGCCTTTCTTTAGGGACTGTGCTGACGGCTGCCATGTTACAAACAAAGGAGGTTCTGACTGATCCTTGCTGAATTGGGATTGGAGACCCATCCTGCGCATTCTCACATTAAACATCCTCTTTTCTTTCTGCAGGCTGCCCAGAAGGGAAGAAAGTTGAATTTATTACCAGCTTACTTGATGCACTCACTACGGACATGGTACAGGCTATTAACTCAGCAGCACCTGCTGCAGGTGGGAGGTGAGTCTGGAAAGCACTGRAGCTTAACGTGAATAAGGTGGCTGCAGACCTCTGGATGACTGTGAGGGGGGCTGGGAGGGAAGTCTGTTGCCCTGAACTGATTCTGATTCAGCTGGATTACTGTGAGAGGAGCTAATGCCACATCTTCAAACTCTGTTCTGTCATCATAACCCTGCCTGCCTTTTCCCACCCCTCCTCCCTGGCAGCTGTTCCACCATAAAGGTTACTATAGCCCATTTGAAGTGTGAAATGAGAGCTCAGTGGGAGGAAGTAACTTGTTCTTTTGTCCCCTGGTGCATGAAAAGACCTAATAAAATGCAAATGGGTAGAAGGAGACTGTGTGGCCTAGTGGCTACCACAGGGAGTGAAGAATGTGAACTGAATTCTTGGCAGTGCCACAAGACTGTGGTTTTTCTGTAGGGCTGAAGCCAGTCTGCGGATGAGGAGAGAAGCTGTTTTTCATGACCTTCCCCTCTGACCAGTTGCCTATTCATCCTCCTTGGAAGGAGCAGCAGGTCAGGCCTGTCACAAGAGATGCACGAGAGTATGCTTTTCTGGGCAACTGGAGAAAAACTGAGGTCTTGTCTCCCCCTTCTGCTTGGTAACAGAAAATCCCCTTAGTGTGGCAGCCGCAATGCTGTAACATGCCAGGCTGAACGGGACATTGAAAAGGGACTGTGATGGATTTAAAAGAAGTACTATATTGGCTTAACCAGGCAATACTTCGATGGTTCTGGTTTCCCCTGGCTCTAAACAGGGACAGTGCTGGCTTAGGATGTGGGGATGGCACATAGCGTACTCATGTTCGTAGAGGTGTGAAGATAAAGGAGGTGCCTTTGTGCACGTGTTCTTTTTATGGCTATTGTTCCAATCTATCGAGAGTAATGTTGATCCCATGCTTTCCTCTTTCAAAATGCAGAAGGAAGCAATGTCATCTTTAACTACTCAGAACAAAAACTTCCTGGGTGGCACCTTTGTGCCTCTTGTTTTCAGTATGGATTGCTTGTGAACCCACATGTTTTTAACTTTGCATTTGGACCTTACAAAATCAGGCCAGTGGCTGAATGCCTGCAAGCTGAATATTCTGTAACCCATCGAATTAGCAGTATATGCCTAGCATGTCTGTATTCATATAAACAGGATGAAAAATGTCCCAAGGATGGGAAACACGTTGTTCTCTCCCAGCCATAAGCATTCCAATGTCAATTCTGTGTAATTTGCATGGTTCAAATATAGTGGGTAGGGGTGGCGGGAAGCCCTGGAGAGTATTTGATATTTATTTGGCATCCTTGGCACAGAGACTGAAACCCAGCCAATGTAATCATCACTCTTAAAATAAAGCTTAGTATAAATCAATATTATAGAGACCAAAGATGTATGCCCCCACTGCACTTCTATAAACCCAGCAGGCATGCTTCCTAATGTTCCCCAAGCTTTGTGTATTTCTCAGCTTTCAATAGAGCCCTTTCTGACAGAATTTTTCACTGCCCAGCTCTTCACACAGTCGTCATGTTGATTTATTTTCAGCTCCAGTGTCGGTGGCCCAGTGTGCAAGGGAAAAAAGAAACCTTTTAGCAGGCCATCCTTTGTAAGGCAAAAGGCTACTACCACCGAAATATTCTGCCTGCCCACAGCCATGATTAAATTCAGGAAACTGCTCTGGTATAAACTTCCACGTGTATCAGTTAGGCTAGACACAAATGCCAAAAAGCATGCATCAAGTTTTTCCATTGCAGCGTGCCATCATGGAGCCATTTATTTTGCAGCAAAAGCATTTCAAGGAATCCTGGGTACTTAAATGAATATTAATCAGTACAGCTTTCATTTTGTATCCCTGAATTTGCAGCGTTGGGAAGCTGTCTCTATACAATGAGTTCTGCTTTCCAAGTTTCCCAAGGGGAGGAAAGTCTTGAGTGTACTCTTCAAGAACGTCTGAAAATTGTCTCAGTGGTCCAACTTCTCTTCAGCACTGGAGATGAAAGTTCTGTTCCAAGAGGAAGAGGTATTTTCCCTATAGGACTAATCAACTCATGTCCAGCCTTAACAGCTAACAAAGTACTGCATTTATGAGAGTGCTCATGCTGTTCCTCCCTGGCCCAGGTGTGCTGCGAATGTCATATTGAAAAGAAAAGCTAGAGATCTGGCTGTCTGGTTTTTCTTGATGTCAGCTGAGGCAATCATATTTGTAAGGCAAGCTTCACTTGCTGCAGACTCTTCTTTTTGTCATAACAATGGCGGAACCAGGCTCTGCATTTAAACACACACTAGTTTCCTCTCTAGCCTCCCTCTTTCTCTTCCTTTAGAGTGCTCAGCATTTCATCTTTCAAGTTGAAATTCTCAGGCTTGTGACCTTCACAACTGGGCCTTTTTAGTGTTTGAACAAATGCAGCCAATGATCTAAAGTAAACTTTAATGTATTACCAGAAAAGCTTGGGCCTGTTGCAGTGGGCAGGCCAGGCAAACAGCAAGATGTATCCCCGATGTCAGCTGGCCCCATATATTGCCCCATGTATTTTAAGATGCAGCAGGTGGGTAGATGGAATGTAGGGCCTCGCTTCCAGAACTGGGACAGAATTGAGACAGTACCCAAAAATGAATGGCTTCTGAAATGGATGTGAGCTTGCAGTGTGGGACTGGGGGAAAAATTTGAACCTTTATAATCAGAGTAGCAGCAAGTAGGAGTATTAGGTAAGGGAGGGGCAGGGGTTGATTTCCATCTCTCCTTGGCAGCAGACATGAATACTAGCATACAATATTCACCTTTGGTATCAACGTTAAAAAATGTGACCAAACACAGGGAAGAGCCTTGCTGAAGATTCAAGGTCTGAAAAAGCCCAACAGTGACAGTCTTAGAGCTCAGCCTTCCTTAGGGTATTAAAACAGAGGTTGAAAGATGATTTCTTATAACTGAGTATCTCAGGAGGTCCAAAAACTCTACAGGTTCTTTAGTTTAGTAGAGAAGAACATGACTAGCTGTATAGAAACCATCTTGTRATCAAAATTTCTTTAAAACGATGGTGATTCTAAGGCAGAACAAAGTAATGAGGGGGATGGTGGATTCCCTCTCTGCAAGACTTTCATCTTAGGCCTGATGCCTTTCAAAATGTCTCACTGTAGTCAAACCAAAGTTATTTTCTTAAGAGTAATTTGGTTCATGTTCTGTGAGTATGATATACAGGAAATCGGATTAGATGACCCTGTGGCCTTCAGTCTGAATCCAAATATGTAGAGTGAAAACCTCTTGCATTTGCTGAGTGTCTTCAGCTTCAAGACATTACCTGTTTATGCTGCAAAGCTATCTGTGGCTTTGCAATTGATGTCCTTATTGCTTTTACTTGGTGAGGGGAAGACAATGGGATAAATGATAGAGATCTGCATTTAAAATACTACATAGAGCTGTGCTAAACTGCACACTTTATACTTGGCGCACACAAAAACAATCTAGTAGCAGCACAGTGAGGCTGTACAACTTGGGTTGCTGCAGGCAATGTAAGTAAAACCTGATAAGACCTTTTTTTTTTTTTATTGGGCATGCTTAAAACAACCTTGTAATCCCTTATAGGTCTTGTCTCGTTTAAGCAAGTTCAAAGCTATTGACTTTAATTGAGTTACTCTTGCTTTACAATAATGTAAATGAGATGAGAACTTCCCTTCCTCATGGCCCTGGTTTATATTACAGCAAAATAGCCAAGTAGACTTCATTTAGACTTTTGAAACAGAAAATCTCTGGTAAAATTCATTCTTAAGTTTATGTAATAACTCCAAGGCACATCTTGTTACTGTATGTTTTCAAAGCAATTAAAGGAGCGCTTATAGGAAATTGGTTTATTAACCAGTGTTTGGTATCCTTTTGAAAACACATATAGCTGAAGTTATTCATTTATAAATCCTGCATAATAGGAACAACTTTTTTTTTAAATTCAGACTTGGCTTTGGTACATTTTAGTCTATGACTAATTTTCTAAGTCAGATATTCGTATCACACAGGGCCTAAACTAAAACAGACCAAAGGGGATCCCAGCCTGGATTTCCCTGATCTAAGAAACTATTTTTGGTCCCTGCCAATTCAGAAATGAGTTTTAATTGCCAAAATGTGTGCACTACAGCTTGTTACTTGATCAGCAAAAATATTAATGCCCTGTGGAATTTTAGGTTAAAGGGGCAGCTTACAGCAGTCATCCCTATAGTATAACACACCAGCTGTGTCCCTTCATTTTAAGTTGCCAATTATTCCTTGTGTAATAGCCCTAAAAAGTCCTTCAGAAAATTGCCCCCAAGGTTCCCTTTCATGCTCTAGCTGAGTAGTTTGAAGCAGACAAGTAAAGCTCAGCACATCTCCGGGGTGTTCTGAAGTTGAGCCATGTTTTAATAAAGATTGACATTTTCAAACAGTATAGGGAAGTTAATGCCCAACTCCTATTGCTTTTCAATTGAAGTTGGATACCAAATTCTCTTTATGCTCCTATGGAAATTCTAGCCTAATTAAAGATTGAGAGAGTTAGTGTAAGAGGAGGCTCTTTGAAAAGTCAGTGAGGGGCATAGGGAGACAGTTTTTAAACCTTCTAAATGATTTTTTTTAAGCTTTCTAAATGATTTTTCCCCCAAACTTCAGCAAAGTTTTGTTCAGAAAAATTTCGCATACTTAGCTAGAGGAGAGGTTAAAACTGGGCCTGTAATAAGAAGATAACTTACGTTTTAACTGTGAAAGAATTATAAATTCTCCATAATGAGCTTGGACTGTGTAGTACTCTTTTGTTTAGCTTATTTTTGTGTTAACTTCTTGATTCTTTTGCTTCAGGAAAGGGAGAGTGAGAAAACAAATAGGCGATCCTTTTGCAATTTCATTAGAGTAATCCTCTTACATTCAAGCCTTGTTCCACGGTTACAGCTTTTAACTTCGGGATAGGCAGCTGCAGAGAAGAACAAAAGGAGAGCAAGAAGTGGAAGCAGAGCAGGAACAATTATGAATTATACCTTAGGTTATTAAACTCATCACTTTCCACCTCTCACATTGGGGATCATCTTAGTCAATAGCTCTCATGGGCCCCATCTGGCAGAATCAGTCCTATCAATTCTTTAGCTTTGCTCACATCCATCTTTTGTTCAGCAACAGAACCAAACAAGGTGTATATACTTGAAAAGTGTTTTCGGGTCATAGAAACTTCCAGCTTTAAACCCTGTAGCCATCCTGACTAAACACATGCTTTGTGTATTAGGAGTGGAAGCTAGGCTCACTTTTGGCTATCCTGTTGCTGCGGATGCTAGCAGCTTCTTGTCCATCAATGTTCTTTCTTCCTGGAGTAACTCCCCCTGCTTTATAGTTAGCAGCCTCTGCGGTCTGGAGTTAGGTGATGTTATGCTGGTCTTATTCCCCCTCCTTCCTCCTGCCTCAGCTGCTGTCATTGCTAAATAAAATTCGTATTACAAAATAATGAGTTTCCTAAAGCATTTCAAGCAGGTAATAACCTGCTGGATACTTTAGAGTTCACACCTCTGCTTTCTCTCAAAAGCAAGATTTTGTATTAGGACTTTGTCACTGCAACAGTGTTGTGAGTCACTGCAGCCTATTTCTGGATGCCGTGGGCCTGCAAGTGTGTAGGGAGCAAAGGATCAGCTTTGGTAGAAATGGACTTCAGTTTACTCAGTAGCATTTAGAGGGGCACATTACACTTTGACAGTGCAGTCCTATGGAGAATAATGTGATTGCACACTGTATGGGGTTCTGTATGTGGGTAGCATCTGACACTGCTGCTCTCTTCTACTTTACCCTGTATACATCTCCTTCTTTCCTGGTCCTTCCCACTGAGTTAACGCTTCCCATCTTGCTAGACTGGAAAGTATTACAGGCTTTATGCAAAGTGCGTGTTCAGAAAAACTGTCCATTTGAAATTTTGGCATATACTTCTCTATTTTCTCTGCTCCAGAATTCAGTACAGCTGCAAAGACCATGTGCCTGTGTTTTTTTCATAGCCTCTTTGCTTTCTGTCTGTACCCTGGTTACACCAGATGACATGAAGATGATCTGTGGAAGTGTGCCTCTGCTAGCAAAGTAGTATTGTTAAAAGTAATAGTTTGTACATTAACCTGGGTATCTCCAAGCATTAGTCATCTAAGAAATATTCTCCTCCTATGAAGGAGGTGATAGCACAGTATACAGGAGGAGGAAGAAAGGCTTACTTAGAGAAAACTATTTCCTTGATGCCAAAGAATGAAGAAAACTGAGAGAGCAGATAGCCTGTCCTAGGCTATTAATGACAGACCATGCTTCACTTCCCTGTTGGACTGTGGGTGGATTTATGCTGCATAGTGTGGCTAAATCTACTGGCTTGTATACCAGCTAGCTTCCTTAGATTTGTAAAATTAACTTGGTCAGAGCTCATTGCTCCCGCAGCACTGAGCTTCTTTTGGCAAGTGAATTAGTTCAAGTCTCTCTATAGTTTATAGCAGCCTACAGGATAGATAACCCTGTATTTGTATCAGCACCATGGGTACAAATCAGGGGTAGTGTCTCTGTGCTCTGCTAAATATTCCCCCCCCCCGCCCCCACCATCATGAAATATACACATACAACCCCTTCTGCTTCAAAGACTTGCTTCCATTGGCAGATATAACCATGTATGAGGGTGAAGGAGGTATTGCAGGGGGGTTTTTTCTTTTGGTTTCTTTGCTTGTCTGAATTATTAATCATCCTTTAGGGTGGGTTGTTTTGTCATAGTTTTAAAGAGTACAGTTAAAGGGAAAAGCAGGTACAGCTGAAATGTGGTCAGCATGAGAAGGCTGAGAAACTTGTCAAGTTCTTTGGTATGGTCTGCCTTTACTAGGTCTTCCAAAGTTTTTACCGCAATGGAGTGCGAGATTGGAATTCAGTGAATTTTAGTTTGACTAGTGGTAGAGCAAGAGATGTTTTCCTGCTGGGAGTCGAGAGCGTACAGAGCAGCTTTGCTCTCACTTTTTTTTTTTTTTTTCCTCGATTCCTTTATGGTCTGAATGAGTGGAGAGGCAGCCCAACAACGATGTGTGCCTCTGAGGGCTGCTTTATTTCTCTTGCAACAGGATTGGAGAGACAATAGAGGGAAATTCTCCTGGAACACTCCAGAGAAATCTGTGCTTGCAGGACAATTAGAGTCCCCAGATACATTTCAGCCGACCCACTATGTATGTTGTCATGGTACATGATCAAAGCTAGGTGGGTTAGCAATGCTGTGAATTCTCATAAACTCATGTTTCACAGATGGAGCTCCAGTGTCTTGTAGGGACAGCTATCAAAGTCATGATATCTAGGTATTCTGTTGTAACCTCAGTCTTTTTAGCGTATCACCTAATTTCACAATGAACCAGGTAGATATGGCTGTACTGAGATGCTGTGGCTCCTCAAAGTACTTCCTGGGCTGGAATTCTGGATGATCATCAAAAAGGACAGGCAACCAACTCAGGAACTGCAGTACTGCTTAGCCAGCCAACAAGAAGTGGCAAAAACTCAATAATGGCAATGTCTTCCTTCCTCCTACAGTCACAGAAGTTCAACTAATTCCTTTTAGCTCCATTAACATGCTCTAGCTTTCAGCATGAGCACTCAGCATGTTTGTAATGGCTAGGATATATCTATCATCACCTCATGAGTCAAAGTATTTGTACTAACCTGTGGATTTCCTTGGTTTTCTTTATGGAAGTACTGAAGAGAGTTATATTCCCTCTCTTAGTCTGTCTCTTAAATAGAGGCACTCTTCCTTCCTGCTTTTGAGTGTCTCTTCAGCAGGTAAAGAGAAGCTTGTGTTCCTGTCTGTCTTTCTGCTGTTGGTTCTAGGGATGCTCTGCTATATTCTCCATTTCTGCCTTTCCAGTTTAGGACCTTCAGGAAATGGAGGTCAGAGCCAAGGGCAAACCAAGGTGTGGACAAACCACAGATCAGGTTGTGTTCCTATATCTCAGCAAAAGCAGAAGATCCTCCCTCACAGTCCAGAACTTCTAGTTCTTGCTTGCGGCTGTTGAAAACCAGCTAGTCTTCAAATGATAGCCAGCTTATTTCCAAAAGAGAGAGAGGCCAATGACTGTGTTCATAAATGTCATAAAAGCAAGCGACAGGATGTGTTTTTATTCTCACCTGTCATCCTGGTCTTCACAAACAGTTTTGAGGTTCTGAAAAATCTGGGCACTACTTTAGCTTTCTGGGGAGATCTTTGCAATTTCTGCTCTTTCTTAGGTTGCATGAGGGGCTTGCCTTTTATTTTGCTCCCAAAACTAAGCCAAACTCAGTCCCCAACCTCCTCTTCCTCACCCCCAGTGTTTATTGCACTGTACACTGACCAGGTGCTGTGACTGAGTGCCAAGCTGCTTTTCAGCTAAGAAGTAAATGATGGAAACAGTCGCAAGTAAAACCTCAGGAAAAATGTTGTGCAGTTTATTTTCCTCTCTCCAGTGTGTATTTTTACTTGTGTCAGGGTTCCAGATATCTCTGGATAGGAACTACCTTTCTAAATTGTGTTCTCATTTGCAAAAGCTATCGGAGAAGATTACCAGGGATAGGTCTTCCACCTAAACTCCAATGCTTGCTTTCTGCCTCTTGCCGACTTTCCTTCACTAGTGATGTAAATTACTAAGGAGGCAGGGTAGGGTTTTTGTTTGTCAGGTACTGTAGCTGCTTTTTAGAGGCAAAATTGATCATCTTGGAAGGTCAAAAGGATTATCTCTCTTCTAATCCCAAAAAAGAATTTTTCAGTA
The DNA here is from genome assembly GCF_003343035.1 of Apteryx rowi. NCBI lineage: Eukaryota > Metazoa > Chordata > Aves > Apterygiformes > Apterygidae > Apteryx > Apteryx rowi. The sequence continues at coordinate 451,719 of NW_020448008.1, read as the reverse complement.
TGACAGTTTAAGTATTTATCCTATCATTTTCTGTAATGAGATTGATGACAGTCTTAAAATGTATTTTACAAAGTACACCTACAGTGAAATTGAATCTGGGTTTGTGTTTCCTCATCAGCTAGAATGCCCTGAACTCTCACCACAGTCTGGATGCTTGAAGCCTGCAACTGTCCCTCTTTCATTGCTGGGGAAGGAATTAGGCAGCAGCTGGAGGTATCTCCTAGAGTAAGTCAGAGGTGGAGCAACCACTGCCAGTGTAGCAGTTCTGGCTGCTGCCTATCCCCTAATTTCCATGCACTAAAGTGTTTTATTCTTGGGAGGAAGAAGGCTCAAGCCTCAGCCTCATTTCAGCATCATTTCAGCTTACTCTATTGGCACACTTGTTACAAATAGAGACAACTGACTGTCTTAGAGCAATTCTTGGAGAATTATTCTCCTTTAGAAAAGATTTCTTCCCTGGCCCTTCATATCACTGAGGACGAACTCCTTTCTCACTGCTGCTGCCGCAGAGCACCAGATACTCAGATACTGCTTAAACAGGATGACATAACAGTGCTTGTTCAATAATGGCTTGAAATCAAATGGCAGCATTCTCTACTCCGGCATCCTCAGCTGTTGTTTTTTCTCATCTTCTTTTCTCTGATCTTTTTTTGTTGTTGTCCACAGAAGGAAAATGTGAGCCAAATAACGTCAAACTTGTAATATCAGAATGAATAAGAAATGTAGCAGAATGAAGTTGCCAGTTCTGTAGTATTGCTTATTAATGGATTTGTGGTGCTTGTCTACTGTGGAATTCTTGTATATAAATCAACCATGTGAAAAGCATTAAATATGCTGCAAATACAGCACAGGAGTTAAGATCATATAAATAGACACAGTAAGAATGTTGCCTTATGCCAAGGACATTTTCAAATAGTAAATGTGTCTTGCATTAAATGAATTTATTCCCGTTCTGAAGTTTAGGTGGTGTTATTGCAGAATCTACCATGATAGCTGGCATTCATGGCTCTCCTGTTGGTAATTTCAGTGGGAGCCCCAGAGTCAAAAGGACCATCGAGATTGCCGCTTGTGCTTTAAAGGGGATCCTTTCAGAACTAGGCCTAGTTTCAGCAATGAATGTCGGGAGAACCTGAGCTGTTGAGGGTATCGGTCTCCAGGACTCTCTTGGCACCTCTTGTTAGTGTGAAAGGATATTTTTAGAAAAAGTTAATCTCTCTCAAAATAGCTCAACTAGAAGGAGGAGATTGTAAGGCATGCATACTTATCCTGCTTTAAATATGGCATAGTGTGTGTATGACTCAGGAAGCAGCTCTGGCTCCTTGGCATGTGCTTGACTGTTGATGAAAGCACCCCACTCCTCTGGGGGCCTGTGCTTCCTGTCTTCCAGGTTCTCTGAGCCAGACCCCAGCCACACGCTGGAGGAGCGAGTGGTGCATTGGTACTTCAGCCAGTTGGACAACAACAGCAGCAATGACATCAACAAGCGGGAGCTGAAGCCCTTCAAGCGTTATGTGAAGAAGAAAGCTAAGCCCAAGAAATGTGCCCGGCGTTTCACTGACTACTGTGACCTCAACAAGGACAAGTCTATCTCACTGCAGGAGCTGAAGGGCTGCTTGGGAGTAAGCAAGGAAGGAGGTAAGTGCTTTTCCTTTTCCATGAGAATAAAGGACTTGCATGGAGTTAAAGCAAACTCAGGAATCAGTTTCCTAGCAGGTGATTCAAAAGCACCACAGTTCACGTGAGAAAATAGGTGGGACTAATATCCTGCCATGCAAATGTAGTTCATTATTTATGTTATGGCTCTGTCTTAAAGCGAGTATCACAGACATTTGTGCTAAACACTATACAGATACAAGTCAAAAAACTGACCCTTGCCCAGAACTCTGCTTATACTCTATAAGTCCTTGGAAACTGTAGTTCAGATCAAGTCCTTTCGGAGTAATATACTGCTAACCATATTCTGTTGTCTGAAACACATAAGCTGGATGATGTATGAGCCAGCAGACGCAATCCTTCTCCAGAGATCCTGTTGACTAACAGAAATAATATTTATTTTCATTGCTAAATCTAGCATGCAGGAGAGTGGATGACGCAGAGAGAAGAGCAACTCAGAAAGAAAGTGCGGGACTGTACTGTTGCCTTTTTTCAGGGTTGAATTGCACCTTAAGATTGGGAGAGAAATAAGGCATGTCAATAACAAGGGTTTTTTTCTTCTGTTTAGTGTCTGAGCAACCAACCCACCCTCCTTCCTTTTCCTCCTCTTTCATCTTCACCTCATCTTCTGCTGGGATCTGGACCAAATCGATATTTTTGGAAGTTTTATGAATTGAAACTGTTCAACCCAAATTCAGTAATTATCAGTCCTTCTTGACTGTGGACAGATTTGCTTGGCAGGAGAAGGCAAACAGGGAGATTCCAGGGGACTAATTTCCTGTGCAGGTGTTTTGGCTCTGTGGACAGCTCTTGTTCTAACCATCACGTTGGTTGGGAAGGGTGGGTAGCTTTCTTCAGGTTTAACCTTTCCTGAGTTCCTTTACTCAGGTTTAGCACAAGTAGGAAGGGAGTCAGTGCATTTGGGTATTGGGAAGTTGCCTTTTCTAGGTGTTTTGCAAACATCTTAGAATAATAAACCTGGCACATTACTCATCAGCTGTGAGAAGCATTCAGTTTCCCTGGCTCAGTGGAAGCTTTTTCTTAGTCATCAGTACCTTACTGAGGAATGACATATCAAAATAGCAACTCTGTTCCTTAATTTTATTGCCTTCCCAATAAGATGAATATGCCAAATGAGTTCTGTTGCTATTTGGCCTGGAATAAGACTCTCTGGAATCTGATGCCATGGCTAACTGACTTTTCAGAATTCAGTTTATGGAAGGGGGGGAAAAAAAAAGAGAAGAAAGAAAATGAAAATCTTTGATCCAGAGTGAAGGGAAAAGAAAGCAGCAAGTGAGACATGTTGTTGTGTCTGATTGCCAAACTGTTTGCTGAGAACACAGCCCGACCTTTCATGATTTCTTTCACTGCATGAGGACAGGATTATGTGTGCAAAAAGGGGCTCCAACCTTGTATCACATGGTTTCACATACCTGCTAGGGACCCAACAAGCCTCAGGGATCAAAGATAAATGGACAAGTTACATGGGAGGGGAGCCCTCGGGAGAAATGACTGGGGAAAGTAATACAGAGGGCTAAAAAGCAATGCAGGGAGCAGATGCTAACAAGTAGAGAATAACTGAAGGAGCAGACTCTAGAGATGCAGTAAGCAAGCTTGTGATGGACCTTTTTAAAGGAGCCATGAATTTGTGAGGCGGTAGATGACATGTTTACCCTGCTTTCTATTCACAAGAACCTCTCAATTAAGAAATAGTCAGTAGCTTACTCCTTCTTCAACTTCCCCTTATCCCAAAACATGGATGCATGCAGTCCGTGTGTTTCCTGTCTATATTTCTTTCTCCATACCATGGCCTCCACACATCTGCTTGGGTTGTGGTTCAAGCCAAGAGCTGGTTGGGAATCTTTTTGATGACATACTTTCTGTTGTAAAGTGCCAGTCAGATGAAACCAAAACTTTTTATAGAAATGTTTATGGTTCAAAAAAGCTACGTTGGAAAGATTTTTCTGGTCTGGGTTGGATGAAGAGGGGTTTGAGGGAGGCAGAGGAACACCAACATTTCCCCTTGATGTGCTTCATCACTAGCGCACTTGCCTCAGCTGTTTCAAATCCTTCTTGGTATCCCACAGCATAAAGACTAGAATGGGGTGGGTCATCATTCCAAGTGGTTGTGCCTCCTGCTAGGCTAATTGAACACTTGTACTGATTTTGAAAATAAAACTTAAAGACAAAATTTGTAGGGTTTGGGATGATGAGAATTACAAATGTTAACGTTTCTGCATTTTTGTCAGTTTTTTACTTCTTGATTTTGTTTCTTTTTTTCTGGACAGTTCCATCCAAACATGGAAATAGTGTTGCTTGGTGGAAACACAAGACATAAATCAGCACTGTTATATGCCTCTTGGGCACTAGGTAGACTAAACAAATAAGATTTATGTGGGAGAATTCAGCAGGGATATTCATAAGGACAAACCTGAATCTGAGCTGTTTCCAGCTTAGGATCAAATCTGTCTGAGATGCATATTTCTATTGTTCTTCCCCTCCTCGGCAGGTACTTGATCCGTATGGTCACCTAATATGTTTGCACTGCCAGCCAGTGGCTCTTCAGTGAGGAAAACCTCTGCCCAGTCAGTCATCAGCCATTCCTCTTTTCCATCCTTATGATAACCCAGGAAATTGCTGAGGAGTCCAGTAGGTCTGGCCACTTTGCACAGCTCTTTCCACTCTGCTTAAATCAGATGCATTTCCATCCGGGGCAACTCTGATGGAGAAGTGTCATTCTCAGCAATCAGAATGGAATAGGCACCAAGAGTCAGCTTTGAATGGCTTGCAGAAACCTGCAAATTGTTCCTTAAACTAAGGCAGAACAGATGGAGGGCTTGTAGTTTATAGTGTACCAGAAGCAGTCTTTGCCTTCATTTGATCAACGATTATCTGTTTGAAGGATTGTGGAAGGAAAACAGACTGATTTACAACCTGTTAAAAGTTAGCATTCATCAATGCAGTCTGAACAGCCTGAGTCAAGGGGGGAACCATCTGTGATGAAAGGACAAATTTAGCTCTATGCATCAGTTCAAAGACATGGTCCTTGAGAGGAGATGGACACGTGTTGCAAAGCTTTGCTGGAAAGTTACTGAACGCAAGATTAATTGGAGTCTAGTGATCTCAGAACTGTAGATCTGAGCAAGGCTTATACTAATTGTGCTGGCTGCAGAATGTTGGAGTTCAGTTTTACCTCTATATTCTTCCAAGTTTAGAGGACAAAGTCAGCATGTTGTGCATGCCCAAAGAGCAGCTAAGGGATTAAGCAGGGAAGAAGTGTCCTTCTGCCAGATGAAGGGAAGTTTCCTTCTGCCAGTTCATATCCTATGATTACTTTGCCATCCAAAGGCTTGTCAGACTGGAGGTGCTGGGTATGTTTCACAGGCCGTGAAGACTTCTGGGGTGGAACCCAACAGCTCTCTGTGGCAACAGCCAACCGTTAAGAGTGCAGTCCAAAAACAGGATCAAAATGTCTTCATTAAAAGTGCAGGATGGGTTGATTAAACAGCATGTCACTTTCTACTGGAGTTGAGCAAATACACCAGGAGGAAGAAAAAATTTTGAAGAATATAAACAGATTTAATTTGGTGATGTTCAGGACCCTTCTTTTTGGTCTCTGCAGTAGTGATAGATTTCTGTATCCTTGTAGGAAGGGTGATATTCTATCACTGTTATGCAAGCAGCTGTGAGGGAACAGTTAGCAAGGAGCAGTCATCTGGGAAAGGCCTCTACTGAAGAGATTTACTATGTGGCCTGGTGAATTATGAAGAACAACTAGTTATGGTAGATAGCTGATGTTAGTCTGAGAGGCCGTAAGAAAGCTGTAAAATACCATTTGTTGAATACAAGCAGGTAATGATTCAGTTAAACCTGTAATTCAGATTATATTTAATTAATGAATGTAAACAAGTTCACTCATTCAGTGCTTGTTTTTGTTTGCTTTGTTCAGATATCCCCCTTTGGAGCTCAGTTGGGGTGCTGTAGTTTATCATCTTTAATCTAGCAGAAATTCACCTGAGTGTTAGTACCGATCAGGACGTCAGTGTTGTGTTGAGGACACAAGATATAGGGCTCTTGGTAGCGTGTTTCTGCACCTGCCCAATAAGTCAGAGGAATAGATTCTACCTATGGAAAACTGCTAGAGTGTCTTTGGGGCTTTTCCTTCTGAAAGATATCTGGCCTGATACAGTGTAGCTAGAATTGCTGCGCAAAATAGCATATCTGTGGGGCTGAGCAAATACTTTGCATTATGAGACTTACTAAATGATGGGAATGTGACTTGGCACTTCACTGTTATCTCTGTAATACCCAAGTGCTTCCCAGGCATACTTCAGTAACCTGCTGTCACTATCTGCCATATTTCTTCTGTCTCATATCATCTTTATGCTCAGTGCAATATTGTGTTTTGGTAGGGTTTTGTTTTCTGTAGATGTGCATGTTGGCCTGTGTTTATACTGAAGGCAGCTGACTGAAGATGATATTCTTTGCCATTGGAGTGAAAAGTGATGAGCTTCATGGTAGTCTTTAGTTTTCCTGCATGGATGTGTCTGGGACAAGCCCATAGAAAGCTCAGAGCTTTGTGATAGAAAGGTCTGTTGTCCCAGCCTTGAGCCCACCTGTCATTTCAGAACTTCAGTATCAATTTAGGTGAAGTTTCCCATGCCTTTCTGAAGACAAATGAGTCTCAGTCAAAGCAACACACAGTAGTCTTAGCTGCCTTGGGTGCAAAAGCTTTTTCCTGTTATGTTCTTGTTTACACGTGCAGGCTGCTTGAACTGAGAAGGGGATTAAGTACATTCCACCAAAACCTAGCCAAAGCCATAGCTTGTTTAAATTTGGAAGGGGCGGGAAGTAAAGCTTTGAGAGCTACTGAAGCCAGCTTTCAGCCAGATCTGAATAGTACCGTAGTGGCAGCAAAGATGAGTGAAAACCCTAGCAAATGAGGAGACATTTTGCTGCACGTATACTGAGTAAAAGGGAGATGGTTTTGTGCCAGGCGGCCTCTAACACCAAGCCTTAGTAGCTGTGAAAAGCCAAGAAGGAGTGAGACAATTTCTGGAAAAGAAAGCATGTGATGTCATTTTAAATTCATGTGGTGTTTCATGGTTGGGAAGGGGTGGGAGGGGGCAGGGAARGAATTGGAAAGTCTGCTTCTGTGTGCACCCAAATATCGGGCGGGTGAGTGGGGGCCTGGAAAAGCACTTCAGAGAGCCGGTGACCAAAACTGTGTGTTACAGAGCAGCACCCTCTAGGGGCCTCTGTATTACTTGGCAGCCAGAGGAAAAGCCCAGATCTGCAAGTGTCCAATAAGCTAAAGGACAGAGAGACTCATAAAGATCCTGGACTTTTATTGCCAGACCCCTGAGTGAGTCCCAATTAGCTCTGGAAGAATCTAACTTTTGGCAACAGAGCCCTGTTTTTTATATACAGGCGCAGAAATAAGTTAGCAGTGGTTCCTCTGATCTTGCCAGGACAGATGGCTGATATGAGGCTGGTGTTCAGGGGCCTTGAAATAACTTACCACATTTATATGGTTCCTCTTATTAACAATTTCTAAAGCCAACAGGTTTTACTTTGTGATCTATTTTAAACTCAGTCACCACCACCTTTCTTCCCCCTCTTCTTTTCCTTTCCAGTGATTCCATTTCCTTCTTATAGTGCAGCTTCCTGTCTTCCCGGGATTCTTTCCCATTCTCCTACCATTTCTTTAAGTTTCTTCTTATCCTTCTCTTGCACAGAGCAAAGTGTTGTTTTTTTGTTTTTTTTTTTTTTTATTGGGTGTGAGCACCTGTATGTATTAGTGCAAGTAAAATTACTTAGATGTGTGAAGTAAGCTGTACGGTCTTGTCAGACGTACACATAAATCAAAGATAAGTCTTTTGCCTGGCTAGAGTAAAGGGTGGCAACATGCTTACTAGTTCTGGCCGGAAACAGTAGTTTCCATTTCCAGCTGATGGGCCCTCATCTGAAATCCAGACCAAGCAGATAGTAGGAAATATAACAAGCTTTCAAGAGTGCCAAGCCCCTCGGATTCCTGAGTTGCCTATACCTAGCACCTCCTAGGAACTGGTTTAATGTCAGGGTCGAAGCCCTTGTCATTAGCTCCATCTGGTGTAGGGTGCATGTTCCTACATCTCATGATGCAGTCCCAGCTGTGCAGTCTGTTCCTCCCCTTCTGCTCGATATGAGTTCAAATGTTGATTTTAGGCACCTGTTTGATCGTTTGGTCTAAGCTTTTGGTCACTAGAGAATTAGTAAATTTGGACTATCTGTATTCCCTACACCTTCACTTTACTTGGCTGCCCCCTTCTATAAGACATACACAAGGGCCTGCATTTTTCTTCTGTTTTGTTTGCCATTCACAAAAACTGTTTTTGGGACCTTCGTGTCACTTCTTGCATCCTTCCATTCTTCTTCTTCCTCCTTCCACAATTTAATTTAACTTTGTACTTGTTGCTTCTTACCCATACCAAACCTCTGGATTTCTTGAAGTTCAGATACTACAATGCAAGGTACTTAACATCTGACTTCTCAAACATGTTAGTCTGACTCTTGTATGTGAGTCCTAAGGAACGCTGGCAGCACTTGGTATGTGCGGACTCGAAGGAGCTCCTTTGTCATGCCATGGCATTTATTGCCTTTAACATGGTTCTTGGATTTTACAGGTAGCCTGAGCAGTTTCCCCAGTGGAAAAAGACAAGGCCTTAACCCCTTCAGTGAGTATCTTGTTAAAATGTTTGTTTCCTATTTCTTCTATGATAGACATGCATCCCCAAATTATTGCTCCCCTGCTCTCCTGTGTTTATGAAAAGTAATATAGAAACAGCTGGAACCCAAGGGTTCATAAGAGGTGGGAACATATTAACAGCCCTGCTGCATCAGCTCATAGTCCAGCACCATTTCTTCAGCTTTGGCAGATACTACATGGCTAAGGAATTAGCACAGGATAGAGGAACTATGGGATGAACATTCTCCTAGCCTATCCTCCCTGCTTCCAGCAAGTGATCTGTTGTATTTTTCAGGTAATTTGTTGTATTTACATTGTATTATCCTCATGGACAAGTTTGCATGAGGATTCCTCTCTGTCCCAGTTAAGGTCTGGTCTCCACCATATTTTATAGCAGTGATTTGGGCCCTTTCATCAGGCATGAAGAACAACTTTTATTTGTTTTGCTTTTAAACCTGCTGCCTCGTTGGTTTCATTGGGTGCTTCTCATTTTCTACTGTGAGAAACAGTGAGTAGTTCTTGCGCTCATTCCCCACCTGTCTTTCCCATGCCACCTGTTATTTTGTAGCCCTCCAACATATGTCTGCTTAGATGTCTTTCCATGTTGAAGAACTCCAAGTTGTTTATTTGCTTAATGATAGAAGCCTTCCCATACCTCTGCCCATCCTCCTTACCTTTCTGAGTACCTTTCTTTGTCCTGCTGTGTGTTCCTTTTGAGATGGGCTGAGCAGAGAGCTGAAGATAAGGATCAGCTAAGCCTTATGCATTGGTATAGTGATGTTTCCCGCTGTGTCCTCAGTTCTGAGCATGTGTTTGCTTTTTGACTGCCACTAAAAGTTGAGCAGAAGCATTGCAAGAGCTGTCTGTCTGCCATGGCTCCAAACTCTTTCCTACTCACTCAGAGTCCCTTAGTGTAACCCAGGTCACCCCTCTCCCCAACTCATGCATTTCATTGCATGTATAGACATTGAAGTTAATCTGCTGTTTTTATGACCCAGTCACTGAGCATTGTGAGAACAAAGTTCTGCAGTCAATTTCAGATATGATTATCCTGAATAATTTTGCACTTGTCAATATTCACCCCCCTTGGCAGGGCATGTCAAATAGCACTGATCCCAGTGAGGCCTTTCTGGTAAACTTTCTCCTTTGTGAAAGCCAAATCTGTACTTCTGCCTTCTGTTCATCATGTTTTCACCTCTTATTAATCTACAAAGAGCGCTTGCTCTGATCACATAAGAACTTTGGTTCTTTAAGAGCCTTTGATGAGGGACTCAACAAAAGCTTTCTGAAGAACCAGGTGTGGGGGGTGTGCACATCCATCTGACTGGCAAAGCATTGCCTTTGTAGCCTCTACTGGGACACTCTAATAGCTTAGCAGAGCCCTAGAACTCCCTGCTCCAAGTATCCCCTCAGTAGATTCAGTAGCATGGTGGACTTCAGTGTGTATGGTGTGTGAAGGTCTTCAAGAATGGTTGAGCAGGGAGGCTGCTGCCTTTTGCTGTTGCAGAGATGAGGAGAGGCAGCTTGGACTCTCGTTGAATTCCTTCCTCCTTGAAGGCCTGCTTGCCTGTCAGGGAAGGAGGCCAGCTGGCTGCTGCTCAAGGGGGTCAATAGTTGCAGAGTTGCCTTAAATCAGTGGGATTCTGCATCAACCATAGCAGGAGGAAGAGGAGTGGGAGAGATGTTGGACTGGTTGTTTGTCCAGACTGCATGCCCATTCCCAAGAAGGGGGAGGGAGAGTGGTGGTTTATATTTTAAAATACATCAGTCCCTAGGGCTCTGTGTGACTCATTCAACACTGTTTTTTCAGCAAGGCTGTCTCATTAGCCCCTCGCTATTTTCAGCCTCACAGCTTACTTTGGGATCCCAGCCCTCTGCGGGCCATGGTCGCAACAGAGGCTGTACTGTATCTTACCTCAATTGGCTGTCATTTTGGTTTTAATTTGCCTTTCCCTCCCCTTTCCCTGCTTCTGTTTGTGTGTGTGTGTTTGTTTTGCCTACCCCATCCTTTTCAGTAGGCCGCCTGGTGTAGGAGCAGAAGAGGGGAAGGGAAGGCAAGAGCCAACCCAAAGGAAAGAAAGATACAGCAGCAGATGGACAGACACCTTGCTGCTTGTGAGCAAGCATGCAGCATCAGCAACATCCAACGTAGCAGAAGTGGCACCCAGAACATTTGCACTTTTTAATAATTGGTTTGGGTTTGGATATGTTTTTAATCTCTTCTCAATGCCATTATCTAATACTTGGGGGGGAGGGGGAACAACAGGATCAAGACTTTCTAAAATTGGAACAGCTACTGACAACTTAAAATTGAGTTCACTGGGACTCAAAGAAAGAGATTTTTATATACTGTATATAAATATATATGTAAATTGTACAGTTGTCTTGTACAGGGGTTGGAGTCACTGTTCTGTCCCTCCTTTTGCTTTTGAAGGCTGTTAGAGTTAGAGGGACACTTTGCATTTAATGGATACAGTAATGCAATGATTTCTGCCACTAAGCCATCCTTTATTTGCAAACTGATCTCCTTAACATCCCCATGCACATAGGAACAAGCATATCAGCATGACTTGTGTTCACAGATGTTCACACAGTGCCACAGACAGATATCAAATGCTTCCTGGGAGCAGCTGAACCCCATCAGTTCTAAGTGCAAAGCCCTTTGCAATGCGCAGGCATTGGGTTTTTGAGAGAGCACAGATTACACCTAATTATTGGTGCACTGTAGAGCTGCTTAAAGTAGGCATAGAGAAGGGTTGTATTAAGGAAATACAAAGGTAGTTTCTGCACCTGTTGCAATTTGGGCAGAAATGAATTGCAAATGCATTACTGTCCAGGCTCAGAAGACATGCTTAGCAAATATATGCCATGTCTTGGGAATCTAACACTGTAAGGACATGGGAACTATAGGTCCTAGTAGAGTCAACAGAATGAAGTCACACATCATCTTTTCTGACAAGGTGTTCATCTATATGATGTATAACAACAAAAAGATTGAGAAGTCTGCTAAAAACAGCAAAGCCTATTGCTTTGCTGGAGAGCTAAGAATGTATTTGTCAGTGCAGAAAGACACAATCATGCTGCTGGTCCCTGAGAGTATGATTTACATGTGGTTCAATTCTACAGCTTGGGCCATGCTCACTGGTAAAGGATCATTTGCAGTAACAATTCTTGCCTTTGGTGGTTGTGAATCCCAAGCTCCTCTCCTGCTCAGTGGTATGCCTGTCTAGCTTACAGTATCCTTCACCTGATTCTCTGGAATCAGTACCTCCTGTGTTTTTCACTGCAGTGTCACTTTAAAATAGCAATGAATGCTTGGATTGAAGAGCCTATTGCTCTTGGAGGCCACAGATGCTGTTTCAACTACCAGCCATTTTTTCCTGAAGTTATTGCCTACTTAACCTTAGATGCAATTGTAAAATCCACAGTAGGGCGGGGACAGCCATATTAGCTGCCCTAGGTTTGAGCAGAATGGGTAGCGTGTGAGGGGAAGCACAGTGTTCTGCTTTGTGCATTTCCAGCCTCTGGCAGCACTTGCCCATTTGTAGGGGATGTTCAGAGCAGCTTTCCCCTTCCAGCCTGGGAATCCTTGTGCCACTCATCTCTGGACCAAGAACCTGCAGTCAGGGATGGCATCATGCCATGCTAATATGAGATCACTCCAGCAATTGCCTGTAACAGCACTGCATTACTGTAGAGATGGGGCTTGCCCCTGAAGGCTTTGCTGCTTTGGTAAAAGAAGTTGTGGCACAGCATCTTCATGCTGTGGGATGTCATTGTGATGATAGCATGAGAGAAACACATCACAGCAGGAGTGTCCTGATTCAGCAAGTTAGAGCCATGTTGCCAGAATTGAAAGTTTAAGAAAATTAACAATCTTTAAATAACTATTTAATAGTATTAATAACTCTTCCCCTGGGAAGGAGATTGGAACTGATTAAAGCATTTGACATGATTGAGAACACTCATGATCTGAAGTGTATATTTCAGCAGCACAATGTAAAGAAAAACTCTTCTTTAACAAGAGCAGCTACTGCTGCTGGATCTCCATGGTTCCTCACATACAATAGATGCATTTTTTGTGGCCTACCACCTCCCATCTTCTCAATTGCATCATCTCTTTTAAATACCTGGGACATATTCTCCGTGTGTTGAAATTATTTGGTTTAGTGTATAATTACAAATGTCCCCATCATTCACTAATCCTATTGTAGGAGGGAAGAATGAACCCAGCTGTATAAAAAAACAACTCACCTTTTCTTTATATGCTAGTTTTAGGAATTAAAAGCTCTGGCTTTTCTTCTTTTTTTTTTTTTTTTTTTAATATATATGCATCCAGCCATTGGGGGAAGGCATTGCCCCACAAGACTGGGGGGAGCACAGACCTGCTAAAACTCATTGTATCTTTTCTTCTGGAAATGTCAGTAAAACAGCCAGCCCATGCTACTGTCTGTCATGTAAATCCTACTGCAGAGCTCCTCTTTGTTCATCCTTGCATCCTTCCCCTCTAAAAGGGCTGCATTCACATGTAGTTTGCAATTGAAATTGAGTAAGCTCTCCAAGGAAGCCAAACTAAGAGTGGCTGTTGATGTTAGCTTTGGCAYTGGTGGTGAGGATCCATGTCGCTATGCTGAAACTGACTTTGCTAATGGATTGTGGTCCAAGGATTGTATTGTCTTCCTTTCTGCCCTTAACAGGAACAGTTTGGGTCACAGCATCCTCACTTGCTCAGTTTGCACAGTCCTCTGAGCAGCTTCTGGCAACATTTGTGCAAGGCCCAACCAGCATGATTGTGTGATGTCTGGACTGGAGTTAGGTTACTTGTTCTGTGTTTGTGTGTTGGAAGTTCACACAGACCGTCCTGGTCCCAATTCATAAAACCCATCCAATCCATTGTTCAAGCAATTTGTGCTGGTTGGCCTGCTTGTTGTCAGCACAGAGCAATGCCTCAGCTTCCCTCTTTTCTTATTGCTGTTCTTGCCAAAAACTGGCCAGTCCCCCTGGCTGCAAGGCAGGTATAATCAAATATATCCTTCTCTGGAGATGGCAAGTGTGTTCTGCTCTGCCTTGCACCAATAGCATCCTACTGAAGCTGGGACAGAGGGAGTGTCAGAGTTATACCTGAAAGCAGACCCTGGACATCTCTCCTCCTTCTCCAAGTCCTCCTGGCCTCTCCAGCTCTGCTTTGAGTGACAGCTGAAAGCAGCTGGGACAGAGAAGAGAACCAGGGATCCACGGTGCAAGTCATCTGCTCTTCCTGACAGAAGCAAAAAGCCTTCCTTTTTTTGCTGATCGTCCAAAAAGTAGAGAGTTGGAAGGAATTGCATTAAGATGGGATTCTTTTGTGGAAGGCGCTGCTTTCCACGGCCTTTTGGGGGATATGAGGGGAACTATTTCAAGCACAAGATAAAATATATATTGAACTTAGCCTGCCCCAGCACATTTCTGTCTATGACATTGTTAGACTGAAAGGCATCTGTTTGATTTTGGTTTTGTAATAAAATAGATAACTTTGCTCCAGTGTCTTGTGGTGGTTTCTTTCTGAGTCTTGATTTCTGTCCTTCTCTCATGTCATATTCAGACTGTTACCTAGGCAGCGCTGTAGGAGAGGAAGGAAACTTTCCTTCTCCCAGGGGCCTGTGTCAGTCTTTGGTTGGGGGTTGAGTTCCTTAGAGGTTTCGCTCATGTGTGTAAGCCTCCAGGTTGAACTGAAACATGCCTAGGAGTGCTGTTCTCTGTGGTTTGATGGCAGGTGCCTGAATCTGCCCAGGATGTTTTGAAAGGCTCTGAAGCTGCAGCAGGAGAGTAGAGGTGAGCTATAAAGGTGGGAGCTGCAGCCAAGTGGGATATCAGCCACAGTCTCCCTAAACTAGGGAGAGCAGGAAGCAGGGCTGCTGCCTCCTGTCTCCTCATCCCCTCTTACTTAAAAGACTTCAGATTGTACTTTTGCAGGTCAAGCCTCCCTGCATGGGAGCCTGGAATGAACTCCTCTAGGTGGTGACCAGAACATTTCATTCCTCAGAACTGCCAAATAACAATGCATGCTATAGGAAGCATCTATTACTGTAAAACATGCTTTTTCCTAGGCTACAGGGGGATGGCATTCACTGGAGGATGCAGGGCCAGGCCTGTGACAGGAGGCCACACACCTTTCCCATCAAGCAGATATGACCAGTTTTCTCATTACTGTCTATGTCATTTCAGTTGTTTACAAGTAAATCTTTTGCAATTAACAAGCTCTTGTCTATTATACATCAAAGGGTGAGGAATTACATAAGTATAGACAGTCCCAAAGGGAGGTTTTCTGCTTTTATAGTGGCAAGGAGCTGCCTTGTTTGTAGGTAGGTAGAGAGGGTTCTGTTGCCACTGTTGTCCTTAAATGAAAGTTAAATGATGAAAGTATTGCAAACATTAGGGAGAAAATGTGAAGATGAGTGACATTGGATTTGTCAAGAATAAACTGGTAAACCAAGCTAGTTCCCCTTTATTACCAGGATAACAAAATGGGGATAGGGGAGAAGCAGTAGATGTCATCTCTAGAGTTCTCTGAGGTTTGAAATTAAATAATTAAAAATAGAAAAAGAATTTCAGGAAAATGCTAATACTTCTGCCGTGCTTTCTTTTTCTAGGGTCAGCATAAGGCCCTACAAAAGGCCTCCCTCCCTGGCAGTGCAGTAATTCTGTAAGGAAGTAGAAAGAATTAAAAAGAGCTTGCTTCTGCCTTTGCTTCCAACAGTGATATTGCCAGAAGACTTGTCCTCCTCCCCCGCCTTTTTCCCCCTTATTTTCGACATAACTAACAAAATCCACAAGCAGAATGCTGACCTTTTGACTTCTCAGCAGCCAGCCCTTACAAGCAATTTCAGGCAAAATAGCTTGGCAATCCTCCAAAAGCTGATGTTAAATTGGACAGCAGGATCTGCAGAAGTGGTGCTCTTTAGTTTGGAAAACACCTTGAAAACAAAGTGGGTTTAAAAAACATATCCCCTCGGGTACTAGGAATATAACAGCAAATACATTCCATGGAGTAGTTGCCAGAAAACCTGAGGCTGGCTGCCTTGGAAGGAGTGATACATTCTGCCATTCTGTATCTGGGGGCCTGCTTTCTTATTTTAGTGGTTGTTTTTGTTTTTTAAGGGTGCCTTGCCTCTGCACACCAGAAAGCAACTAGCTTTTGTTCAGAAAACAGCATCAGCTCTGTGCTACGTGTTCTAGCACAAACATATATCCCTGTTTCCTACAAAAGCAGGAATGAACTTTTATTCTGCATTATGTTGTTCCTTCGCTGCATGGGGACTAAGCTGAGGGTCTTCTGGCTCTCGGCCCAGGCAGAGGAGCTGTGCACCTGCTGCGTACTCAGCCAGTCTGCATCCCCTTAAGAATAAGGCACTGGCAGTCGGTGGCTCACTGTTCCCTGCCTGAGCTACCCTGCTCTGTGTGGCAGGGAGAGGGCACAGGAGACTTGCACAAGATGATGAGGGAGGCAGGTGTTTGTGGTTCCCACAGCGGCTGTGGTTTCCACCCCTTGCCTCCGCTCTCTGGTACTAGCAGGGGTAGCAAGTCCGCCCCTCCTGCACCCAATTCAGAACTATTTGCCTCTGATTTGGAACTAAAAGTAGTTCCTCAATGAAAGATACAGGAGTCTGTAATATAAGTGGATTCAGGTCACCTTATTAAGATAGACAAATTCAATCCCGGTACAAACAAGATCATTGCTCATTGCTTTTTGATATGTGAAGGACGCAGAACTGTGAATGACCATTGACCTCAGTTTGCAGTAGCTCAATGCTGTGCTTCAAGCAATAAAAACTACAGTGTTTGACTATCTGGTGCCCCATTATAGAGTGAAACTCTGGCTTTGCATTGCACAGAGGACCACTGCTATCTCTTAGTCATGATGGTTTTGGCTGGGACTGCACAAGTAATCCCTATTGACTTCACTATGTCAGAAAAGAGCTGACACAACATTTGGCTGAAGAAATGGAGCTATTTCTGAAGTGACTTGGATGTGCTCATGGTGAACTGGCAGGCTGTGACAGACAAAGCTGTGTGAAGGTAGCTGAAATTGGATCTGTTCACCTGCAGTCCAGCTTGAACATGCATTTTTGCATCCCTTGAGCTTCTATGAGTGTTTCAAGTGTTCAGATGTTTGTTACAAGCTTTTTTCTGCTCAAAATGCAGTTGGTCTTTGTAAAATGAGTTAATCTAAAATACTTGGACTCCAGAAGATAAAATATCAAATATTAATGAATTCAGAAAACTGCTGGGCAGCATCTGTCAAGAGATGTTCTAAATGATAAAAGAGATCGGAGAGGTGATGACAGAGTTGGGGGTCAAAGTCCCAGTAAGAAACTATCCTGCTGTAAAGAAAATGAAGGGAGAAAAGGTAGGGATCAATATGGGGAATCAAGTGCTCTTTAACATCCTGAGGCTTGAAAAGGAATAATACCAAAACCTGGAAACAAGGGCACTTAGCTAAGGCTCAGAATAGAGGAAAAGCATGAGAAGGTAGGCATAAAATCAGAAAGGTTAAAACCTAAAAGTACCTATAACTAGCAAGCCATCTAAAAGACATGGAGGGAGAAGACAGTTTGTTATAACATGGAAGATGACTCGAAACTGTGACTTAAGGGAAGATGGAGTGCTTAAAGCCTTCTTTGCTGAGTCTTCACAAAAAAAGTTAATCGTGACCAGATACTTAGTGTAATTCATTTTATTAAGGGGAAAAGAGCACAGTAAATGATGTTTAGATCACTGAGCAGAATGAAAGCAGGACCTGGGTGAAGCTCATTCTAGAGAATTCAAAACAAACCCCAAATTGTTTGGGTTTTCCTGAACAGGGGGAAGGAGGTGTGTGTGGCAGGGAGATGGAGCTGACCTCCTGTGACTGTACCCACCTTCAGGAAGCATTGCAGGATATCACTCTCAGGTCCCACATTTGGGAATGTGGGGATTAAAACCTCAGGCTGACAATCTGCCTGGAGGTCAGTAATGCTCCACTGATGCTTTATTTAAGCAGTTCAATATAATAGCGTCCCAACTGAAGTCCCTTCCCCGCGAGACCATGTATACTATTTAATATTTTCACTAGGACTTCTGTTTTCGCTCTGTCTCTTTGCGAGTACTGGAAATGTTAGCTTGTCACTGCCCCTTCGTGGCCCTTTGAAGAAGACCAGTTTCTCTGTGCAGGGAACGAAGAATCTGTGCTGCTCAAATTTATGTGAAGTTTTTTTCTTAGTTAGAGAAGGTCAAGAGAAGAGCTTCACCTTTAGTTAAAAGGAGTTTGCATCTAAAATAAACATTGTCCAGCAACACGATCAAGGTGCGTGAGAATAACGGAGACAAAAGTTATCACCTCAAGATGAGCGCAAAAAAAGGTCTTGTTTCCCAGTATGATGCAAAGAAAGACTCTTACCATTTGTGGGGACTGAGGGTTTCTCTTGCTGGCAGTAGGGGCAAGCTCCACACTACCACCAGACTAAGTGTGACTGAAATCCAAGCCCTGTGCCAGCAACACACACCCAGGCTCTGAACACCCAGCACCCTTCACTGCCACCTCCACACTGGGAGCCCTTCCACAGCTCAAGGTGAAGCACAGACCCAGCAGGTGGGCAAGCAGGGGAAAAGCCCTCAGGTGTGCCTTATCAAGCCCTTCATTTGGGATATCAGTGATTTAATCCCTTCTTGGTCTGTTGTCACAAGCCTTGGTTTGCTTCCTGGTAATCTCCTCTGTCTGGGGTGTTGGTATGCTCTGTATTGCTTTGCAAGGTGCGAGGGACATAAGCACAGCCTGGACTCAAAATGAGCTCTGATACAGATCTTCCTTCCCCAGATGACTTGACCAGGCAAGTGGTGTCCCTAACTCAAACCCTGCCCTCCCATGTTCATTAGCAAATGAAGATGTATGTAGGCAAGTGGATCTGTATGGACATGGTTCCTGAACCTCAGAGGCTAAGTAATTATACACAAAGCAGTTAGGAACAGCAAATGGCAGTCAAATCCAGGGACAACACTTGAGTTTGGTTTTTTTTTCAAAGCCAGGCAAGGGATTTGTCCACACAACTTCTGTTCAAATGGAACACCCAGGAAGGGAAGGTCCAGGTAGGCTATGGGGTGTGCATGGTAAACGCGAACTTGGTGTGCAGCTGGCACATGTAACCCAGCTGGACTGGGCTGTAATGGACAAAGGCAGAAGCACTTGCCTTCAAGTTAGTGTGTTCAAGCACTGCTCAAATTCCAGATGTGAATCTACCTGTATTTGGCAATGTCACACCTGACTATGGGAGAGATTTTAAATAAATCAATTAAGAAATCATAAGCTTTCAAATATAGGGCAAGGAACCTTTATTACTTAACACAAAACCCCACACAAGTGCACTATTGTTAGGGCTGCGTTACATCCTGGAAAGCCTCTTTTTTCTTTCTGTACAATTTTAAAACTACAGATAGAAGCACCTGTGAGAAGAACAAGCCCTCTAGCTAGAGGTCTGGCTAGATTTCTTTTGCATTTCCTGGATAGAAGAGAACATTTAAATAACTCAGATGCAATTTTGCATTGCTTTTTAGCAAGGCAGGGATAGGAATTCTCTGTATTTGTTTTTCATAACAGCCATGTGAAGTGTCAACAGCTCTTACGTTAAACCAATGAGAAATCAGGACATTCCTCTTGCGTGTTCTTTTTTTCCTCAATAAAACCTCAATAAAATAGGTTTTCTGGGGTGCTGAAGAACTCAAACTATACTCAAATATGATCACAGACCTATGTTCAGAGAGAAAGCAGTGACAAAAAAAAATATATATATATAGCATCCTCACTGAGAACAGATCCTGGGCTCATTTCTGGTGGCAGCACTCAGAGATGGCAGCTGCTCTGATGTGGTGGCTTTCCCAGAAATCTTGGAAAGGAATAAACACCTTTGTGGTCTGGTTTTACTAAAGAAAAAAATTCCAGGAGGGGTAATGCTAAACCTAACCACTAGTCCTAAAAACGTCTCCACGTGATGAGGAGGAGTGGTTTTTACAAAGTTACGAGTGGGGAAGTCAGAAGACAGCATTTCTGAGTCACTTAGGGCAAAATTAAAAGCCTGACAGTTAGGTTCTCCATGGACCCTATACTGAGTTTACTCAGACTCGTTGCTGATTTTTATTCGTAAACCTGGAAATTTACTCTATCGCCGCTGCTGTTCTTCTAAGGCTTGAACACTCTGTTTTTCACTAGGTAACAAAGTGGTCAGCACTCTGCTGTCAGTGCAAAGTTGATTACAGCCTTAGCAAAGATGTTGCGGGGGGGGCACCAGTGAGCCAAAGCTGTCACACAGCAGAAGCTGTTTTCCATTCCCATCGCTGCATTGCTCAGAAACAGCGTTCCTGGGCACACTGGCAGTGTGGCAGTCCTGTAACCCTGTTTCCCACCAGATTTAGCCCTGCTGTAAAATTCGGAAGGAAAGCTGGAGGCCCAAGACAGCTGTGTCCCTCCCTCCTCTAGCCATATGCAAGGAACACTTGTAACAGGGTGCACTGCGTGCACTGGGTACACAAACCCTCCTTGCAGTCTCCAGTGACAGCTGTCTGGCAGAGTCGCCTGTCCCCACAGCAGACACAGAGACTGCCCACTACAGAGACAGTCTGCAGTACAGAGCTGCGTAAATGTACTCATGGTGTTAATTATCTAGATATTTTAAATAGTTCATTTAAATGCTGGGAGTCCTCTTAATCCCCTCCACTCCCACACAGACAAGTTAGGAGGACTGTCTTCTCTGTTGGGTGCTAAGTGGCACTGTCACAAACATCACTATTTTTAACAAGCTGGCTGCCTCTGGCACGCAGACACACACACAAATGACAATGATCATTAAAAACATTTTTTTTTCCCTCCATATAATACTCCAGAGGTTATTCTGGGTGACAAGGGCTGATGGCCAGGATGGGCCAGGTCTGAGCACTCGCTGCTCCCATTCGTGCTGGCTGGCTGTTGCACCAAAGTTGGGGCTGCAACTCTTCCCTGATAACATTAACCCAGAAAAGTTTTTGTTTGTTTTTTCCCCAGAAGAAAGCCATTGCAGGTGAACGGTGCTAGGAATGCCCTGCCTCCTGCTAACAGCACAGACTCAACATGTGACAGAGCATGAGCTGAGCCATCACAACTTTGTCTGGTGGCACATTCAAACATGACCACATATCCTCCTGGCAGCTCTTCTGTTACCATCTGTTCTATCACATTTTTAAGGCCTGGATGATAGTCATTCCTCAAAGGTCTTGCTGCTTACACTTTATCTCACCGGAGTCCAGGTACTACAGTACTGGGTGCCCTCTGAAATGGCTTTCCAAAGTGAGACACTCAGCTGGTGAAGGCATCAGCCYGCCATGGTCAGGGGGCAGGATGGGTGAAGCAAAACATGCAGCTGATGAGGTGCTTCTCTTTGCAGATGGTGCTGTGAGGTGAGATGGCGCTGCTGCTTTGGGCCAGGGGCCAGGGGGTCCTTTGATGCTAGGGACAAATGATTTACAGATCAATCCAATAGCCACAGCTGTGGAATCAGAGGAAATGTGAATAACAGAACATTTTTGTGTTTGTTTGTGCTCATGCCAGAAAAGCCATGATCACACCGACAAAACAATAATTACCAAAAAGGTAACAAAACCCAAACCTAGAGCACTAAATGCCCTCATCCCTGGCTTAAAACCTTTGTTTAATAGCTCTAATGAATGTTTAATTTTCACTTGTGTATAACACCTAATTCCAACTCCCTTAGGGATGGTGCCCTTTGGATATGCACCTGAGCCTCCACACCTGTGCTGACTGGCAAGTGCTGGGGAAGTGGTGGTAACAAGCCAGGCCTAAAAGGCACCACAGCACTCCCAAACACTTACAAAAGCAGCTCTAATCCCTCCCCAGCCCACTCACTGAAGTCAAAGGCAATGGTTCAGTTTCTGTCCTTGGAGCCAGAGTCTGCTTGGCATTACCTCAGTTTCCCAAGAGCTGCTAATGAGTCTAGTGGTCAGTGCACATAACCCCCACCATCAGGAGCAGCATGCTCACTGCCATGGCCAATGGCTCTTGGAGAGTATGAAACAGTCAAAAGGGCAACACATGGGAAATAACAGAGGTTGTATCTCTGTTGCACCCCTTAGCCCAAGACAGTTTCTGGATAACAGTCCTGAAGGGCTTCCTTTGCGAAGCACTTAAGTGCTATTGGCTATCCCAGGAGCAATACAAAGGAGCAGGGAATGAGCATGAGACCTATGCTCTCCAGCTGGCACTGCAGGGAGATTATCATCCTCTTGGATTCAACAAGGCAATGGCCATCTCGTTGCAGGGATGTTCCCGGGCTGTGGGAGGCTGTGAGGATGTGGCAGACTGTCCTCACCCCTTGAAATGCAGCTCCCTCTGGTCATAAAGGCTATGAGTTAGTAATGGTGTTTGGCACCTCTATGGTGTCTGTCGTCTCAAGTGCTTTTGGTGGATATGGGGGAATGATGGTGTCTAGCATTGAAGCATCTGTCTTGGAGAGCAGAAGAGAGACAGAGGGAGAGTAGGTAGCAGGGAAGATTGGCCCTTTTGGGACCACGTTGGGTTTTGCCAGATCTCTGGCCACTGTGAGGAAGCTATGTGCAGAAGCCAGCCTCTCCGCAGCCAGCTCCACCAGGGGCTGCGTTTCCCACAGCACAATTCCCAACCCATATTTCTTCCCTCCCTGCCTGAGCACGCTGCACTGGCGCCATGAGTTAACCTTGCCCCTCGACTCCCTGCTACCCCTCCACCTTGCAGTGATCCCCTCGCACTCCAGTAAAGCGCCCGTCCCTGGACAGGGCTCTGCTCCCACCGGGGCTGCACACTGTGCCAACACTCATTGCTGCTGAAAGCCACTTCTGAGGCCGCTTCTCACTTGAGGTCCACTGTAAAGGCCACCACAGTGTCCTGTGGCCTTCATATGCTACTTTTGGAGTCATGGACCCAAATACAAGTGCAAAAAAGCAGAGAGGTGAGTGCTGGGTGACTGGGAACTGGGAAAGGCGGCAGTACAGCACCGGCTGTACCTATGACATGATTCCCTTCCATGTCGAGGAGTTCAGGAAAGGGTGACTTCTCTTCATACAACTGTTTTTTCACCTGATTTTGACTGGAATAGATGAGGCACTCCAAATTTACTCATGGGGGGAGGGGTGTGTGGGGGGGTGCTGTGCACCCTGCACCCCCAAAACCAAGGCCCCACTCTGACCTGCCCGTCACACACAGTCTGTCTCTGAGAGTGTTATGCAAAGCACGCTGAGCCATCTGCTAGGAGAACAACGGCCGTGTGTCACCATCTTCAAAGCTGAGGCAAACAGCTTCCCCAGTGAAAACCCAGCCTGGGGCTGGGCGCGCTCTCAGCAGCAGGGAGCCGTGCGGCGGGGTGGCGTGGGGGCCCCAGCGGCTGCAGCCTCGGCGTGAGCCCCCAGGCAGTCGCGGTGCTCCCTGCCACGAGCTGCTCCCAGCTTGCCCATGTGGCCCGCTGATCACCAGGAATAAAGTAGCACCATTGGTCACCTCTGCGTTTTCCCTCTGGATGTGAAGACCCACTGTTTAGCCTCAGCCAGCTCCAGCAGCGAAGGTGCCTCGGCGAGGAATTGTGAAGGACGAAAGAGGGAGCCTGTATGAATGGAAATGGAAAGACGAGACGTGTGCCTTGAAAGGCAAGAAGGCTACAGAAAAAGGAAAGCAGCTTTTATTACAGACTGCGATGCGAAGCTGACAGGAAAAACAAAGCATAAGGAACAATGACAATGAGAAGGGAGCGCTCTAAATAACAAAGCAGCAAAAGCTCCTGTATGCAAAACAGCCAGCATACAACTGCTGCTGGCCTCTTCCAGCAAAACTGAACCGCGATGGCTGGGGCAGAGGGGAGGAAAGCAACCACAGCTAATGCGAACACTTCCATGCACCTTCCCAGCCAACAAAGCAGGCAAACAAACAAGTAAAGCAGAAATCAAAAAATAAAAGCCTCAGAAAAAAAAAATTCCCAAAGGCACCAAATTTTTTTAAGTTTGTATATTCTTTAATGATGTAAAAAATGAAAATAAAATAAATGCTCCACTGATGTTGGTCTGGTGCAGCTCTCCTCAGCGCATGTGAGGGCAGCAAAGTTACTGTGCAGTTGGCAATCGCAGCAGCTGCTCCCTTCCCCTGCATCCTCTCCCCAGCAAAGTGAGCTTAAGAAAGCAAATGAAAAGCATGTGATTGATAGAGCACAAGCAACAGAACAACAGCATTTCAGCTCCCCATGCCTAGGTTTTAGCCAGAAATGGGTAAACTGGTATGGTTAAAATACAAACCTAACAGAATTTATATGTCCAAATTAAAAACAATGATGATTACAAAACCCCCTTGAGAGCTACACTTTAAAACCCCACAGAGACCATTTGAGGGCCTTTTTTTTTTTTTTTTTGGTGTCACACGTCTGTGCTCTGGAGTCCCAGCCTAGATGGCAGCAGAAGCAGTGAATGAAGTTGGCAAAAGCTGTTCTAGGTAGTTCTCAGCGTGGCTAGAGGCCAGAAAGATCGGCAAATTCAGCAGACATCCGGCCTCAAGATTCCTTTTCCATCTTTTCATGCCTTCCCCAAAAGCCCTGGTGAAGGGAGGATAAGGAGGCAGAAGGTTGGATGCTTATTGGCTTCAAATCTGATGATAGTTTTCAACCACTGCTAGCTTCAAAGGACAAAGCTTCCACTGCTCGTATGTGAAGGATCCTTCCTCTCTGCCTCACATTTATGCATATATATTATATATATATATATAGTTGATAAACATTTTGTATGAAAATAAATATTTCATCTGTTTTTTTTAAGGATCATTGTCACTCTCTTCCATTTACCTGCTATAATACTGCATCTTTTTTTTTTTGTCCATGGGAATTGCAGAAGTCTGAGTGGGAATTTTTTTTTTTTTTTTTTTTTTTTAACCTGCAGACACCTTCTCCCTGCCCCTAAGGGCAACAGAAAGCACTGTTTAGACAGAGAAGTACCTTTTGCCATTCCCTTTTTTTTTTTTTTTACTTGCTAACTCCCTAGGTTTGGTTTACTATGGTGAAATTTATGAAGAACATGTTTCCCTTTACAGCACCTAAGCTTCTTGATAGAACAAAGTATCCTTATCTTGAAAACATTTTAAAAAGACTAAGATTTTAACACCCTCTTCCAGTTCTCTCACTTAAGAAATATGTTTATAGATAGCACTGTTTATATAGATATAGGTATAGTTTTTATTTATTTTTATTACCAACCCAACATTTCAATTCACAGCCATTGATGTAATTCATGACATACTCTCTCTTTTTCTTAAAATGAAAAGGGTGTCTTTTTGTTTGTCTGTTTTTTCCTAAAACGTACTTCAGGTGATAACAGGAGGCCTGAAACAGGTGGCAGTTTTTAAGCTCATACCTTTCAATGGACTGAAGACCACTGGAGACATGGGCTCTGTGAAAATTAGGCTAGCAAACGAGTGAAATAATAGCAACCACAGCCCAGCTCAGGGCAGGAGTGTGCTAGGAAAATACAGTCACACTATTTGGGTTTTCCTGTTCTTGTCATTCATTTGGCCTTTGTTCTGTTGTTGTTGTTTTCTAAGGAGCCGGGTGCCATCTTTGTTCGGCACAGCAAATGCCAGTGAGTTACAGTAAGCAGCTGTGTGCCTCCTCCATGAGGACACAGATTTGGGGAGGTTTGGTTGTTTTTTTGGGGGGGGGAGGTGGGTTGATGCCAAGTGGGTGGGAGGGATCATAGGGAAGGACAAGGATCCTTTCCCTTTTGCAAACTCATGTGGTTTAAGAACGAACTCAGCCTGGTAACATAATGCTTAGAAACCTCTCAGAGACATGTTATGCCTTGAGGCATCCTGCTTGCACCACTACGTGAGAGCAACACATTATTTACATGAACTCGTTTTCACCTGCAAGAACAGGGACTGCTCCACTGCCCTCACAGCTGATCAAATACAACACCACTGTGATCACAAGGAACGTGTGCTAGTTTTCCRGGGCCCCTTTTCTCCCCACATGGCAGGCTATTTCTGTGTATCTGTTTATTTCTTTATCTCTTGTAAATTAACATAATTTCTCTCCCTGCAGTACCACAAGCTCAAAGTTAATTATACAAAGAGAAATGCCACAGTCAAAATATACATGATACATATTATAGTAGAGGGTTGGGGGTTTTTTCTTCCTTTTTTCTTAGCCCTGGCAGGTGATTGAGATGCTACATGCTCCAGCCTCCATCACTGAATTTTTCTCTCTGTGTACATCTGTGTATATATGTTTGTATTAAAAATATATCAGTATTGTTATGGTCTTAAAAAAGAAAGAAATGGAAGGAGGTGGCGGAAGAAATGGTAATAGTGAAGTTCTTCGACTGTGTCACTGTTTTTTTGTGGCTTCAAAAAAATACACATGTTCAATTCCAGCACTGATGACAGCTTGAAGCTTTTGATTTTAAATTTTTAACATTTTACCTGAAAGTAATAAAAAAGAAAAAAAGAAGCAATATGCCCCCTCCCTAACCAAAAAGCAATAAGCAAAAGAAAAAAAAAATAGAATTCCCACTCAGACTTCTGCAATTCCCAAAGAGTTAAAAAAAAAGATTATGTATCCTTACAATGGAGGGGTCTTCAGGAAAAAAAGGAAGCAAGAACCTACAGAGGATGTGACCTTCGAAAATGGCTGAAATTTCTGAATTTCATTGAATGGGGTCAGTGGGTGGGTTTATTTTGTTTTGTTTTATTTGAACACTTGCCATTGTTGCATTCTTTGTTTTTGTTTGATTTTGGAAGGGTTTGTGGGTTTTTTTGTTTTTTTTGTTCGCTTGTTCTATGATGATTTTTTGCCCTTCTCGATGCCCAGCTGTCCTACTGTCTGGGCAACAGCGGCACCTGACTGACAGCTGTCCCTTCTGGTGAAACTGCGCTTTGAGGACTGGTGTCCAGTGAGGTATCGGAGGAGGGGGATGCCTCCCCCCGGCAGCACCGTTCTTCCACCGCCTAAAACCCCTTGATGTAGCAGTAGGCCTCCAGGGTGGCAAAGAGGATGTACAGTAGCCACAGGCTCACGAAGAGCAACGTTGTGGCCAGTTTGCAGCCCCGGGGGCCTCCCAGCTCCCCTCCAAGGTGCGGCCGCCGGCGGTATAGCAGGACACTGATGCAGATGAACGCGAAGATGGTGAAGAGGGTGACGGAGAAGGCCAGAGTGCCCGCTGACACCTGGAACTCCTGCCCCTGCGATGCCCAGTAGATCGCCGCCACCGACCACGCCAGCCCAATGCCCAGGAAGACGTTGACTGCGTTGCTGCCTGTGACGTTGCCGATGGACGCATCGGCGTACACGTCCTGGATGGCTGCTGCTTTGCTGGCAAAAGTGTCTAGTGATGGGGAGAGGGAGGGAGAAACAGTTATCGGCAAATCAGGGAGCAGGGCATGCAGCAAGGTTCATGGTGAGACAGCCCAGGTCACTGGGTTGTGTCCAACAGGAAAAAATGGCCAACCCTTCACTTTGAGGGGTTCAAAGTGTGATACCAGAAAAGGCTGAGGAATGGGCCCGAACCCATGTTTTGCACTGCCTTCTCTGATGGGTGAGTGCTGGGCAGCCAGCTCTCGCTCTGGGTGCATCTCTGGCTGAGATTCCTGTCCCGGGCATGCCCTCACGGCGCTCGCCACCAACACCACACACCTCAGCAGCTCACCTCCCCCATGACGTGGCCGGGACCCCTTGCTGACACCGAGCAGGGATGAATGCTTGGAGGCAGGCACAGACCTTGCCCATGAACAGGGAGTCACTTCCCAGCCTCACCCATGTCCCAGCTAAAGGGCTGCTTCCCAGAGAGCTTGTCCAGGAGGCAGGAGAGTGAGAGGAAGGGGGACCCCGGACTCAAGCTTTGCTCTAGCCTTGTGTGCCAAAGAGGAGGGTGACATGAACCGCAGGGGACAGACAAGTGGAAGAGAAAAAGGGGAGATGGTCTCTTCTGAAGCATGAGGGATGCCTCCAGCATGGTTACATTAAGCAGGCTCAGGTAGCTGCTCCCCAGCCCCAGAGGACTTTGTGCTGGGGCATCCATCAGTGCTGGTGCCTGGGGGCAGCCTCTGCAACCTCRGGGGGATGGGGCTGCCTGTGCAGAGGGCCAGGACACAGCCAGTGGGGCAGCTGGGAACAATGGGACGCCTGGGCTTTGTGTGCTGCCGGCTTACAGGGCTTCCTCAGCGCATTGGCCTTGCACCGCTTGGCAGGCTTGTGGGGAGGCTCAGCCAGCAGGCCCCGAGCCCCCACCATCGAGGGGACTTGTGGGGCATGGGGAAGGCAACTTTCCTCCTAGCCCCACGCCTTCCCCCGTGGCCTCCTCACCTGGTACGGAGGTGCCGAAGGCTACGAACACGACGGCAGTCACTGAGTCCTTGAGGCCGATGGTGCAGCCGAAGTGTGAGGCGAGGTCTCCAATGACTGCGGTGAGCATGCCGATGATCAGGATGGAGATGACGAAGCAGGCCCAGCCGTTGCAGTACTCTGTGGGGGGCACGCAGGCAAACAGCACCTTCCAGAAGACGGTCAGGAAGTGCATCACGTAGTCAAAACAGGATGGCAGGCGCTCCTCGCCAGACTCATCCTCGTCTTCATCGCCTGCTGCAAACAACGTGAAAAGAGAGGGCCAGCTCTCATGACAGGGCTCCTGAGAGGCCGCCCATCCTGTGCCCCAGCTGTGTTGCACCAGCTGATGTCTGAGCCAGTGGGTGCAAGACGTCCTTCGCAGGAGCAGGCTCCACCTTGTGCGTGGCCCCCCTGCTGCTGGGCTGCCGACTCCGCTGCTCCCTTGGGGCCTTCRGAAAGGCCGGTGCTGAGCCACACCAGCGCCACGCTGCTTTTCATGGCAGCCTCTGAGCTGCAGCCGAGCAATGAGCTCGTGAGCGGCGCTCTGCGTGCTGCTGCGGCCCCCGGCAGCAGCTGCAGGGGCTCAGCGGGGAGCCAGGCACTGCGCCGTGACCTCCGCTGCCCAGCGACGCGGGCACCGGGATCTCACCGCCAACGCTCCCAAGCACCGGTACCTGCTGCCTGACAGGGACCACGCTCGCAAGCCTCCCCCACCCCACGGCCACTCACCCCTCCCGCGTCATGGCCGCCCACCACGACACATCCGAGCACGGCAGGGCCCGCGTGGCCGGACCCTGGGGTCCCAGGCCCTGATGTGGCATTGGCTGCTGGGCAGTGGAGTGGAAAATGGAGCTGTCTCCTCTTGTCCTAGTGTTATCCTAGTACCAGTACCCAGAGGATATGACCATATTTATCATCATAGCAACCTAACCCCTATCCTGAAAACAGTGAAGGCCAGTCAGGCATGCCTGTTTCCCCTTTCCCAGCGGATAAGAAAAAGCAAGTATCTGAAATCAAAAGGCAGGTCTTCTTAAAAGGTTAAAAATATCACAGGCAGTTATGTAGTATATATTTAATCTGTGCAACTCACTGTTGATTGGCATCATAAAGTCACACAGGTAAGTGAAATTTGGGGGGAAAAATAGTAGAAGGTTATGGAATTGAGTGTAATGACCGCAATTAGGAAAACTGGAATGACACAGTCTCTTGGTCCTAACTCCAGAGTATGGGCCGATCAACAGCGAGGCCCCAGCAAGAACCCTCATCTGTATGAGGGTAAAACGAGCAGCTGTGCAGTCCTTTGGAGGGGCTCCCTCCTTAACTTAGTGGGCCAAGTCATCCCCTGAGGCTAGATGTCCTGCTGGTTTTTCAGATGTCCGAAGCTCTGCAGTGAGGCCAAACTCTTCTGTACAGAGATTTCCCACTCAGCTCCTCCCCAGCTCTTCTTTTTCTCAGGACAAAACTGAATCACAAAACAGCGCTAATGAGAGAGGATTGAGCTCACGTGGGTTTGTTTCTGCCTGTCCCAGTGTGAGTGGGCCTGCTCTGTGCAAGGGTGGCTACCTTTGAGGCTCAGCCCCTTGACGGGACTCTGCACAGAGCAGCAGCACAGGTCCCAGTTAGAAACCCAGAGAGCAGCTTTGAGCAAGCTTTTGAGCGGGAAAGGCTAGAAAATCAGGTGCAGAGAGTGGAGGGGCACTTCTCATCACATTTCGAGCAATGAGAAGAGGGGAAACGTGGATTTTGGAAGGGTGGATACCAGACAAAGAAAATAGAGAAAGAGAAAGCAGATAGGAACCACAGGGTAGAGGAAAGGCGAAGGAGAAAGGAGAAGAAAGAGAGAAATAGGCCTGGAAAAGAATATTGCTCCAAGGAAGGAGTTACCATTTTCATGGAGCCAGTTTCACTTTATTGCTAGAAAGAAGAAATACAAATAGCCTGTGTCTCTTCTTTCGTGTCAGAAGAAGCCTTTGTGGCCACTGGCCCAAGCTGAGCTCCAGCTCAGCTGCCTGCCTGCTTACTGCACTTATGGCTAGGTGAAAACAGCGCTTCTTGGAAGATGCCAGACAATTAGAAAGAGGTCAACAAAGGTGCTGGAGAGCCTGAGTATCACTAATAGCACAGACATCCCTAAAATGTCAGCTCCAAGGCTGCCTGGCTCTGGAAGCCATGAGCTTTCCCAGGCTGCCCAGACAACAGCTCACAGGTCTCAGGGCCTTTCCGATGCCTCTGTAAGACCTTGCTGTGTGGCAGGGCTTAGCATCTGAGCCCCAGGAGGACTTCCCATGAGGCAGGGCCAGTCTGGAAAACTTTCAGCAGCAGGAGATATTTAAAAAGGGCAACATCAGCCACACCAACATCCAGCATTGCGACCAAGGACGGGATTCTGCGGTCTGCATTGGTTATTAGATCACTAAAGCAGAAGGAGCAAAGCCTGTACAAGTAATGTGTCTGAAAACTGGCCTTCAGGGAATGGTTTTTCCAGTCAAGATCTCCTGGGCTCCCTATCTGCAAAAGGCCAGTATATTTGGAGCTAATGAGCTCCTTGAACTGATTTAGCTGATGAGCACCTTGCATGCAACAGCTGAACATCACCGACTAGGCAGATGCTGTCTCAGGTGGCTCCTGAGTCTAGACAGACCTAATCCCAGGCTGTGCATGCCTCTGGAGTTGCTGTTGAGGTCAGTGGACTGCTGATCTCCCTCTCACCTGAGCTGACGGTAATGGCCTCCATGAACTGGTCCCTCCAGGAATGTGTCCCTACAACCAGAGCCAGGTTTGTCTTCTTAATCAGCTTGTCCACGGTGCTCTGTCATGGGAACAAAGATGCGGAAGATTAAACCAGCGTACCAAACACCAGGTCTTAGCAGTCAAGGCTGAGCTCACAAGTGTCCAGTGGAGGCCTCTTCCTTTCCCAAAGAGAGGTGCCACAGACACTCTCCTACCAGTCAGATGAGGCCATGGCTGGATTCAGGTCCACTTTCACCATGGACAGGCTGTCCTATACCTCAGCCACAGTCTGCTTGTTTGGCACTGCTAGAGACACCTTTGCTCCTGTCCTCTCCTGCATGCTGGCTTCTTCTGCTTCCAAAAGGAGGAGTCACTTGTCTTTCTCCCTTCACCTCTGTCTTCCACCAGCTACTTCCCTGTCATTTCTTGTAGGCTTCCCCCACCCTGTACTGTGTCAGATAGTCTTCCAGATGCTCTTTTCTCATATATACTGCTACCCCGTCTCCTTGGTCCTGCCCTCCATGACTAGTCTTCAATTACACAGGACTTTCCCTTCTTGGAGGACCCCTGGGACAACTACTGACCTTGAACTCATAGGACTCCTCAATGATGACTTCTAGTTTGGGATGCTCGCCAAGTATGGGTTTGCCCATCTCTGCAATCCTCTTGGCTTCCTCCTCTTCAACCGTTAGCTTCCTGTCAGCCACTTCTGTGAATGCAAGGTCAACACTAAGCTGCAGAGAGCRTCTTTCAAGCTCTAGGGAAACACCACGGTGGGGCTTCCCTGGACAGCCTGAGCACAGGGCCTTGTGCAACCCCTTCACAACTCGCTAAGTTCTCACAGAGATTTGGGTGACTGTGGTGGGATGTCAGACTACAGAAAATAAAGGACAAAGATTTCTGTATATCAGTTAATCACCAAGAACATATGAAAATATGGTTTTGATTAAAAAAGAAAACATGTTTCTTCAGCCTGCATTGGAGCTCTTTACTTGGATGACATACACCCTCCCATCATCCCTGCAGCAGCCACATCTTTGGTAAGACTGAAGTACCTTTTCTTTCTACCTTTTGGCATAAGTGTCCTTTAAGACAGCTTAGCTTTAATGTTCTGGTATGTTTTCTGGTTTCAAATGAAATTTCCCTTTGATTAGAAAATCACCATTGGCACTCTGTGCTATTCAATGCTTTATCTAACTCTCAGATATACATATACGGTCACAACCACACATGCACACACACATCTGTGTGTATGTGTGTATATATATATATATATATATATATATAAAACATACATATATATATGTGTACACACACACACACGCACAAACACACTTCATTCTTTCATTCTGCACTGTAACTACTTTTTTTGCCACACTGTGCACTTCCTGTGAGACTCCTGTCATTCGGAAAAAATGAGCAGGAAGAAATCAGCCAGTGGCCAAGTGGGTTTTTGTCTTCACATTATTGGATGTTTAATTTTTGCTGGAAGAAAGGTAAGTTTCCCAGGCTGGTAGAAGCTCACTTTGAGGCAGTGGAGGTGTCCTACAGGGCTGCCCATGAGGGGCAGCATGCAGAGACAACCCCTTGGCAGACTCACCTTGCTGATGCCCAGGGCAAACACAGCAAGGTGCCTGGGGACATTTTGGTTGCCTGGACAGGAGGGAGCACCCAGGAGGAAGGGTGCCCTGGGACTGTCCTTGGCCATGACCAATGTCTCCTCTCCCACCCATACACTCAGGTGCAGGCATGTGTCAAGGGGGGTGGGGGTGAGAATAGCACTCACAGAGTGTTCTGCAAATGAAGGTTGGACATGTTATCTTTGTATCCCTTTTTTTCTTTGCCTTCCCACTGGGTTTTGTATCATCAAACAGGAATACAAATGTTTCAGAGGAACATAAATATCAGATCTCAAGAGCAAATGCATTTACTCATGTTCAAGTGCTCTCCTGGACTGACTCCACAGATATGGGTTCCATGAAGCTGGGGATGTGTGTATAAGGCAGTGAAGATCAATATGAGAAACTTGCTCTCTAAAAAGCAATAAATACAACGCCTGCCTGATGAAGAGAGCCCAAAGCACAGGAAGACAAGTTTGAAGAGAGGAGTATCTCATCTACAGATATTCTGCACACACTTCAGTGCCAGATGTCTGAAGTGTGAATAAGTTTTGAGGGTCAGGTGCTGTAAAAAAGCATCCTGCTGGTGCCCTGACACAACACAGTATGGCACAGCAAAGCTCTTGGTGAGAGGGCCATTGCTAATGTCCAGGTGAAATAGTAAGTCAGTGAGCAGATACAGCAAGACTGTGGGACTGGAGAGGGAACTAGCTGAAGCATCTTGGTTCCTAATTTTGCATTTAGCTTGAGGACAGCAACTAGACAGGGGTGGATTTTGCTTCAGAGAGCTGTTCTTGCTGGGACAAAGCAGAAACCTCACAGCAGGTGGAGGCACTAGCAGAGAAACCAAGAGTGCCTTCAGGGACAGTACCAGCAAACCAGAAAAGGAAGAGCTTGAAGTAGACAAAAGTGCTTCAGCAACAGGTATTTGCCCAGGTGGAAAAGATTCACTGGGCTAGTATAAGGCTGAGAATTCATTACTTGAATGATATCACCCAGCCCAAGCTGCCTTCTGCCAGTCAGTCAGTAGCTGACCACAGGTGGCTTGCAGAGGCAACAAAGTGACCTGCCAGCAGCTGAAGATTGTGCTGCTGGTCACTGACACAGAGGTAGTCCTGTGTAGGAGGAAGGTCACAGGTCTGGCAGGATGTAGGCTGTGGGTACCACCACTCCTCTTTTCCCAAGACTCGGGATGCTGCTCCAAGGAGTATGTATTGGCAGCTGCCTGCTGGGACAGAGATCCATCCCTGCGGTGGAGGCAGCTGCKAATCAGTGAGGACTCTCCTCCTTTATTAACAGTGATTGGGAATGTCAAGATCTTTGTGTTTACAAAGAAAAACATCTAGGGAATGAAGATGTGAGTCAATTAATACCTGTGCCAGGCTTTCTGGAAAGAAAGAAGATGGGTTTCCCCTGACTTCCTTGTGCCTGACCAGTTTGGCCTACCAAATTGCAGCACACCACCCAGCTAAGCCTGCATGGGAGCTCTGCAGAAAGAAGGGAGGTAGCACAAATGAGGAGCATCTTGTTCTGGCTGAGCAGTGAGTCATATGTTACCCAAGGTTTCCTGCAGAGTTTACAAACACCACAGGTAATGCCTCAGATGTTATTAGGTACCTCTGGATTGCTGTGGGGTTCATCAGTCCTATGTGGACTCCAACCTCTCTCATACTCTTCACCAAAAAACATACAGAAATTGCAAACTCTGCATGGAGTTTATAAACTGCCTTTCCTCATCAACCCTGCTAGATTGATTACAAAGACTGTAAACCTTGTAAGACCTGCACAGTTTATAAAATGTATAAGAACCCCTATGGCAGGTGACATTACTACAACCCATCAGAGAAGCAGAAACAACTACATCCATCATTTGAAATCACTGAAGTTCATCAAAATCGTCACTGCCTAGCCCAAACACAGTGTACTCTGGATCTGGGAATCCCCAAAAGTTTACAAATGCTGACAGAGACAGAGGAACAGCAGCACCTGGAGAAAAAGATGGCAGCAACTAGGCAACGCAGAATGCAAGAAATGTGGAGGACAACTGCAGGCAAAGGCCAGGTGACCCAAGGGGAAGAGATAGCTAAGCTGGAGAACTGCAGAAACAGGAGTGAACCTGGAACAAAATGTTCTGTATCGTGCTATATTTGGAGGCATGAACTGATGATCATCAAGAACAAGATTCAAGTTACTTATATCCACTTAAGCAGGGATTTAGATGAAATCTACATCTCTTTTTCCATGACAGAGATCTAGAAAGTCCAGTTTCTGCCTCTATCTATACCTGGAAGATCACAAGGTGTATACATCGTTAAAAATGCAGGTGCTTACACATCAGTCCCCCAGCCTTACCACATATGTCACTTGCTCCTCTTTGAGATCTACCATAATCTGAAGCTCAGGTGACAAGGTGCCTAGAGCTCTGCAACGGTCCAGTTTGGCAGACAACTCAAAAGCATGCTGACGTGTGCTGACAGCGCTGAGCTGTGGGAAAAGCACAGCAGTCATCCCAACAAGGTTGCAAAGCCCAAACTCAGAGACAATCTGGCTTACTACAACCTTCACTGAGAAGTAACCGCATCAGAAAAACTGCAGGTCACAGCTGGCAGCACAGTTCCTTGGGCTCTTGCCCACTAACTGCTGTTGTACAATGTAGAAACCAAATGTCTGGGATCAGAGGATATTCCCAGAAAAATGGGAATACCTGACAGAATTTCCTTGGCTTTACAAATCCAGGAGAAGCCCTAGAACAAAATCTCAGTCCCTGCATAGCTTTAACTGATTTATCTTTGACATTGTAAGACAACACAAGGTCTCAGACAAATATTAGCCAGCTAGGAAAGTTCAATCTTCACATGCTTCCGTAAGTATATGCATTACAGAATATATTTTCCTCCCCATAGTAAGCAGTATCAAATAAGGATTTAGCTCAGATCCTACCTTATTCATGCTGTTTTATGCACCTGTGCCAGACAGGACACTGTGAAATCTGAAATTCTCCTCTGAAGGGCAAGAGCTTGCTCAGTTTCTTCTGACTGTGTGCCTGAGGTTGTCAGACAGACTACACCAGAATACTTCTGTGTCAGTCACCAGCAGCAAGATCTTCAGCTGTTGGCAGGTCACTTTGTTGCCTCTTCAGGCCACTACTAATTTGATGAAAATGGAAATTATGTGCCAGGAGGCTCTTAGAAGAGAGAAAAGCAATCAACACTTCCATATCCAGGAATGGAAACAGAGCTCTGGCTGCCCCGGTCAGACACAGTGGTAGCAGTTGGGATGGTCGGGGCAACACTAGTAGAGAGGCCATCTAGAAAGTTGACCTGACTTCTGGCACGCTTGCATAGCAAGCGTGGGATTGGGCACTCAACCAAACTAAAGGTGTTTGTACTTATCACTGCACCAAATGGCTGTGGGACTTGAACATTTTCAGCGGGCACCTTGTTAGCTGAAGACGTGCCACCAGAGGCACCTTTGGGCCATATGCCACACAAGCTGAAGTGACAAGCTGACCAGCAATGGAGTCCAGCAGCCTGCTGACAGCATGCCTACTAAGACATTAATAATGGAGGCCTCGCTGTCATCAGGCAGAGCCTGCACGGGGAACTGGAGCGCAGAGACAAGAAACATGTTTGCCCAAGAATGCATATCAAGGATGTCCTATGGGGGCAGTTGACTGAATACTACTCCCAGGGTAAGTCTGTCAAATTTTAGCTGCAAACAAGCTGCAGGGGAACAGGCATAGGCAACACATCTAAAAGTCCTGCCTGTCCATTTTGATGGTGGTGAGCTCAGAAGGGTGTCTCACAGAAATGCTAATAGAAGAAGCTTAAAAATAATAAATAAAAGAAAGAGTTAATTCCTGAATGATTTGTAAAGAAGGTAGTTACATTTGTAAATGTGCAACAGGAAAGAGAACCTGCCAAGCAAAGTACAGAAACCTAACAAACTTCAAAGGTGAATCTGAAAACATTTAATCTATCCTTGTATTTTCACTGAGTCTCTGTCCTAAAGTAAGAGACAAACATAGTTTAATAAGAGTCACTATAGCTTATTCGATGTACTCATGCAAGTGATAGTGATACACAGATACCACATGCCAGGCTGCTGATTCTCCTCTGAAGATAAGCCAGTGGTGTTTGTGATAATAAGGACAAGCTATGACCTTAGAGGTCCAGTTAACATGTCTCTTGCCCAAACCTGCACTCCCCATACAATCAAGGTAAAGAGCTAAGCACTTCCAAAGAGCAATACAAAGCAGCTGCATGAATCTGCTACCTCTTCTCACTTACTCTACAGGGAACCTGAACACTGTAGCACGAATCAGTGTCAGCCACAGCAAAACACTAGCCACTGGCCTCTCCCTGCATCAGGCCTACATGCCGGCTCTATTTGTTCCCATAGGATTTTGAGTACTGAGTTGAGTGCTGTGTGTAGAGACCCAACAGCTGAGAGGTAACAAACCCTTGCAACATCCCAGTGACAGAGCACACATCAGAGAAGGGGACAGCTGGGTTGCAAGGCCCTTGCCTCATGGTTATATCTGTACTAATAAACAAGGCCAGGATATGGGCTCAGGCACTGGCCTGCAATCATCTATGCTACTAATTGTTAGAAGGCTCCATGGCAGAGTTTTGGCCAGTAGCACTCTCCCAACCAATACCCACACCTGGTCTGGAGACTAGCACAGTGTAGGGAGCCCTTCCCAGAAGGCAGCAGCATTAAGAGCCTCCATTTTGGAGACAGCAGAGGAAGTCTACCTGTATGGAAGCAGGCAGTGCCCTGCTGCTTACCTTTAGGACCAGAGGACACTTTCCGGCCTGTTTTATTTGTTAGTACAGATGTAACCATAGAGGTTGATCCCACACTGACTACTTTTCCCAAACACCATACTCTCTTGTGATAAGTGAGTATGTCATGACCTGTCCCACTTGCACAGAGAAATGCAGGGGACATGAGGGCAGGCAGAGACCCACCAAAAAGGAGGCTGGCTCTGCAACCCACTGCATGGGACACCCTTAGAGAGAAAGGAACTCTTGCTCCTGCTCCTGGTTTCCTCATTCATGTCTCTACATCTCATTTCTCTCTTTGCTACAGAATGGCATTGCTGTGGCACATTCTTGGGCCAGTGGCCCAGAGACAGTGTGGCCAGGAAGGACAGAAGTCTCCCGCACTGCTCTCAGTGCAGACTCCTGAACCCTGTGAGAAGTCAGAGGTGTCTCTCATCTGCAGCTGTTGAGAGGTCACAAATTAGCTGTCCCTATCACCAAAGTCTCCTACAAGGKCTGAAGTGCTAGACGAGTGCTCAGAAACATATGTCCTGTTTAATCATGTACAAGGTAGAGAACTCACCCAGGAAAACATGGACTTGGGTTTGACTCCTCATCAGTTTGAGATTTAAACTGACAGCTCCTGCCTTTCAGGGAAGCACTTCAGCCAGCAGGCACTGTCTCTGCAGAAAATGCGCAGCATGCTCTCATGTGGACTACTCTGACTGGAGGGCCCTGAACTTGTGAGGAAATGGGTGTAGAAATGGGGCGCTAGAGGGGTCCTCCAGGAAGCAGAGACAGGGCATCAGTAGGGTACTTCTGCTCTGCCCTACCCACTTCCATCCAGGTGTGTTAGGCATCAAAGAAGACTATYAAGAGCTGTCACACATAAATGAAAAGCAGGGGGGGAAGAAAAGACAAAGTTTTAATTTGGAAGGTCAAGTCTGTCAAGGTGAATGCTGCCAAACTGCAGCTTAATTATTAACTAGCCCTGATTTCTGTTTGCATCAGCATCAGTACCTACCTTTCAATGCAGATCGCACCCTGGACTTCCAGCTGTCAACCCCAATTAAGCATGATAAGGTCTGGATATGTCAGGCAAGAAAGGGAGCTTGCCAGGGCCTCCTGGGCTGCCTCCACCTCCTCCCTGGAAATGGGAAGGTGGGGAAGGAGGAGTCCCCAACACCCTTCCAGCACTGGAACATAGGTGTGCACTAGCATCGGGCACTAACAATGCACCTACACCACAGCAGCACACACAGTTTGCTAAGGTTAGGCAAGCAGGGCCTGCTGTGCCAGGTACTGCCGAAATACATTCTGCTCCTCATCCCAGGTTGCTCACAGATCAGAGAGGAGATGTTACAAGTAGGGAAGAAGAACAGGTCTGATAACATCAAAGGTTGGATGGGAGAAATGAGAAGGACCCAGTCTGTAGCAATGGCCACATTTCACACATGCTAGGTGCCGGACCCAACACTTCCTTGAAGGAAGTGACAAGAGGTTTCTGGTTAAATCACTCTGTGCTCTGATTCTGACGTATTCCGTCCCATTCAGAGATAATTCAGACAGACAAGGTAGGACAGGCAAAGGGGGGGGGTCAGCAGCTCCCAGTTATAGCTCTGCCACTGACATGCTCTGCAACCTTGGCCACATCCCTTTCTTGCTCATTCCGCAGTTTCTTCATCCACATAATGAGAATGACTCTTACTCCTACATGGGCATCCTGAGACTTAATTCATTGCTATTTGCAAAATGCTTTCAGATCTACACGTGACAGGTAGTTTCTTGGGATCAAACTACTGTAAGGAGATCCTTTCTTGGTATTTCTTCCAAGAGAAAACAGAGCCGTGTTCACACATAATGTATGGCTCCTGGAAGGTACTGCATGAGTGCTTGCTAGCTCAAATGCCTTCAGATCAGGTGAAACCAAATGGGAACTGGACATTGCCTGTGGCCCCCCGACACATCATAAATCAAAGTTAGATAAAGATCATTTCTGTGGGGGTAATCTGGCCACCATACCTTTTGCACAGAAGCAGAAAACAGGAAGGCCCCATAATACTGCTAGAGAGGTAGATACCTATCACCTAGGAAATGCTGCAAGATTACCAAACAGCCACAGACCAGTTTGTATTCTCTGTTACTTGCTGAATAAATTGGATTAAAACCAGCAATGTATTCATGCAAGTCTGCTACGGAGGCCATTTCCTACCCCCTGAGCTATCCATTTCTAGAGTGGGCATGTATCTGCATGAAGGTCACCCCTTCTGGGGGCTGTGCTGCTAGGAAGAAATTAAAACAACAATCAAAATGGGATTTTTGTTGCAGTTCAATAAAATATAATCCCAGCTAAACAAAGTAAACATTGAGCATGAATGAGTTCCCCTCTCCAGAGTGCTGTCAGTCCATCAGTTACAACTGGGGAAGACTGCTGGCTAAAAGACACTCTGGCTTTTGAGGTTAGCATATTGATATGCCCTTTAATGAAACACGTGCACACCCACAAGCACCAACAGTCTATGCTGTTTTCTAAACAGGGAGGAATCTGCTTACTTAGCCCCAAAAGCTATTTTTGAGGTGTGATACATCCAGTATACATGCCCCAGTGTCCTTAATGCCAACTCGGAAACACTACACATTCATGAGGGGAAGACTAACGTACAGCTAAAACACAGGACTGGGAATTGTGCATAATTTCACTCCTGGCTCTGCCTCAAGATTATTGTTGACACAACCGTCCCCAACAGGGCAGTTGATTGGCATTTTTGCTCCAAAGAAAGGGCTGCTTGGACAAGAGGTGGATTTTAGCTTGGGTCCATCTATACGCCTGCGGTGCAGTCAGGGTCCGAGGGCTCCTGCGAAGAGGATGGTCTAGTGGCACGATCCAGGGCTGTGCTGCAGCTGGCCACAGGCTGCCAAGGTGCCAGACACGGGGCAAACGCCACAGGGCCGTGCTCTGCATTGTAGGTGGGAGAGGGAAGAAATCTGGGTTGTAAGGGCTACTGGCTCCGAGTGGCTATGTGGCAGATGTGAAACGCATGTGCACATGTGTGTGTGAACAAGTACGCACATGCCACTGTCTGAAACACTGGAGAAATTGGAGACCCCTAGGAAGACTCTAAAGGTGGCTCTGGGACAGAACAAAGGTGTCACTCTGGTGCAGAGCCAGGTCCGAGAGAGGCAGCCAAAGGGAAATGGGGCATTGSCCGGGAAAAGGTGGTGTGAGACGCTCCTGGGAGGGAGGGATGAGGAGAGGGACTGACAGATTCCACTGAAATGTTCAATAATGCAGTTTTTACAAAGATTCCTGCATTTCTACGTAATCTAAATCTAACATGACACAGACTAAATGAGAACGTCATTTCTATCTCTGCTTATTAGCCATGGTTGCTGCTGAGTGACACTCCAACATGTGTTTCTGTGGTGGGATGGCATGCATAGCCTTGCTAGCATTCGGGCTGGCTGCTGGCTTTAACAGTGCACCCAGTCTGAGCGCTGCAAGCCCAAACCACAGGTCAAGCACACGCCATTGGGCAGGTAGGCCACTCCAACCAGCCTGGCAAAGGGGGTGGTAGGAGGGGACTCGCACCCCAGGGACCTTCCCCCTTCCTCATAGGCAGAGATATGGCCTTTTCTTTTTTAACTGAAAAGGGACTTTTTTTAACTGAAAAGGGACTTTCTATAGCTGGTGACCACGTTATCCAATAATACCTGCCAGAAGCAATCAGTTTGGATCACAACAGAGAGTGAAAATTGTATTATTCTAATACAAATTATTTGGTTCCTGAGGTTCTGATCAAATTAGGCAGCTACTGAATTAAAGCAATGAAATTAYTGTGAAGAAGGCTGTGGTCGACTTAATTTCAGTCCTCCTGGACCTGAAGAAGTAACAAAGGAAAACGTCTAAAGTGGTCAGAGGAGTTTTCCATAAATACCCTACGCTGATACTTGGGGAACCTGGGACTTCTGCCTGCCACTAGCAATTTCCTAATTAGCCCAATATACTGTGGTCTCAAGCCATCCTCTGGACAGCAGATTTAGCATACTCTTTAAAAGCAGCAGAAACTGAAGCTTGCACAGCAGGGATACTGCTCCTTTGATTTGCAGCACAGCTCAGGCATATGAACATACATAACCAGTGCCTTAATTTCATGTAGAGCAAAGACTTGCAGTAAACTTTGTGGCCTATGGAGACCCAAAGGGTTACAGAGCTCTTGTAAGAGGGCTTCTGAAGCTGGAGCTCAGCCTGCAAGCAGCACTGCTGCCTCATCATTGCAGGCCAGTGCAGGACCAAGAACTTCTAAATTTGAGTTTTTATTTTTCAACTCTATTTACAAACCTGTCAGATTCAAGCTCCTCTCTGTACCCTGCATGCTGGGCTTTATCTTTTGACAAATGTTTCTTTAGTGCAAATTCAACTATAATCATATCTGGAACTGGAGGAATAAGAAAAATACAGGAAGCATAAATCATACCGCAATGTGATCAAGAGAAACCAGAATAATGGGGATTTCAGGCAATGAAGGAGGATTCAGTATTAATAAATGTAAAATACTGCCACATGGAAAGGAATTGAAGAGTGCTGAGCCAGTGCTGAGGGTGAAGAGAGAAATGGTGTTTATTTTCACCACATCCTCGTAATACTGCCCTCATGTTGGGCCCATTTCTGTGTGCCCTTGCCCCTCAGATGGAAAGGGTCTTAAAAATATTTAAAAGTGCATTGCCGGAGCACAGCAACGAGCTATGCCTAGGGACGAGACTGCTACCAGACTCCTATACGGGAAGAGGCAGGCCTGGCCCTGCATCACGCTGTACAGCGCTGTCATGAACACCTTGCCCCACTCGGACGGTCGGGAAACCACCACGCTCACCTGATGCAGGTAACATCACATTCATGCCCCAGGAAGGACTCCTGGAGTGCCATTATGCTGGTCCCAGCACCACCCTCCCGGGGTGACAGGTGCCACTGTTTCCTGCAAAGTTTGCAGTAAACCCCTGCAGCTCCTGGGTGCTTCAGGAAAACCAAAGCACCAGAGCTGCCTGAAGAGAGATAGTAAAGTGATTACCCCAAATTAGCCCAAACTACATGTTCTGCTTTGCAATCCTGGTTAGGTCATTTCCCAAAAATGCGACAAAATGCTAGAATTTGAGGAAGGCTTTTACATATCAATCACTTTGATGTTCTTAAGACATTTCTCTTAAATAGTTCCTGCTAGACATTAATACCTTGAGCTGGGTTTGTCCGTCACTACTGCAACAGAGCAAATACAAACACAGAGGGCCTGACTGAAGAGGACGAAAAGAGTCAAAGCAGGTAGAGGAAAGGAGAAAAGCAGTCTTACCTTGAGTGAGCAGTAGAGCTGTGGGGAAAGAAGAACAAAAGAAAGACAGGAAGAAAGAAGAAAACAGGGAAAAAGTTAATATCTCATTGGGAAGAGCTGTAAAAGCTGTTTTGCAGATGGCAACTTTCAATGAGCAATGAATGTGGCTTAATGCAGTGTGTGAGCTCTCTGTAGCCACATGCTAGGTGCAGGTTGGTGAGCAGGCCCAGTAGCAGCAAGATGGAAATGAGGCTGGAGAGAACAGGTGAGCATTGGGGCTCTGGGTCCCAAAAGTATCCCCCTGCCCCCATGAGCAAAGGCAGAGGTATGGGATGTGGGAGGGAAGGAGCAGGGAGGGGAAGGAAAAAGTGGGAGGAGACAGTCACACTTGCCATCAGGGTCTGACATGACCCAACCTGACCCAAAGGCATTGGAGGTGTCCCTGCTTCAGGCAGGAGTTCGTGGCTGTGGAGGGAAGGCTTGGCAGAACCAGGAGGGTCTTGGTAAACCGATGCAGTGTTGCTAGTCACTTGTGTGGCCAAGAAGAGAGAGGAAGGCCAAAGATGATGGGGAGCCCATCAAGAACTTCATCAGGGGTAGGTGTTTATAAAGTGGGTGCTGGCCTCAGGACCRGCGTGAAACAGAGCAGGGGGTAATGCTGCCATGCACCATCCCCAGGACTCCCCAGGGATGTTCTGACTTGTCTGGGTCTA
This sequence comes from Apteryx rowi, assembly GCF_003343035.1. Taxonomy (NCBI): domain Eukaryota; kingdom Metazoa; phylum Chordata; class Aves; order Apterygiformes; family Apterygidae; genus Apteryx; species Apteryx rowi. Next base: position 408,808 of record NW_020448008.1, on the reverse strand, counting down.
CCCTGCATCCCACAGGTATCATTCACAGAGATTCAGGGTGCCAAGTTGGGGTACAGGCAAGCATAAAGCATCACCACTTTGAGTCTTCACAGGTCTCTTTGCTCCCAGTTGCATGTCTGCCTGACAGTATTGCATGGGCATGTGCTGTGCAATGTCATCACAGCAGGATGCAACTGCATTTACACAGTAAATGTAACTGCATGGTCCTGTGAGATCAGAACATGAGTTGGGATGGAGGGAGGAGAAGGGGGAGAAGATCCTTGTAAGGAACAACCTTACTTTGACTTTCCATAAAGGCATAGCACAGCCCTCTGGCTGACTTGGACAGTGGTTTCATGACCCTTTTCTGCCTTGATTTCCCCACTCCCCAAAAATGTCACAAAGAAACATCCTGCTGGATTCCTCTTAGGTGATATCTGTAGAAAGCCACGGCCTGCATCCAACTTTCAAACTAACCATAAGAGAGTTTGCATAAGGTATCACACAGCAAAAAATATCAAACCTTCTTTGAGAGGGGCTAAGCACCAGTTCCATGCCTTAGCTTTGACTTTTACCTGTCCTTCAAACAGCAAACTGGTCTCTCAAGACTTGTTTGTGTGCTATGATGGTATTGTAATTACTAACACTTATTATCATACACTTTTAGTCTCAGAAGCTCAAAACTCTGTACAGTATTAACATCCCCATTTGACAGATGGTGAAACAAGCAAAGAGAGGCTAAAGGGAACATTTTGCATACTCAGAAGTGGGATGGATTCCAAAAGTGCTAATTTACCAAGGCTTGCCAGTTCAGGCCTCTGAAAAGCAGGCACTTTTACAGAGGTACCTAATTTTATCTATGCTGGTCTGAAAGTGATTTCCTAAGCAATTCGTCAAAGGTCACACAGCACATCAGTGGCAGAGTCAAGAAAAGTAATCCTGACTCCTGGCTCGCAGTCTCTTCTGTGCTCTGTTAGACAACACTCATGGGCATACCTTTTCATTCAGACTGCGAAGAGGCATCAGACCAGTCAAGATCAGCCACACGATCTGGCACTATGAAGAAAATGCCAGTGGCCCTCCACATCATCCCCAAGACACTGTGGAGCCTGGCAGCAGTTCAGTGTCCTTCTGTGTCTATATATATTAACGTGCATGCATATTTGGCAAGAGGAGGGCTACAAACAGGCAACAAGCCTCTGAACTCACTGCATCTCTATTAGCACCTTCACTGCATCTCTATTAGCACCTAGGAACTGTCTTAATCAATCTAACGATCACCTCAACTGAAGATACTAAGGGCACTCAGGGGAACACACTTGTCCACATGCACAGATACTGGGTACAGTGAAAGGAGATTGAAGGGAAGGGAAGATGAAGAGGCCACTTGCTGAGCATCTTTAATGTTTTTGAGAGTCAAGAATCTCTTGGGAACATGGTCATGAATAAATTCTGCAGCAAGTAGCATGGCCACAGAGCCAGGACAAGCAACAGGGTATTTGCTCTGTCTACATAACCTCCTGCCCTCACACAGCTTTGCCAGTAGGTTTCAGGTCTGCCACTTCTCCTTGTAGAGCTAATCTGACTCTCCTTGTAGCTCTGTCCTATCACATCTCCATGCTTCCTTGTAGCCTCCTTGCTCTTCCATGGTCTTCTGGTCCTCCAGACAACATGGGAAAATTTAATTTACATTTTTGCAATTATAACCATTAGTACAATGTGTCGATTCGGTGTTCAAATTTAATATAATGAAATATTGCTGGGCCCCTAAGCTACAGTGGTTATTAAAAAAAAAAATCACTCGTTCCTCATGTATTTTAAAACTGTTATTCTAGAGCTCTGGGATTTGAGTTTATTTTTTTCCCCATTTCCTTTTGAGCCTGCAAAAGAAGTATTTTTCTCCCTTTCACTTATGCTATGATACATGAATATTTGAAGAAGCCTATAAAGCTATGAATGAAACATCAAGAATATGGCATGCAGAAAGCCAAGGGATTATTTTATCTTTATATTTCTGAGTGAATGCTGTGCATGCAAGCAAGAAAATGATTTCACGGACTAAAGCTTCCTTCCTGCACATGCATCTGCTAATATGCCCTTAGTCCTGACCTGTAATGTTTCCTGACAATCCATCTGGGGATGCTGTACCTGCACTGGCCCCTTGCGACAGTTCCTGTGCTGTTCCCATCCTGCAAGCTTCCCTCTTCTGCCCCCAGCCCAGGCTCCCTCGCTCTGTCCCCAGGGTACATCCTCTCCTCCATTCCTGCTCCTCAAGTCACTCCTTTTGAGTGGCCAAGTCAGTTCACCTCAGCTCTGTAGCATGGCCTCATTGCTCTGGCACCTCCAGTACTCTCAGAGGCTTGACAAGCATATTGTTACAGGAAGTTGCTAAAATTAGCTCAGTATTCAAATCCAAAATAGCAATCCCATGTATCCCTTACCTAAACCTTGCACAGCGTGAGTGCAGACAAATACATGTACCTGCAGACAAGGCAAGTGACACTAACTCTGCTTTTCACTCARTTCTCAGGAGACATGAAGCCTTGTCTTCAATACAAAAAGAAGGCAGTGGGCATTTTAAATGCTAAAAGGAGGAAGCACATAGGAGCGATACACAGAAAAAAACATGCAAGCTCAGTGTGACTTCCAGTGYTGCTGTGAGTACCAAAAGGATGGGTGTAATACATAAAGGTTTCCTATCTAAGCCTGGCCTCTGCATATTAATTAAGCCACTGCCTTGCAAGAACTAGTCTGTTAGCATGAAACATTGAACATGTTCACGTGCAAAGTGCCAAATGCTGCCTCACTCATTCTTGATTAACATAGAAGGAAGTAGGAGCTGGTCATTGAAGATCGGGAACTCCAGAGGCACAAAGGGGTCCGCACAGGGCAGCCGGCAACAAAGGCATCGTCGCAACAACTGCAGGGATGCTTCCCTCATACGCGTGCCTGGGTGCCCTGGGTCAGCACCGGGGGAAGAGGTGACGGCTGGTTGGACTCCCGGCAGCAGAGGGGGAAGTCACTGCAGCGTAGCCGTGCGGAGTGGCAGGGTTGCGCTGGGAGAAAACAGCACTTCACATGTGGGCACTTCCCAGATGCAGCTTGGCTTTCCCCTTTATGGAAGTTGCCTTCCTTGTGCTGCTCTGTGATACTGTATTTGGCTGGATCCCAGCTTAAACTCTGGATCCCATTTTCTCCTTTATTGGGATTTCTCTGCCCTGCAGACCTGTTTTTTAATTAGGCAAAATTGTATGTATGAACTCTGCTTCCCCACCACCCCTGAAACCCTRCAATTTAGACCTCAATTTAGCTGCTAAAAAGCCAATGACTAATAAAAAATTTCATCTGCATGTTTTCTATATGCTAAGGGGTCAAATTCTGCGGCAACACAAATGTTGGTGTAGTTTACAGGTCAGGATTTTAATTCCCTCCTGCTTTAACTCTACTGAGGCCAAAGAAGGTTAAAGCAAGAGGAACCTGGCTTGGCATGGGCAGAGATCATAAATCAGGTAATCCTGTAATTTACACCAACCTGGGATGCTAAATGTGCATCCCAGCCTCTTTCTAAACAATGGAATACCCTTTTCTACACTTTACCTCAGAGAGGGATCTGACCATGCTATATCCTTTATTGTGGACTCTTTCTTGATTAACATAACATAACATTAACATAAATCTTTTCTAATCAATACACCTAAAGATTCTAGGAAGGCACTGTATAGATAAGAGGATTCTCCTAGGTTGTCAAATGTATGTTATTTACATACATTTAGAGTGAACATATACACTCTTTACATACAGAGTGAACTGATATTAGGGAGGGGGAAGCTGTGGTTTTTGAAGAAAGCATTTACCCAGCATAATCACAGAAAGCAAAAGGAAAGGAGAACACATTGCCCAGATCCCATGCACATCCAAAGGAGCTCAGTAACCTTGCAAATTGAGGGGTGAATGACTAACGTTTTTAGGCTATTATTTACTGCATCTCTAAAGAGTACGTCCACACTGCAGAGCATGGACCTCTAATACAGATCTCTGTGCCAGTGCCAAATGTGCCGGGCAAAGCTAGCTGCTTGGCTCCTGGAAGCACCTGGCACCACACCAGAAGTGATCCATGCAGCCAGCTAGCCAGAAGCAGGCCTTGTTTTGGTTCTGCAGCCAGTCAAGGAGCATTAGCATGGGGGTCCTGGCAAGGTGCAAACACACACTCTGGGGCTCAGCTCCCTAAAGGGGTAGGGGCCACTCATCTTCCAGATGCAAGTATCCACACACTCCGACTCCATACCAAGCTGAGGTGAGCGAACAGTTTCCCTAAAGGACCGTGGAGAGCTGTAAAGCTGTTTTTTTTTCATAGGCTAAACAAGCCAGAGATTTTGCAGCATTAGCCTGAATCCTATTACTATTGAAGTCAATAGCAAAGCTCTTACAGACTCTGAGAAACAGAACCAGATGCATTCTCTCCATCAGGAGAACCAACATCATTCAGCTTTATCACAGTGCAGCAAGCAAATGGTTATACCAACAAGGAAAAAGGTAACAGAAATCTAACATTTCTTTGATWTTCCCATTTATAGCTGATGGAAGAAGGAGCTTCTCAGAATCTGCCCACACTTCAGAAACTGCAACCATGTGTGTTCTTACATATTGATGCAGSTTATCTTATCTGGGCATGAACTTTTGTACCAAGTTACATCATCTTCATCAATATTTTGAATTAGATAACGTGGTTTGATCAATCCAACCTAGGAACCCATCTTTCTTTGCAGTTTAATCCTTACTCTGTGAATCCCAGCCACATCGCCCCTCTGGGGTGTGCAGCTTTCCTGTAAGCAGTGTTGACACGTGATTAAACAGAGGTGTGTCGAGAGACTTGTCTGCACCAGGTGACTCTGTGCTGGGAGGGTTGAGGGGACTTCAGACAAAATCTTCCCAAGCCAGGTCATACCATCTATTTAATAGTGTTCCATGGGGCAACTGTGTTCCCACTTCCAGTAAAGTCATATCTTATAGGAGACATGCTTTCTGAAGCAAAATTTTGCAAGAAGGATGTCGGTCCCTTTTACAAAGTGTAACAATCCAGAATCAGTATTCATCAGTATGCATCATCCCTGAGGCTGAATCTCCTACCACTGTACCACTGGCTGAATTCTCACGAGTAGGCTCCCAACTACCCTCATGAAACATAATTTTCCAAACCTGATTTTCACCATTATCTGCTATCAGACGAAATCTTCCAAAGTAGCCTCACTTGTCATTCTGGCTTTATCAACACTAAGGCTAACCACAATTTAAGCAGAAGACTGACTTTTTCCAGGGAAAGCAGAGTAAATTTTGCTCCTGTAATCCAGGACTGCATACAAAGTGTGAAAGCTGATGTGTGAAGACAGTAGAAACAGTCTGGATTTCTCTGAAATCCTGCAGGGCTGAGATAAGCAAAAACCTAGATCTGAATTGTGAGCTAAGTGATACCAGAGCTGCCATGAGAGTAAGAGTCAACTCAAAAGACAGCAGCTTGTACTAAAAGAAAAGTCTTGTTTCACCACAGGAACACTTTAAAAAGGTGTTGAAAAAAGGATGGCCAGAAAGGTGGCTCAGAGTGCTGTGATGTTTTGAAGCCCAGCACTATGCTGTAGACAGGGATTTGTTTTATGTCACTGCACATACAGAGGAAAGATGAGACAAGAAGGATCCAGAGGTTAATTCCTTAGAAAAGGAGAAGACAAAAAAATCAGGAAACCTGGGAGACAGCCAGCACGATGGAGAAAAGCAGCACACTCTTCACTGTCTTGACAAGCAAAGAATGTGGTTTTCTTTTTGGTTTCTTTTTGCTTATTCACTTCAACTTAACTAGCTTGAAGCAAGCACCATCTTTGCTAGCACTCTTTGCATCTAATGTGCCACTACTGAGTCAATATCGGGTTTCATCACAAAATAGGTTGGCAAGACACCCATCTCAGATCTATTCTAATCTCTCTGAATTATCTGAGCACATCAGCTGGTAAAGTAAAACTATCTAATGTGACTGGTTCAGATGATCAAACTACTTTGAAAAACTCCCTTACAGAAACCAATGGGTGAAAAAGAATAAATGGACCGCAAGATGAAGTTTAGCATGGTAGATGTTACATTTACGTAAGGGAGAAAAAGCAACAAACAGGCATAAGTGTTCAGCTCCTCACATAGCAAAGGATAAATAACTGAGTGCTCCAAGGCTCAGAGCAGGAGTGGTACTGATATAAATGGGGGTAAGCAGTAAGGTAGCAACATCTGTGGATGATGCAAAATTTTTCAGTTGAAAGGCTATATCAGATATTCATACAGATAAGAGGAACAACCATATTTACATTGAAGAGGCTGTTATGTGTTGTGTGGGCCTTGAGCAGCCTGCAGATAGGAATTTGGTTTTGGACCACCACAGGTACCTTCCTGAGCGGAGATGTTTTTCCTCTGATAGTGGTGCTGGTGGGTGCCAAACAGAAAGAGCAATAGGATGAATTTCCTGCAGATTTCTGGCCCTCACCAGAGACCTTTCTATCGATACACAGTCCCAAGCATGCCTCACACAACTATGCAGCCCAATATTGTCTGCTATAGCAACCAACAGACCAGGCCATTCCCCTCTACACCACAGCTCTGGTCAGGGCCAAGCAGACACTCCTTTGACTGGTGGTGACTGCTTTGTATAGGCATGTGCATGGGACAACCAAGCCAATAATTCAAATCAACCATACGGTATTGCACCCTGCCCACCCATYCTTGTCCTGGGTGGTATCCTCTTCAGTTATGTGTCTGTCAGAAACCACTAAAGCCAGTCAGCAGCAGCATAGGTCCCCTCTGAAACAGCACAAGGGATTTTTAAGAATACAGGGCTCTAGACCAAGACCTGAATCCAAAATAAACTGTCCAATTATTGCCCCAGCATGGTTTGAAAAGCACACATCTGTTCACCTGATCACTGGCTCACCCTTGCTGTCAGCTCTGCCTTCCTCCAGGAAGAAGGGACACCACACCAAGCCATGGGCACATTTCATCAGTACTCCCAGCTTTTATCCTTAAGAGGAGCTAGCAGCTATGCTCTGCAAAGCAAAGTCCTCGGGCAAGGGCAGACCCCCGGCACGAAGCTATGACAGTGCAAGCATGATTGAGATGGACTGTCTGTCTCTGCATGACCCTGACAGGAGATTACTTCAAAACATGACTTGCCAGTCCGCTGAGGCGAGCAACACACTCTTGCTCCCAAAGGAGCAGGAGGAAATGTTTTGAAGACAATATGAAGAACAGCCTGAAAACATYAGATATTCTTACAGCACCCTAGGCACAGATTTAATATGAGAGAGCTAAGTGGGGAGCAACAACAAGATGAGGCCACACAGTCAAGAGAACCACATCCTTTGTGGTGCTAGGAACAAATGTATGGGCAGCTGAAATCCAGAGAGACTGCCTCATCAAAAGCAATCTGGCCTGAACCTCCCAAGAGAGCCAGGAGTTGTGCTTTGCCCTAGCCTCCTGAGTTGTGTGGAGGCCCATTCATCACCATGATAATAAAAACAACAGAACTCATTGCTAAGGATATTAGTGGCTGTTTTATGTTTTTTTTCCCCCCATTCTGTGGCTGATGGTGCAATGGCAGAATCCATGAAGTGTCACCAAGAGCCTGTTTGCACAGAGGTGGCCAGTCTGACCTCAGAACCAGTGGGGTTGTATTGGTTGTACACGTGTTATACGCATCTTGGAATGATGCAACACTTGTAGGAACATGCGTCTGCTTCATTGTTGGTGCCAGCATGAAAATCTATGTGTGCTTCCCTTTACACGAGTGCACATGACACTGCCTGTACAGCAGTGTGGGTGTGCACTGCCTCCATGAGTGCATGAGAGCCAATGTACGCCCTGAGCCTCCTTATTTCTGCCAGGATCCATCTGCTTGCATGTGAACCTGTGTCAGGGGCAGCCCTGTAAAGCTGCTGGCTACAGTGTCTGCTGTCTATCGATCCCGAAGTGCTGTATCTGGAAGTATCATGTAGCTCCTTGTTCTCCATCCCCAGCACAAAATAAGCTTCTGGGCGATGCCATAGTGGGCATGCAATACAGAGCAAGGATCTTTCCAGAGGACCTGCAATTCATGTAGTGACTGTGCCACCTTTTGTCAGGAACATTTACAAATACATTTTAAACTCCCTCTTAGGATTTTAAAAGCACAGTGCTCTTGCTCTGACTTTTCTCTAATGAGGCTAACAAGTGCTCTGTATCTTCCCCTCTTCATGATTTTTGATCATGTTTCACTTCTTACCGGTAAGCAGAGTCTGATGAAGAGTTTCCCCTTACTTCTGGTGGAGGAAGGGGTTGATCTCCAGGCTTTTTCCTGAAGACCGTTTAGTCTGACTTGGATCTCCTCTTTGTCTGTTACACTGACTCCAATTTATGTTGGTGTAAATGAGACAAGCCCAATATCCACTGCAAACTGGTGTTATAGTCCAAATAACAATGAGGACAGGACAATTGTACAGACTGAACCATCTTAACTGGCTATCTAGATTTGTTCAAATAAGTGTTTTTGTTCAGCCAGATGCAACAGGCATATATAGGAACATGGAATGCAGGACGTAACAAAAACCAGCCCAATCCTGGCTCTGTATCCTGAGGTAYGCATATTTAAAAAAGGATTCAGGGCTCACAGAGACCACAACCAAGCAGAAACTTCAGTGTGATGCTATAGACTGCTGAGAGTATAAGCAGGAGAGTGAGTCAAAAGCAGGTGATTTTCCTTCTGTATTTGGCACTGGTGAGATGGAAGTGGGAGCCCTGTGGACAGAAAAGTGCAGAGAAGACACCCCAGGGTGATTCAAGAGCTAAAGAAAATACTTTGCAGTCACAGACTGAAAGGGCTTAATCTCCTTAATCTCCCCAAAAGAAAAATGAGCGTAATATGTATATAGTATGTAGGTACCTACACAGGAGAAAGCATGAGACACCACACAGTTCTTTATCCTAACAGAGAAAAGTATGAGAAGAACCAGTGGCTATAAGCTGAAGCCAGACAACTTCCTTCTAGAAGTCATGCCCACAACTACCCTGGAAGGCAATTAACTGCTGGAAAGTACCCTCATGGGATATGGCAGGCTGGTCACTTCTTCCGATCAAGAATCAATGCATTACTAAAAGTCAGACTTTGGTGAAACTCAAGGGCCTGTGCTCAACACACAGTGAAACCTAATGTCCCTCATTGCTTACAGGCCGCATGAGAGGGTCTAATGGCTTTAAATTATGAATTCATTTTGGCTTTAAACTTAACAAATCCATGGATGCAATGTGACACTGCCATGCTAATGCAAGCTGTGTCTATCCCGAATGTCCTGGAGAGCTGCGCACGGAAGCTAGGACGGGCTAGAGGATATTGCTGTGCACATGAGATAAGAGACAGAAGACATTCCAACAAGGGAAAGTTATGTGACACCCTGGCAACTGCCAGATGTTCTCACCACCTGCAGCAGTACATGGGAGTGAAAATAAGCCCTTAGGCACATACATCTGTCTTTACTGTGTATCAGACACTCAGAAGGTGGCATTCCTTTTTGTTAAGTGGTTCTGTTTAAATATTGTCCCTCCTGGGCCACCCCAAAGATGGTGAAGCCAACGGCAAGATTCAGCAACTGAGAAAGAGGACACAACAAGGACAAAGCTACATATAGGCAAGGCATGACTAAATGTCAGGGCTTCTTCACAATATGATTCTGATTTGCTACAGGATCCTCAACCTCACTGTATCCAACCCTAAATTAGGACATTAGCAGTGCTCCACACCCTCTGGATGAAAGGCTGTAATTATTTACAACACATTAATGATTTTTTTAGATGAAAGATGTTGAGAACTGTTTTTAAAAATATAAGCAAAACAAGTTAGCTCACATCTTCCCTCTTTTTCTGTGGGCTTTTCATCGCACCTCATAGGAACCCAATAGCACCAATGCAATGCCACTGGCAGGCAACAACAGAGGGAAGGACAGTAGGGTGTACAGGATGAGCTTAAGAGGCAGCCATGCATTATGCCCTTTCCTTGTCTATCACATTCCCTAAGGTCCTAGCAAAGGAGGAGGAAAGGGGAGAACAGCAAAGATGTGCTCAGAAAGAAACCAAAACAAAACAAAAAAAAMCCAATCAAAATAATACACCCTCTAAGGCTCAAGCATTGCACAAAAGGAGGATCAGAAGTAAGCTAGGCTCTAAAAGGCAGAGATGACACCGAAACAGGGTGAGAGCGAGAATACAGGAGGGCAGAGAATAAAAGTCGATCTGTCTACAGGAGGAGGAGAAAAGGAGGGAGGGGAAATAGGAGAAAAAGGGTTATATTTTTAGAGTTGGGGTTTGGAGACTTGATTCTTTTTTTCTTTTTTTTCATTTGTTTTCATAAAGGATCTCACACCTGATATTCCTCGTTCCATCCATTTCGGTTCACCAAGGGCAATGAAGAAATTCTCCTGCCTTTCGTATTCCTCCTCATCTACTATTTTAACCCTTACGGTCTTCCTGTAGGGACAACAAGAGAGACAACCGTGTACAGCGGGTTGGCCAGCTGGAGGAGACGCAGCAGCAGCAGCACCACACGCTTCTCGCATGCAGCTCGTTCCCCGCTGCCTGGGGCAGTGTGCCGTTGGCCTGCTCATTTGACCTGGCGCATCGGTCGCAGCTGGTCTTTGGGGAGCGGGAGGGTGTTAGGGGCAGATGGGGCTGGCGAGGGGGGTGAGGAAGGGAGTGGAGAGGAAGGGGAAAGGGGTTCGGACCTTGCTGATGGTTAGTGGGAGGCGACTTCTGCAGCACGTTTTTTTCAGTGTCACATGGTAATAGAAAGGGTATTGGCTGACCGGAAATCACCAGGAGCCACCCTGGGGTACCCAGCACATTTTAGCTGAAAGGTCAGTTGCTTCTCCTACCCTCACAATTAGTAATAAATCTGTAGGTATTCTGGGCTCGGAGACTGAGAAGAAGAGAGAGAGATGCGTACTCACAGACATGCTCCCCAGTGGGGGTGCGTCAGGTCTTTGCAGTCAGGCTATAGCTCTGTTAGCTTCAAAGGATGCTGATATTTCTAATTTCCATTTTTAAAATGGCATATCTTATTGCTTCTGCTCTTTGATACTGTCTGCCTCCTCTCCATGACCTGAATGTTCCCTGACCGAGAGACTCAGCTTTCTGTGAGAGCAGACAGCTTTGCTGGGAGCTTGCAGAAGACAGAATGGTACTAAAATACCTCAGAGACTTGAATGAAAATACCCTTGACACTGGAGCGGGGCTGTCTCCTTCTCCCTGCTGCCAGGTTTCCAGGCTAAGTCTAGCACCCCTGCAATGCATAAAGCTACTGTGAGCCCTCAAACAAATCAAAGGTGGAGTGTCAGCTCTCTTCCCTGCCCTGATCAGTCACTCCCAGAGCTGCTCAGCAGCAACCGGACTGGAGGGTTCACAGCCTTTACCCAGTCCTTCTGAGAATTTATTAGGGGCTCTTACTCTGCCAGGCCTTGATTTCTGTGTTTTGCTAATGTGGGACTATCAGGATACCTCATAGGAATAGGGCAGGGTGATGATCTCCTAAGATGCTGGCCGTGTTTCTAGAAAGTGTCTTCCCACTGATGCTACAAGACTTGCTTGAGCAGGCTCAGTCCTTTCCATCAATGGGAATGATGGAAGGTCCCTCTCTGAGCCATTGCAAAAATACTGATGATTAGGACTGTACTATCCTTCTCTCTCTCCTTCCCTTGTCCCCTTTCCCAGGCCCCCCCCAACACAGTTCCCATCCCACTCATGCTCCATAGATACCATGTGACACAGGTGTGTGTGCACAGCAGTGTTTAGGATAGAGCAGTTGGAAACAAAAAGAAATCAGAGGAAAAGGAGAAGAGGAGAAAGGGCAAAAAAGAAAAGAGGAAAGAAGAATGTTAACATTAGTCTGCAGGGCCAGTACTACACCTTTCTGTAAACTCATATCCACCATGCGTGGGCTCATCAGCTCAATGAAGAAATTCTTGTTTTTTTCATACTCCTCATCATCAATTACCTTGATGTGAATTGTTTTGCTGTGGATGGAAAAATAATAAGTGTCATAAAGGGGAGAAGAGAATAGAGAAGCAGAAGTGGAGGAAGGCAAGGAATTGCATGGGAACATTAGACAGTCAAAGTTTTCTCACTCACTGAACAAGCTCAACATGGCGCTTGAGAAAGGCTAAAGCCCACTACTGCCAGTGACATTGGCCTATCTTCTGTTTAACCAGAAGGCCTGAAGACAGATACACTGTACAAAATGTAGTTGAACACAAATAGCTCTGGTCCCCTCGCAAACTGGCAAGGGGCTCAAGAGCTGCAATACAGATCAGCACAGTCGCTCATAACACAGTGTCCATGCAATGAAATCTGACTGACACACAGAGAAGCACGCTCTGCTCACACTGCTACTCGCTCTGTACACACATGCATAAAAACACATGCACAAGTACACACCACACAGGCACCAAGCTATTACTTCCATGTCGGGAACATTAGTCTTTCAGAGAGACACTAAGTGACCAGATGGGAAGATGCTGCAACCTTTAGCTCTGAGCTCTTCATGTTAAAATGAGCCAYAGGTGAGGCTAGTCAGTCAGCTGCCTAAGGGAAAACCTGCCTTTGCAGCCAACTCTGAGTAGCGCTGGTTGCTGGACTAGCTGGGTGGAAAATCCTATATCTCTCCTCAGGCAAATTTCTTATGAGTTCCAGGAGCATTCTGTGGGAAAAAAATGAAAGAACCATGACGTGGTTTCTTTCACAGCAAACAGATGTCCTAAACAGAGGCCACAGTTCCTTGGCTCTCACTCCTACACACATGCACACACAAACACAACAATCTAAACAACTCGATGGCTTTGCCAATTATGCTGTCTCCCTTTCAGCTAGGGTTGCACTGATTGTCTCAGGCTGAAAATTATACCTGCACTTTGCTTGCTTTCTTATCAGTTGAAAGACTTGATAAAATTACATCCCTCACTCATGACAGAAAGGATTGGTGCTTTCACTCTGGGATGATCTCACACCCTCTTAAATGTAAAATTGTCTGCATATGCACCGATGATCATGTATAATTATATGCTCACATATACGCATACATTCTGAATGGGCATGCATTTGTTATCTCGGGGCTCCCAGACTTCCAATCAGCCATGACCCCAAACTGGAACTGCATTTTTTTAAATGACAAGTCAGTTCCACAGAAAGTGCATCTCCATTACCCCAAAACAACTGCTCCTGAGAACCAGGCCAGCTGCCCATCTCACCAGGGAATGACTTCCCCATCCAACAGCTTAGTACCCACACGCACATCTCCCCCACAGCCCTCCTGCAACGACCACTGCAAGTTACCTGCCCATCCTCAACATTTGGATCAGTCCCCTGGTGCATTTTGTATCTATAATTTGTCTTGGCTGTGTATAGAAAAGAGGAGAAAAGCAGGACTGGAGATCATAGAGCCCGAGCAAAATAGCCCCAGTCTTCAAATTACTGTATGTGTCTCAGTTTCCCCGTAAGTGAGCTGCTGTGCTAACATGCTCACAGGGTTGTCAGGAAGATGTGGATCTTTATGACTGTCAAACACAATCAAACCTACTGACAGGAAGTGCTGTAGACCTAAGAAATAGCATTACACTGTTCTACCCTTTGCCTTGTTGGGAAAAGGACTGATGCGCTACAACAGTGGTGTACATCAACAAACACATCTATTGCCAAAGTGAGCGGGATTTGGAAATCTTTCTCATACATACTGTTGGTTGGGAACTTGAGCTCCTCCCTTCACCGGGACAGTGAGAATGATTTCTTTTGCTCCCATGAGAAGCTGAACTAGTCCAGGCTGTCTGTGGAGGTACTGCTTAGCGCTCTTTCAGTATGGGGCTGGAGTCACTGAGCACTCTGCTGAATTCAAGAAGAACCACTGCAAGTTTAGTCTCAAAACTCAGTCAGTGGCCCTCACTGCTAATTCGTCACCAGTCATCCCAGAAATCCTCAGGGCGGGGGTACATATGAGGGCTTCAGCCCACTCACTCAGTGCCTTAGCCCATACATTAGTGACCTTGTTATGAATAAAAAACTGTACATGGCCTTACTGTTTTGAATATCAGGCACTAAATGATATCCAGTACCTTTGATCCCATAGCGCTTCAGAGAGTAAGCACTCCGGTCCCGAATCCCGGGGATGCTGTGACTTCAGCTCCTGCCAGCGTAGGTGGTTATTAGAGGTTATTAGAGGCCCAGCTATGTTTAAGAGCAGAAAGTACAGACCTCAGACTGCCACCCCTTGGAGCCAGGCCTGGATGAATGCAGTAGCACTGACCTACGCTTACTAGCTAACACCTAAGCAACTGCTCCACTTAAGAGCAGCTGAGGAAAAGAGCATTTGCGAATTGTGTAATACCTGAGGAAGGCTTTTTGACCACCTGAAAACCACCATTTCATGACACGAAATAGGAAGGTTGATTAATTTTCGTTCCTGCAGTTTGCATGCCTACTGGTATCGTTAACGACCACAAAATTATCCAGCTCTCCTACAGTTTGACTCCTGAGTCATCTTTGGGTCTCCACTCTGGCTGTGGAAATCCTGCTCCCTGTGCTGGCTCTTGTTCTGACCAGATCCCAACCCTGTCTGTCAATGATGGCACAGGGGACTGGGGAAGAGTTTTAACAACCTTTGCTATATCCTTCAGTGTTATGAATATGCAAGAAAAATCACCTCAGATTCTTCTTTCTAAGCTAAATCATCTTTATTTTTGCCAGTGCTTGTTCTGCAAATAACCTGTACTAATGCTAGCAAGCCTCATTTCCCTTCTCTAGACCTTTTCAATCTCTACTAATCCAGACTGAAAGATTTTAAACAATGCGTCTCTGGTGTAAATGTTGGTACTTTGCTAAGACTTCATCATAATGATTTCATTGCATTTTCTTTGGAGAGGTTGACCGAATTTCTCTTTTGAACCACATGTTGTCTGGGTCCCCAGTATTTTGCAAAGGTTTTTCAATTTGCTGAATTAAATCTATATCTAATTCATAGCTCTGATCTCTTTCTTGCTCTTACTACAAAACAGAAAGTGGGATTTTTGAAAGTAGCCAGTGCTTCCTAAACTCCAGTTGCTTTTGAAAATCCCATTCACAAATAGCACTGCTTACATTTTTGAACTATTGGCAACTTTTGTTCTTTTTAGCTTTTGACTTTTCATGACTTTAAGTTGCTAATTTTTTCCTCAGCCTTTTTTCAGAGTGAAAATACGTGGAATAAGAAACAAGGAAGAAATCAGTGTTTCACTTTAAAAAGCAGAAAAAGTACAAAAAATTTTTTTTTCAAAAGGGGTCTTCAGTGTGAAGAGCCCCATTTTACTCAGTATCTGCAACAAAATTTATCTGCAAAGGATGCAGACCCTGTTTCCTGGAGGCCAATTTAGGTATCATGATAAAGCCATTCTACAGCTTTAGGCAATACCTATAAGGAATGCACATTATTTGAGTCTGTCTTTTTACAGCAACTGTTTTTTTATGAGGTGGCTCTCCCACTTCCATGAGTAGTGTATGTGCATACTGAAGTGGAGAAGAAATACCCATTTAATGAGAAAGTGTGCACGGAAGATGATCTCCATGGCTGTGTGTGGAAAGCCTGATTTTACACAATTCACTCAACCGCACAATGACTACTCAAAGCTGTGGACTCAAGGAAGTAATGACTCACTGTGTGCACATTTTGTTAAGTGCAGAGTGGTCTATAAAGCCTACTAAGTAGTTCCACAGGGGTGAGATTTCTTTATAGTTGTCATTTTTTAATTTAAAAAAAAAAGAGAAAGAAAACTCAGTGGATTTCTGTAGAGAAGATGCACTTTAAAATGTTGACATTACAAAAGGAAGCCCCCTGAGGTCAGGAAACAGTGTAGTTTCCTAAGACCACTGGGAAACCTTTACTCTGCCTGCTGCTTTGCCAGAGGCTGCAGTCCCCAGGCCCTGCCTCACCTCCCCAGGTGACACTGGGTCACTTCTCCTCCCTTTAGGGTGGCACTGCCTCATGCTTGGGGCCAAACAGATCCACATGCTAATCCTTGAATACTGCTGACAATGAAAAGGGAAGAAACTTCTTGTCTCATTTGCTGGCAGACTAAAAATAGTATACCAGTGAAGGTATTTTGAAAGCTGTCCATACACAGGGGCAGAAGTAAAATAATACAAATTTGGATTTCTGATTCTGGGTGTGTTTTTTTCCACTGAACCTTCTTTAAAATATGCCTGTGTATGATATGCCTGTATGTATGCCTTTTGCAACTGGATGTGTCCACATATATGTGACCAGAGCACAAGTAGGGGCTACAAACAGTATAAAGTATTCCCTGTCTGAATGGCTGTTGTTTCAGCACTCTTGGCAACTGGCCCCTTGACTCTCAAGTACACAAGGCAGAAAGTGAACAGAAGTTATTTGAGAGCGAACAGAGTTTTCTGCAAACTTTTGAGCCCTCTGCTTGCTATATGGCTGTATCTTAGATCTTACTTGTTTTGGGAGGACACAGAAAGATAGGGCCATGTATTAATACCCAGAAATAAATCCAAGTAATGTGGCACTGCCTCCAGTACCTCCAATTTTTTTTTTCTTTGGGCTTATGTGCATTCCTGTTCGCTCTCTGCTGATCTCTGCCTGGTATCACCGCCCCAGGCTGCCAGCCCTCCAGGCCACCCCCTTGCCCTAATTCTCTGCTGCACGGGAGGGACAGGACAACACCTCACACACTCTGGCTGGCTGGCTCGCACACCACAGGCCTGATTCACCCACCATATGAGCATTGTCTCTTCTAAACAAAAATTCAAGTCCAGTTCTCTGATGATCCCCCTTTTCCCACTGGTTTCTACAAGGGGAAAGTCCAACTGCAAAACTCTGTCCATGCCTGAAAAGCCCCCTTCCAGCACCAGAGCTCAATCAACTGTTTCTGACACATGCATGTACAGAGGATCACATGGTTCTGAATCCTGGTTGTATGTGAGTGGGTAACACGCTTTCCCCCCCACCGCCTGCATGTGGATTCAAGTCACTCTGCAGTGAAATAAAAATGTGTCATCCTGCTCACTGAAACGCAGCAAAGTTTAACACGGATGTAAAGGTGAGGGCCACTCGGTGGCTCAAAGGGAATGACAGCATGAGCCAGCATCCCCAGGACAAAACTGACCCACAGACAGCGCCTCGGTGGGAATCCTGAGGGGCTGTGCCAGGCCCCAGGGACACGAACAACACCTCCCGAGCTTGCCTCAAGGAGAAGGAAATAAAACTTGGCTGGAAAAAGAAGTAACTTTTGGCTATACTTGGGAGAGCTGAGGGGAACAAGAGAAACAAATTTTCAGATTTTCTCTTCTCTCTAAAGAGAAACAGATTTTCCAAGTTTTGCCCCAATATTAAAGTCTAACTCAAAGGCAGAAGCATTGCCTTCAGGATAGCTGGTAAAAATCTCTGTACAGGTGTAATCAACAGAGCAAATCCTCTGAACTCCTGCATCAGCTCAGCTCTGTTACAAACTGGATTGTTACTGCACACTCAAGCCTCACATTGTGCTTCAAAAAAGGGTCTTTGAATTTGGTGACAAATCCAGTGAATTGACATTTTCCCCCTTATTATAAGCTGTAGTGAGAAAAGGAACTTTTACCTGGCTCTTAAACAAAAGATGAAGGGCAAAGTTATTATTACAAGGAAAATCTTTGTTTTCAAGTCTCATGCAACACCTGTTGTCCTCCTGAACATGACAGCAGGACACTTCCTTGTGCCGAGCCCTTTGTGAGACCACTTAGCACCTCCAAGGGGACCAGCTGATCCAAGTAAGGGCAGCCCTTCTCACGGCCTCCCCCCTCAAGGCAGCACATCTCAGTTCAGGGCTCACCCTCCATCACAGCAAAGGGAACTCTAACTGGGTGCTGCTCTTTCTWGGCATTTCAAGAGAGCAAAGCATAAGGCTGATTAATGGAGGCAGAGTAGAGCGAAGTCAACACACTGACATTAACACCTAGGACCAAACCTAAGCAGAGGACACAGAGACTCCATAATATACACAGATCAGGCCAAAGTCACCTTCACCAGCTAATCTTCATACATCAAAGCTGAATGTGGCCTGTGCAGACAAAGGCAGCCTTACACCCCTTACCCAACCTATTTTAGGCCCAAAAGAGGATGAGCTGCACCAGGACAGTGCTATACCTGACCTACATCGCTTTGCTGAGAGCCTGTGCTCATTTTCACAGCACTGTGGACTACACGGCTTCAGGGACCCAACCTTGCAGCCTTGAGGTGTGGGCTGTGTGATAGGGATCCTCTGGCTACTCAGGCACCCTGGCACCACACTCACTTGGCCAGCGCAGCCTGGAAAGCTCCAGCCACGCTCGCAGTCTCTGCCCAGTATCACTCCAGTCCCAGCGAGTTTCCAAACTTTACTGTGCAAGGGAAAAAGGAGCAAGGCAGAATGGAAAGAAGGAACAGAAAAGTTTCCAGGGACTGTGAGGTGGGTGACCACTCACAGAGCAAGCGCTGCATAGCGTGGAATATTTAACCTTTTGCTATTATTTTGCAGCAGTGGGAAGAAAGCACCTCCAGTCCCAGGGCCGCCCAGCAGACTGCAAAGAACGGGGCACCGGGCTCAGCTCGCTTCCTAGTGGGGAAGTGCCCTTATCTCAGCTGGCTCGCTGCTTCGGTGACTGTTGCTGTGGAAAGGTCAGCGCTGACAAAGGGCGTTTTGGTGCCCGTCAGGCCGGCGAGGCAGTTCCTCCCAGCTTGGTGCAGCTGGGTCAGAGTTGTCTATTCCCAAGCTCTGCAACTTCTGTAACTACTGAGAGCATTTCACTCCTCCCTAGTGCTACAAAAGCAACTGTAACTATGGCTACATCCTAAGCTGCAGTAAATCGTCTTGAGGCCAAAACACAGATTGCTCCCTTGCAACACTGCCCTTATATCTCACCTGCAACCACACTGATAGCTACCTCCTAAAAATGCCTGGAGAGCAGAGGAGATGGATGGGGAGAAGGACTGGAGCATAACACCACTCTGGGAAGACATCACGTTAATGTGAGAGATGTGACAGGAGGACAGCGAGAGCCAGAGGGCAAGCGGAGCAGGAGGCTCGGGAACATTTTGCTGCAAGAACATCRTGACAGTTTCCTGAAATTAATCGAGGCAGACGCCAGCATGAGAGGGTCTTGCAGCACAACAGGCCTGATAGGAACATTCCCCCTAATGGGAAGCAAGAGGTCTGAAACACACCTTGCTCAGCCGGGCAGCTTTCATTCCCCAACAGCTGATGCCTCTGCATCAGGGAAAGGAGACACTTTCCATCCTTCCTCTTTCTCTGACAGCTTCCTCATGGCCAAGACATACCTCAGACAGTTCGAAAGCTGAGAACAACAAAGGCCATCCAAAAGCCTGTCCTGGCAATCAACTGCCTTCATTAAATGCCAATGGGAGCTGGAAAGGAGGAGTCACTCTGCAGACAAAACCAAACCCAAAAGCTCCACAACCAGTACCAACCCACAGCTTAATTCAATATCAACATTTACATGGGTTGACTTGTGGAAATAGCTCTTTAATTCAGGCCTCAGTAGCCTTTTCAACAGGCTGAACAATGCTTTTAATTTGGAAAAGCATGGGTAGCTGATCCTTCTCCCTGTGTGTCTGGGAGTCAGACTGGGCCTGGAAGAGGCAATCGCCAGAAGTACTGAAACACAGATTTTCCTATCCTGACAGGGAGCCTCAGTCTTCCACGAGATCTGTTTGAGTGAGATTCCTGCCCAGATCAGTTAAGCTGACCCATTTTCATATTTTCCATAAGCTCCAGGTGAGTCCCCAGTCCTCTGCTGCCAAGTAGTTTGCACAGACACAACGAGAGGAGAAACAGGCCTTTCAATAGCAAAAGCATACAGCTGTGGCAGCTTCTGAGACTGCTAGGAAATAACTCTTAGAGGGCTGCTGGGGTTTCTTCCTGCTCTGGAGGCAGTCTTACTGTGTTAGACAAGGAGACCTATCTCCAGAAAAAAACAAAGAGCAAACCATTCAACTTCTGATGCAAAATCATAGGTGACCCACTGTTGCTACAGCTGTACCTTTGCTTCTAATTGGGAAGGACAAAGATAACTGAAGGACTGTGATACAGCAGGACAACACGAGATCTGTAGTTCCCAGGGATTACACGTGCATACAGAAGTCAGAATAGCTGCTCTCTCCTGTTTTCTCTGGGGACATTGCACACTGTCACCAATAGCCCTCAGATTGTGCCAGTCCAGGCTCTCCTTTAGACACATACTTAAAAATAATCACTGTTTTTAAAAGTTAGGGATGGGAAAGCTCCTCTGGGGAACAACATTAATAAGGAGCTTTCCCTGAGTAAGCACCAGAAGATGAAATGAATAGACATTGATCTTCTCCTAAAGGACTTCATGCACATGACGTTGCTAAATTCCCCATCTGGGGAGTACGGAGGATAATCTATAAAATCATTTTATTTGACAACACGTCCTCTTCCAACACATAAGGCAATGACTGAATGCTTATTTGATTAATGTGCTAGAAAATATTGAGTATCTCTCTGTGTGGAGTCTCTCATTTGCAGGAATTATTGCAGTGCAGGTTAAGAGGATGTGTCTGCATGACTTTGGAATTAAAATAAGGCTCAGCTCTAAAAACAGAGTAAGTCAGGAAATGTCACATAGAGTATACCATTGAAACAGGCAGGGCTGTGCAAGGGCAGGATTTACAGTCCCTGGTGGGATGCTGTTAGCCAGGATGGAAAGCAGCCATGACAGCAAGGTAAACATCCCCGGGACAGCGAGAAGTACCAGGAGATCTTTAGTAACTCATTAACGTGAATAATTACTGGACGCACATCAGGTCAAGCCATAGCATTCTCAACGCATCTCAATATATCTAAATCATCATCTGATTTGCTGCAGGTACAGGCTCTGCAGCATGAATTTCAAAATGTGTGATGCCAGTCTTGCTCTTCCCCAGAGCCCTGCATGTGATTGCTGGCATTGGACTGGGTTTTCAGCAAGGAAATATATGCATAGGACCTATTCTCTCTGCCAGAAGATCTCATTGAGAAGTCATGTTGCAGCAATGCTGACCATATAAGATGTCAAAATTTGAGGCAAATCAGAGGGGGTTAAATAAGGCTGTTGTAGAGTGGGGAGCTGGCTTTGTCTGGATCATTGGGAGGCAGACATTTAACAGAGCAACGCAACAGCGCTGGCAGACAAGGTGCCCTGGTGCAAGGCACATGGTCATATGGAGTAGCACATCAAGTAACCAAGGCTGGGACAAGCAGAGCCATTTTGAAGCAAAGGGTTATGCTGCCATGTAGCAAAAGATGAGGGAAGTGTTTGAGGAGGAAAAGCATTAAATCCCAAAGCAGATTCCCAGAACTTGCCAAGGAGATGATAAGTGATCTTCATTTCAATGGGGAATCATGGTAATTTAAGGACCCATCCAGAGAAAGACCAGGACAGACAGGATATACATTGGATTTCAGATCATGCCCATGAAAGGAGATTTCTGGCTCCCATGAGGACTGTAGTGAGGGAAACAGTTTTTGAAGCATGCTGCTGCAGTCACCAGTGATAGTCACAGTTTGTTCTAACAGCCAGGTCAGAATTTAAGGTGTCTCCAAGGTCAGAGCAGATCTTCGTACCAGTTACCTAAGCAGATGCCAATAGGATAGACAAACTCTCAGGATAGAGTTTCAGGCAGATCATCTATGTACAAGTCGCTGATGTATGCGTTACAAAAGAACCGGTGCTAGTACAGAAGCTCGAGACAAGCCACTGTGGGCTGATTTCCAGAAACTGGCTGTGTCATTCATTAGGACCTTGGAAGAGCAGCTATGTAAGGGACATCCCGCTCTGTGCAGCAAGCATAGGGAGAACAGCCTGGACCATTTTAGACCAGTCTGTTGTAAAGTCACACAGAAGTCCAATAATAAATGGAAGGGTTTTTTTTAATCTTAACTTCAGGATRGCCAATGGAATAACTAGATGATCATTATCATAGGGCTGTCTGTAGTGTTAATCATTACATGACCTCTGTATTTCTCCAGGCAAGCCTGAGGCCATGCAAGCAATCACTTGATACTTTTGTGCTTCAGTTTCTATATCTACGCAGTGGCTGTGATCCCTGTTTCTCTCACAGGAGCCTGCGTAGGGGACAGTCATTACTTGCAAAACATCTGAGCTGCTCATTTGGTAGATGCTACAGTTATAAGCAGGGTGAGGGAAGGGAGCAGAGAGCGCTTTGGGTGGTGCTGGAAGTGGGATCAATACCAGCTTACTGTTTCATTTAATTTGGCTCTGATTTGAAGGGAGTTTTTCATTTCTTTAGGGCATCTCCTCTTCCTGGCTAAAGCTCCTTTATGTCATTGGGGAACCAAAAAGCCTCAGAAAACAGGGCTGGAAGCAACAGCTAGCACTCAGCTAGTTCACCCCTGACTCCGGGCAGAACCAGTYCCACCAAGCCACTCCTGACAGGCAGTTGCCCAGCTGTTTTTTAAAAAACTTTTAATGGTGGAGACTTTTCTGGACAATTTCTACCTGTCCTGGACACTCTTGCCCAATGTTTTATCACCTTACCCTTAGAAAGTCCTGCCTAATGTCTGACTTGACTCATAAGGTATGAACTTCCTCAGGAAGGGAAGGGGAAGAATCCTTCGGCACTGGTTCCTGGCACAAGTAGCAAAGGCAATGCCATGTCCCCTGCTGTCTGTCCCCAGCACAGGGAGGGAGCAAAGAAGGTGGCACAGAGGGAGCTGGGCAGAGAAATTTTCTCAGAGTTTGCAGCTGGGACCTACACAGGCGACAAAGTCCCGCTGCTCTCCTTCACTACACAGGCAGCCCAGAGTGCTCCTCCGCTCTCTTCACCACGAGGGCCAACATCTGTCTCTGCCACAGGGGATCACAGCAGGGGAAAATGTATGCTGACAGAGATGCTTACTTTCCCAGCTGTGCCCAAAGTAGATGTATCAGGAGATGGAAACCAGGCAGCCTGGTCTGAAAACCTGGTTTCCCTCCTTCCCTGTCCTTCTGGTACGATGCGGGACTTCACCTGGGACCAGTGGGAAGTCAAGGGCTTAGTCTGGCTGGCTGTTGGTTGTGCAGCCACTGTTGATGTTGCACCATGTCTTGATAAGGGATAAAGAAGGAAATATTAACACAAAAAAGTGATTTCCTTTTGTGTATTCCCCATGTAATCTTGGCTAATTAGTAAATTGGCTCATTTCTGAATTAGAGCTATTGAAAATGCTTTAGTCACTGACACATGATAACTAAAGGGACATAGCCAAGACTAAAGCCATATTTCTTTTTTTATTTGTATTAGAAAACTTTAAAATGTTACCAGTAAGAGATTTATAATGATAGCTGGTAAAAAATGAATCCAGATAAAAATCTGCCTAAGTGTTATCCTTCCTGCATCCTGAAATGGGAAAATTAAAGTGGTCATTTTGTGCTTGTGGTCAGCTTCACTTTTCAGTTCATATTTCTTTCCTSCCACAGCAGCGCATCCCTCACTCTTCACTGCCATGCAAAGAGACATAAAATACTGTCAAATTCACATGACAGAATTTCATACCTACTTTGCAAAGGTGCAAATAACTGTACAAGCAATGARAAATCAGAGCTGCTAAGTTACTAGACAGGCCGGTGAGCCCATTAAGCACTGTCATTCCTTGCTAAAAATCCTTAAGTACTTGATACGGTACATGTGTCAACCRCAGGAATCAGCACTGGAACTATTAAACAGCAAATGTTACAAACACAACTCTGAAGCCATGGAAGAGCTGAAAAAGGCATGCTGGGAGGCACAACAAAATGCCTTGGGAGCTTCCTTAACACGGTCAGCCCTGCTAGACAAGCAGAYTTCCAAAGCACTCTATTTATATTTCACTTTGTTCAAACATGATAGAATTCTCTAATACAGAGGGTTCTTTCTTCAGAAAAGATGCCACGATTTGGTTTAAGAATTTCTGCAAAGAAGGGAAGAATATGTTTTTTTTAAAAGCCCTTTCTCTCAGCTGAGTCCATATTGCTGATTGGCTGAGTTGAGATATTTGATTTGGGTTATATGATGAGCTTAATAGCCCACCTCCATAGGCTTTTTTTTTCCTCTATTCAGATTAATAAAGTTATTTTTAATATTGAACAATTTCAGGCCTGGCTATAATCTTTGTTCAAATTCCTCTCTTAAAAAAATAAATCTAGGTTGATTTGTGTGACACATTCTAGACTGTCAGCTCTGAAGACTTAAGTCCTGTGTGTAGAAACACAAACCAGCCCTTGCATGGCCTGCTGCAGGTCAACTTGTTCTTGCTGGCCCATTGAGACTCATTGCTAAAGGGCAAAAGAGGGAACAGTCTTTGTGATCTGTGGAGATATTTGCTGAGGTTTGTACAACAAGCATGTCTAGTAGAGGTAATAACTCAACTTGGCCAGTCCATGAAATGTCAGTTCTGGTGAGTATCAGCCTGGTGTAGGTGCGATGCAGTGCCAGGTGTGAACAGTTCCCTCCTCACTACATTAAGTTTGTTCCCGGGGACCAGCCTCTCTGAGATGATGTTGTACCCTTTCCTTTTAGAAAGTAACTCTAAAAAGAGCAAAACCTCAGCCACAACCCCACTGTGGTCACACAGCACAGAATTTAAAAAAAAGTATAGCACGGAGAAAGAAGAAAATAGGAGAATTGATTCCTTATTGAAGGCCTTTCAATTTTTCTGCTGCCAGCTTAGTCCAATGTATCAACAAGAGCCTCTGATGTCCAAACCCATCACAGATGTTGATAGTCAGATAAAGTACCGGAGTCATTTTTGTTTGCTGTGAAGAATGGCTACAAAACCCAATAGGGTGAAGGCATGGGAATGCCCCAGACAGGAGAGGGTAGGCTGAACTACCTCAAGATGTCTTGAAATGTCCTGAGCAAACACAAAACAAGCAMTCAGCTGAAAATGACCCCAGTTTAACCAAATCACTCCTGAATCTCATCTGCAAGACGTTCTTTACTGACTGGTATTAGCAGTCTAGTGCTTCAAGCTGTCACCCCTGGTTTTAGGCTTTTAGCCGAAGGCATGGAGATTTGGAAGCTATATTTAGATGTCTTCTCTATTCTTTAGCAACACGGTGTTGCCATGGAGATGCTGGCACAAATGAGAAGGTGGGGATGAAGGGGGAGAGGAAGTTGAAGAATGAGAAGTGCCAGGTTCAAAACAACAGTCACCAGCCTGGGAAGTCTTTAAATTCTTTGTAGGACAAAAATTGCAGAAACTTGCTAGCTGAAATGATCCCTCTGGCACTGCCAGATTGTTACCTGCCGTGTATTGTTTTTGTCATGGCAGATTTTAAGAGACTAAACAACCGGCCTTTGGGTACTTCTCTTTTGGGAGAACGTTCTCCCAATGACTAGGGCTCGCTGTCAGCCTGAAGTGTGCTCTGAGCACAGCTCCCTACTCCAGCTCATCACCCCTGTGAGCGCTGATAACCAGCTACATCCTCAGGACCTCCTCTCTTGGCATAGCTCTAGAGGGCTGCATGTTACTGCTGTTGACTGTTGCTCAGCTGAGCTCTACCCTAACTTCTTTAATCTCTCCAGAATACAGATTMTCTGAACTCCCAAAAGATTTGCAGAATCCTTCTGCTATGGGGAGCCCAGAAATGTAATGCCATGGCTTCAATGGCATGTGATATCTCACTGGAGATATACTACCCACTGCTGCCTGAGTGCCAAAACAAGCCCTCTGTGAGCTCCACCCAAGTCTCTTAACTCTTCCATGCCTGCCATGATGAATTACAAGCTCATATTGATTCTGTCTCAGGTGTTCAGGTAGGAAAAAGAGGCAAGAAAATTGATTTATCAAAGCTCTAACAGAAGGACAACCCCATGTAATGTGCCTCAGTTCAGCTTGGGAACTGAAGACTAGAAAGCAGGAAGGAAGGCCAAAGTCCTGTGAAAATGCCACTAGCTATTTCTCAGAAGACTGATGACAGAGTGGGTCAGTCCTAACTAGCTTTGACCAAAATAAGGTGCCTATGGACATGGACTCCAGTTGTTCATATGTACATAAATTTCACTGAGGAAAGGAAGCGAGCAAGAAAAAGATGGCCACAGTGACCTCCTCTATAGCTATCAATGGTCTTGGCTGGCTCCTTGCATTGCTAAGACAGCTTTGTTGCTGCCAAGACAGAAGGGAAGTCCCAGTTAGGGACAGAGCTGGCCCAAGGCTTGCCAGCAGGGTAGGCAGCCTGCATGCTGGTGCTCCAGGGGTGAGCCAGGCAGCAGGTCACTTGGGACAGGAAGGGAGGCTGATGGCTATGGAGACCTGAGCTTGCAGATCCTACTGCCACGGGAGCCAGGCTGCGGTGGGAGTGAAGGTGGCTACCACTGGGAGGGATTACAGGTCCTTGACCTCCCACCGTGACATATCCACATCCCCTTTGCTGGCAACAGACACAGACAGACTTTCTGTGATCAGACTTGCAGTTTTGAGCAGAGATTGCACATACTGCCCAAAATACTAGTCCCTACTCTTTCCAGCATAGACAATAAAGGCAGAGGCCAAAAGTTCCTCTTAATGTGGCTGTTCCCAGGACTCCGTGCTCTAGGCTTACTTACATCTGAAATTTTGTTTACCAAGAGAGGTCAGAACGGTCACCCCAGTTTGCAGCATTGGAGCCAGCATATCTTAACTCTTCCATGCCTGCCTAGACCTCTTTCCTGGATCCTGCACATAACAGCATCCCCAGAGTTCAGTACTCCAAGCACACTGGAAATGGTGGTGAGCAAAGCAAACTCCGACTGGCTTTACAGGTCATGAAGACAGACAGGCACCAGGTATGATACATGACTAGCAAAACTTGTGGTTTCGTAAACACAGTTCTTCGCTGGAAAAAAATTACAAAATTGTGGCAGTTATAGGTCAGCTCACATCACATGCTGCAGGCCCATGAAGAGGCCCATGGGTGAGGAACAAATGAGTGTCCAGCAGACAGACACAATGACTACGAGAATTCTTCACACTTTGCAGCTTAGGAATAGAAACTTGCCTCTTCCATCACAAGTTGCTGGTGCTACAGGAAAACCTCTCTGCACAACAGCCTAGCAAGTCCCTCTTTTCTCTCCCTCCCCCTGCTTTTCTCACATACACATGCACATGGTGCTTTCAACTCAGCAGGGCAGTGTTCAGCCCAGCCGTTTGAGTTGCACTACATTCAATGGAGCAGCAAGGCAGCAATCTGTAGGAAATTAATGAGCTACAAACAACACTGTTCAGCTGCCAGTCTGAAATGAGTCTCTTCTGCAAACTTCAGATAGAATTATTATATATGAACAAAAGGAGCTGGAGCTGGATCAGGGGTGCTTGGGCTCTGGTCACAGGCTTCTTGTGACCAAGATAAGGGACATCACACCAAATTGCCAAGGCAACATCAAAGTTACATACCCAATCATTTACACAGAGCCAAAATATTGCATCATAACTCCTTTCTTTGTCCAAGCCACTGTGCATTCAACCAGGTTCACTGTTTTCTTACTTCCCCTCTGTAGCACTGAAAATAGGGTAGAAGATACTCAGTTACACCATTTTATTTCACTCCTRGGGATTGCTTTCATTCTTTTTCTTACCAAATAAAAAACACTGAAGAAGAAACAGGGCCATTTGTTAGCTTCTTAGAGCTAGTGCCTCAGACAGAGTCCCCGGGAGGAGGCCAGGACTGCTGGGTTTGCAGCTGTGGGTCAGCACAGCTGACTGTGGGGCAATATAACGAGAGTCTGTGCTTCCAGGATCTAGAAATAGTGTGGGCTTTTAACCTTAAAAGAGCCACTTCATTGTTCATAAACTAAACAAAAACTAGCTCATCAGAGCCAACTTTGCAGCAAAAATGACTGTTTCAGAAGGATTAAATTTAGCAGCAGGGCATTGCTCAAGCCTTGCCTAATTTCACAGATGACCCTGCTTCGACTCCCAAACTGAAAGATGCCAAGCATCTTCTCTGCTTCGCCATAGCTAGTCCCGTCACAGGACAATCCCACATCAGTGAGGGGGGATAAGTCCTGCATGCAGGCACAAGCTCTGCAAAAAGCCAGATCAAACAGACCAAACAAACCACAGTTTGCACAGCCGTCATCCAGCCAAATAGGTCTCCTTTAATCTGCATAGTAATCTATCATCTTACTCCTATAATTTCCACCATAACACTTGCTCCCATCTCAGCCTTCACATGTGGATCCTGCTTTGTGGAAAGTGGCAAGCTTTTCTGACCAATCCACATCACAGATGGTTTGAATGTCTCTCCTGGTGTCCCTGGCTGAAGAGACAAGTCTCCTTCCGTCCTCTGCCTCGTGGCAAAAGATAGTGCCAAGACCTTTCGCCCTTCTTAAGAACTTGCCCTGCCCTCATCCAAACATGCTCCTCAACTCTTTTTCCCCATCTCACTGTCAAAACCCTCCCATACAACTCCCTCAGCCCCTCAGACCTTAATAAGTGATGCTGCTCTGTCTTCTCCCTTTCAAGTTTTGGCAGCACTGCTGGACAACTGTTTGACTTAAACTGTATGTAAATTCTGTCTTGACAAAGCCCAACCAGATTCCTGAAAAAGTTTGTTATATCAAACTTCCACTGAATTTTTGGTTTGCAGGTTAATCTCACACACTTCTCACCATCTACTTAGAACCATAACCTGATAATGAAAAGTAACAGTTCTTCCAACCCTGAAACTCTTTCACCCAACTTGGCAGTAGGTTTACACTTCCAGTTCATTGCACAC
This sequence comes from Apteryx rowi, assembly GCF_003343035.1. Taxonomy (NCBI): domain Eukaryota; kingdom Metazoa; phylum Chordata; class Aves; order Apterygiformes; family Apterygidae; genus Apteryx; species Apteryx rowi. The sequence continues at coordinate 380,026 of NW_020448008.1, read as the reverse complement.
AGGCCATCAGTCAGTTATCAGATAACAAACAATTACACCCCACGTTATCCTGTACTGGATTCAACTGAAACCTGTATAACTGTTGCTCTGAATTTTGTGAAGCCCTATCCATTGCTGCCAATCACTTACGAACATACTACTATGTGAAGAGGTAGTGTTTGCTGTGCTTTTTGCATGGGTACAAATGACCAAGCAAGGAGCAGACCCCTGAAGGCAAAACTTTGCTACGAGCCTTTCAGAAGCACAGGGAAGCAGCTCCATGCAACAGTGTGTTACTGCAGTACCCCTCCCTCCAGCCTCAGCAAATGTGTCCCTGGGGGATTAGTAACATGACACAACTGACTTTAGTGGGAGCTCTGAAGGCTAAAACCTCATGCAGACATTCACAGTGAATCTCTTGTTTTCGGTGGAGGGACTGTTGTCTAAATAGCTTTTACTTTTCTGCCCTCCAAGCCCTCCTGCCTTAAAAACATAACTCCCTGACTTCGTGAAGTCTTTTCTGTTTCAGGACCTAGAAGACTTCTTAGGACTGAAAATATCAAAGTTAAGGAGCTTCTGAAGAAAAGGGAAGAGCAGTGCTTGATTTTTTTCAAGCTGATTTTGATTTTTTTCTGAAAGAAGGGACCACACAGCTCCCTGCCCAGCCAGAATTCAATTGGGTTGAAATGCTTGAGCTTCATTCCCTCCCTGCTTCCCGCTCCAGCCTCCGCTGTCTTCCAGCTCGGTTCATATGTGCCCTGCAGTGAGTGTCAGAGCTCTTGCAAAGAAACTGCTATACACTAGGGAGAGTGCCAGGAATGGGAGCCTTCCGCTCTGTCTGTCTGTTTACTGGAGTATCTGTGTTTATCAGTGGCTTATTCTATTTTCCAGACTTTTTCCCTAGCTCTGTTCCCTGTCCTCATCCTCCCACTCCACTTCCTTAGCCATCCCAGAAAGGCTCCAGAGTAAATGTATGCTGAGAAATAAACTCTCTCTGCGTGCTAAACCCCTCCATTAGTGATCCTGATCAGCCACAAAGCAGATCTGGACATGCATCTTGTTGGTCTGAGGTTCTCCCATGGCTTTGCACCTACGGGTAAGCCATGTTTTCCAGAAGTAGAATTGAAGTAGAGGCAATATCAAAGACTTACTTGGCTTCATATGGAGCAACCAGCTGGAGCAGCCAGGAATGAAACCCAGGAGTGAGAGACACCCCCAGTCCTTCCCCACGCCTGGGCACTCATCCTGCCTCCCTGCTGCTTGGGAACACCCCTTGCACCTGCGGCTGCTGCCCAAGTGGCGCAGTGCTGGCTCCATGCCGAAACACAGCAGACTATTTCTGTCCGGTGACCCATTTACAGCAGCCTCGCTGGTGCACAGAGGCTGTGAGAGAGCAAGGAAGAGTGCTCCGAGCCTTCCAGGTCCCTGTCCCATGCTCACTCCCCTGGGTCAGGCAGGCAGCTCACTAGCTTGTACGCTTTAGTTCAGAGTCAGGGCCTGGGCAAGAGTCAGAGTAAGATGTTTAGGGCTTTCTGACAGGGTCTGAGCTATATTTCCACTCTCATTTCATTCTCAAGCTGGGCAAGACTCAAAATCATGATATTGGACTGGGAGAGATGGGACTGTCCGGGCAAGGTCATTTGCCCTACACTCACACCAAGACTGAAGGAGAGCTGCACTTCCTATGCACATTGCAACTGCAAAGGAGATTATGTGAATGCCTGCAAACCAAATGCTCTGGCTTTTTCATGGTCCTAACRTTGAGAAGGGTCTGCAGAGCCAGCCTTACAGCTGCAAAAGCTGACTTTTTCAAGCACACTCACCTACAAAGAACCAACTCACATCTCATTTCCAGMAAATTATAAATAATCCTTTTTTTTTTTCTCAAATGTTTATTTACCAGTTGGTGCCTCCTGCTGAGACAGGAGTTTGGAGGTCTGTGACTGTGAGAGAAAAAAAGCCCAAAAAACAAAAAAAAACCCCTTCTAATGATATCGCCATCTCTTTAAAAAGCAATGATAGTAACAGCCCCTACTAGYCCTTGGAGCTTCAAATACAACTCTGCTCTGACAGAGCAGCTGTACAGGATGGCAGCATTGGGGTCTATTTTAATTTTAGCCCAACCACTTCAGATCAAATTTTCACAGCCTCCAAAGAAAGCGATGGCTTTTATTAGAGACAAGAGTTATTGGTTTACAGTCAAGCTGGACTCTTTCCTTCTCATGCCTCAGCACAAGTAATAACAGTTTTGCAGGCTAAACAAGGCTCTCCTGGCCATCTGTGAGGCCCACTGAAAACTGAAAGATTGCCCAGGTGTAATTCAGGATAAGATCTGGCTTATGGAACATTTAGCACTGCTGAGATTCACTGCTGAGAGAGAAAAAGGGCTCAAAACCAAGTGTTTTGAGCCAAGAAGACCTGATAGTGCTGACAGACACTAAACCTCCCTGTTCTTTGTCTCCCAGTGCCAGTAAATCTGATTTGAAATGACCAACAGGGAGCACACAGATTTTTTGTACAGCAAACAGACTTCAGACCCTGCAGTACCTTGTGTTCCCCAAGCAGGGTGACAGGCTCAAATTCAGTCCTTGCAAAAATGGATTCGGGCAAGATTGCACCCAAGAATGGATCTGGCCCTGAGCATCTATGACACTTTCTAGCTGTTTTCTGCGTTTTTGGGCCATGTGCTTATAGTACATCACCTCTCCTGAAACACGCATGGCTGTAAGCACAACACTTCTCTTTGGCTGAGCTCAGATGAATTTCTTCCTAATCCCTCAGGTGTTAAGTTTTTGCTTTGAATCATGAGAGGTTGTCACCTTTTAGTGTAATCTAAAAGGATCCCTGTTCTTCTGAGCTCTTGGGAGTAGGTACACTACCACCACAGGAAAGGACCATTTTCCCATTAGGACTAGCTCTGTCCATTATATCTGCCCCATACTCAGCTCTAACAACGCACAGGCACCACGGAGGACTACCTAGCCCAAGAGAGTTTTCCTGATACAGACCTATCTTTACTCTAGTACAAGTTGGCAGTGTTATCTGTCAAGATAGAAGGCACATCAGCCTACAGGTTTGGAGGGATCAGGGCTGTGGCCATCTCCAGCCTGAAGCCTGGGCTAGCACAAGTTTGGGCAGGCAGGGCCCCCACGCTCCCTGAGTGTGGCAGTGAGGCTGGGCATTAAGTGACCTCTACTGCCACGTGTCCCCTGAACTGGCCTTGCTGTTCTGTCCCCCCAAAGGCACTGCTGCCCATCCCACTCCCCGTCCTCATGGGACAGGACCAGGAGATTCACACTGCCAACTGGGCAACACACTCGGCACCACAAGCCACCCTGCCCCGCAGGCGGTTGTCAATCATCTCCCCTGGATTAAGTGACATCCACTACCCAGGCTGAGCTCATGGAAAGGAAAAGCACGGGGACTCGCAGCCGCTGAGCGGGTGACATGCAATGGGGACAGCCGTGGCTCCCCGGGCCGCAGGAGCGCCGCAGCTGTCCCGCTGGACAGGGCTGGCCGAGTGGCGGCTGCGCAGGCAGCACGCAGGCAGCACTCCCAGTGGAGCCTCCCTGCTCCCCCTCGCTCATTATGTAACCATCACGGGCTAAAAATACAACCCGCAGCCGTGATGCAGCCCAAGCTGAGCAAGATGCAAATTTAATGAGGCTTCCATGGTAACGAGCTTCATTTTGCCAGGCAAGGTGGGGGGGAGGGAAGGAGAGAGACAGGAGAAGGGGCTTGTTTGTGGGTAGAGACGCTCCTTGGCCAGAGGAAAACTGCACAGTTAAAAGCTTGTGAAGGTTGGGTTTGAGGTTTTCCTTACTGTTATTAAGAAAACGTTCAAGTGTTCAGTCAGCTGCAGCCAAAGAGCCAATCTGTGTAGTATTTTTAAGATACAAACCTGGATCTATTTCTGTCATGAGGATAAATATTTACTAGTCAGTCTTAATTAAATTCAATCATCCACAGACAGAAAAGTTAAAATAGGGATAAATCACAGAGCTTGTTTCAGTCTACCAATACTATAAAAAAAACCTTTTCAGTAAAGGCCAGCTCTTGTCGGCACTCACAGAATAGTGTCAGATCTGGCCAATACAGAGCCAGGAGGACACTTAAGGTCACTGATAAGTGGAATTGGTTGGTGTTTCATAGGTGGCATCCTCTGTGGTGGTGCAAGGAAAACTAACAAACAAAAGACACAAAAAAACACACAGCCCCCCCAAACACACACTTATTGATGAAGAATCTGGGATGAAAAGACACTGAGTYTGGCTTTCAAAGAAGAATAAAACTAAGACCACTGCCTCTTGTTCTCCACACTGATCCTCCTACACTATGTATAAGAGTATTATACATATACATACTGGCCAATATCCCACTTTGAATATCCCGCTTGGTATGCATGCTTCTAAGTATTAGATCAACTGGTGTTGCTCTGTGGCTTGCAGGTGCTTAGGGGTGCACAGATTATTTCTAAGACATGTGCAAAAAGTAACTCAGAAAAGCTACCCTCATGCCCATTGGTTAAATTTGCTATTCAGAGGATGACACCTTTGCTGGAAAATGTTTAGGGGGTTACAAAAGAAAAGAAAACAAAACAAGAAAAACACACAGATTTCTTCCAGGGATTTCTTCTTATTTCATTTACAGAGTAATATAAACCTTGTACTAAGACACTACTTCCTCTCAAARGACCAAAAAGCAACTGCAAAAGTAAGGTAAGCCTTAACTAACATCTTTACTTTGATGGTGGAAGAACTGAGGCATGGAAAAATTTCAACAGAAATCATTGGGAAAAGAGAATATCTAGCCTCCCTYAAAACCTAGGTATTTAGCACTGGGAAGACAGAAATCAGGGCTCAGAACTGGAACCTGTTATTGAAATTTCTGGCTGAAATCAAGTGCCCCTAAAATCAAGTGCCCCAGCTAGGCACCCTAACATAGCCTGAAACCTGTATTTACGAATGTTTAAAAACAAATCATTGCTTCCTATTTCTTCTGACTCAGCTCCTCATTTTCAAGTGTCCTTCAACTCTGAGAAATCTGCCCAGTAAATTTCACCATTTTGAGCCAATCCTGTTGATGTGAAAAGTCTTCACATGGAGGCATCTAACTCTTAAATAAGCTGGGTTTGTATACATTAGCTCCCATCAGCTACACTTCTCCTGCTACAACAGGTCCATGTCCTGTTTTAAGCCTACTGCAGCACAATATGAAGCATTTCACAAATTACATAATAGAAAATCACCTCTCTGACCCATGGAAAGTGGCTGCTGCAGGGATGGAATGTGGTGTGCGTTAAACTATGCACAGCACTAAGGCTGATGGCACAAATTGAGATACTAAGACCACTAGAGAAAATTCAGGGACATAAAAGGTTGTTACCCATGCAGAAAACTGACCACTGCCACTCACTAATGTGGCAACATCTCCAGCACCACAGCAGCCCTGGTCCCAGCCACCTGTGGGTATGAAGCTGAAAAGAAAACCCTGCCTATTCAGCCATCCTCCTCACTTTCTGCTTCTCTTATCACAAGCCAGAGGCTGCTTGGCTGCAACCTCACCATCAATATCCATCCATGCTTCACATAGAGTGGTTAAAGAGGCTTTCAAGCCTCTGTGGCACAAGGGTTCAGGCAACTAACACAGAACACCCTGGTTCAGTAAAGCTGGTCTCTTGACCTCATGCTGGTCTGCTTGCTGTCTCCTCTCAGGAAAGGTGATAAATGTACAGGTCAGCTCATGCAGCTTTGCTTTCTCAGGAAACTTTATCTGAACCACTGAGGTTAAACCTCCTGAAAATTTTTCTCCTCTCCTTTTGGCAACTCTATTAAAAATATCAGACTTGAAATAGGCCTGGGCTATCATTTTGCATTGTACAATTATACAATTCAAACCCCAAATGCACCACTCCATTGAGTTATGAAATAAATAGACAGACATCAAGGCTGCATGTGTCTTTCTCTGGGGAAGCACAGGAAAGGCAGATGTGAGGAGCTAGTGCAGCATCCCCCAGCTGCAAAGGAGGTGTTGGGGCTGCTGGAGCACAGCACTGGAGGGGACATGGGAAGCCTGCCAGCATGCACACCATCACTCACATGAAGACCAAGTTTGGTTTAAAAATATGGAACAATCTGATATCGTTACTCATAATGTACAGTTAAATTATGAATAGCACAGAGTGAGAGTATAGAGGTCTTCCATTCGAAGCCCCTTAGCTTAACCTAGATTTCCTGATCAGAGAAATCACAGCACTGGCAGATGCCACCATGCAGTCCTTGTTCTGCCCCTGCCAATGTCCTTCTTTGCAACTTTGAGATGGTCACTTTCTCCCTTGCTTGTAAATTGGGAACAAGCACTCTTTYGCCTCTAAAGCACATCATAAGCATGAATGCATTCATATTTCAGGATTCTTTGATATTACGGTGGAAAGAATGCTGGAAATGTGTAAAAAAAAACAGAAGCAAGGTTTTTAAGAAGAGGTAATAGGCTTTATTAGTCTATTATTTATAAGGGATTTGTGTCCAACATGTACTCAGTTTGAAATTTAGGGCTTCTGTTTAAACCTGTAAAATGGTCTGCATGGTCCCAAATTGCTTTTTCTTGGGAATTCACACTAATCAGTTGGGCTTGTATTCCCTCTCCTCTAGAGACTTTGCCACTCTCACATCCTTAGACCATCACAGTTTACAACAACATAAATAGCTAATTAACTTTTTACTTAAAGGTAAGAAAGCAATCAAGCAGGCACCCTCATCAGCTTCTACAAACACTTCAGGTTTCCACCACAGTTCTGACTTCAGACAACTCAAATAGATGCAACCTCAAGTATTTTTTGCACAATATGTTCCACCATTGTTTCAACATACAGCTCAAATTGTAGGGAATGCAGCACATTCTGTCTACTTACACAGACAATTTGCCCTATAATCACAGGACTAGCCACATAAGTAGTACATCGTACAACATGGTAAAACAGTAACTTATGGGAAGTGGTAAGATATGATAAATGGTGTAAAAATATATGGAAAGAAAAAAAAAAGTGGAATAATAGTGGGCCACACTCTTAATGACATTCTTGAATRTGTATTCAGTCCTTATTAAGACTGATGAAAGTCTGCCTGAGAAAGGATCCTGTAAAAACTGACATCAGCACTGGTCTCACTAAGAACAGCAGGATAGGTGTTAGTTCCTTTTAGGAAATACAAAGGAGCTCCTGGACTTTTTAGAAAAAGAGAAAGAACCTAGTGGAATATACCAAGGACATAAGAAAAATGCAGCATATTTGGGAATAACTGATTATGCTGTGAGTACTGGAACCGCACATGCCATCAGAGACCTCCCTGCACTGCCAAGTGTTGCTCCCTGGAGAATGGGAGCAGAGAAGATGCCACAGAGCAGTCCCAAAGCATAACCTCTCCTGCCTTCCCTCCTCCAGCCTGTTGTCAGCCACGTTACTGACCACGTCATTTCCAGACTGACTGGAAATCTTTCTTTACTATATATACAAAATAAGATAACTCCTTTTTTGGTCTCAAAGCAAATCTCACAGGCTTTGCATGTGGGTTGTTTTCATGCTTTACAGCAAGGCAGATAACCCTGACAAGTTTCCATCTCACCAAGCAGCTCAGACATCTGGTCTCAGACACCCTCCATGCTTTTTTGTGTAGTCTCCCCTTCCAGGATTTTTGGGTCATCTGCCTTTCCAGGATTTTTCCTTAGGGATGCTCCTAGCAGGGCAGAAACAACCTTCTCTGGATAGCTGCGACTGTCCCATTTTCCTTCCCTTCCCTACGCAACAGTTTTGTGGAAGGGGTCTCTGGATACCCAGGCACCCACACCTGCAGGGAGAATCAATGTGAGACTGGCAAACAGAGCAAAGGCAGGGAGGACCCTGCCTGTAAGGGCAATGAAGCTGTCAAGAGCTGACAAGCTCAAGCACCACTTGCCTTCTCTCTCCTCTGGCAGAAGCATGGCCCACAGCACGATGCTGTGGTAGGGACACGTGGCACGTAACCTGAACGAAGGCTGAGGTCAGGCTTGCTCCTTGCTCTGTTCAGGACCCCTGCTGGGTCCCCAGCTCTCGCAACCCAAAAGTCAGCACTTCTGTCAAGAACGATAAAGTCTAGCCACAGACTCTTCAACCTGTGCATGTTATAAATTACAGGCCTGGCTGGCAGAGCATACAGGCTTGCTGCGAATAGGAAGGCCACAGTCACTTCTAGTGATTTGCTCTCTTACAGGACCCTTAGCGTCCTAAATGTCTCGCACACATTCATGAATGTACCACTGTACCATGCCAATGAAATAGGAGCCAAAGAATAAGGCACAAGCTACAGCTCCCACCCACAGCAGCCAGCCAGCTGCCCAGTGGCACAAGCATCACAGAGCTCCCAGCCACTGGTTTAGGTGTATGAGGAGGAGGCTCTCCACTAGACAAGGGTTCCTGTAATGGCAGCTACAAGTGGTAGAGGATGCCTGAACACTGCCATAGCCTGATGGGTCCAATGCAAATTGTCCAGAGAGATTTAGGTGGCTGAAACTCCCACTCCGTAAAGCAGAAGCAAGTATAGCTCCCCATGGTTGTACCAGCCCATCAGGAATGAACCCTTCTGAGTAAAACCAAGTTGGATCCTGGAAAGAAACCTGGTGTAACCAGGACCATCAGAGCTAGAGCCGAATGTATTTAGTCCTACCAGCTCTTTTTTGACCACTTACAAATATATCTCTACTACTTGACTGCTTTTAAGAAAGATCAGAAATGGGTGGGCAAGGAAGGGTCTTCAACTCTTCTCTGTAAGTGGTTCTGTCATCTGAGTCCTGGTCATCTCTGGAGAACAGACTGCCATCACTTCCAAAAGGTAATGGATTTGTAGTGTATAACTTGGGTAAAATCTCATTGTAACAAAGATAACAAATAACAAAGAGCAGACTGCTGAAACTGAGTGTCCATATTATTACCCCAAATGAAGACATTTAAAGGCAGAAGAGACCTGTTAACTATTGTTTTGTGAAAAGGGGGAAGGAAAAATGACCTCTGTGATGGAGGAGGAAACATCAGACAAAAACTAAAGAAACAACGGTAAAAAATCTACAGGCTGAATAAGAATCAGGACTTGGTCTATGCAAATATATGGCTCTCATCATGTTCTCTTATTTCAGCCTACTAAACCTTGAGTTTAGAGGGGAAGGGGAAGGTTTGCTTTTGTTTGTTGGGGCTTTGTTTTTTTGGGKTTTTTTAATCTAACTGCTTTGGTCAAAAGTGGCAGCATATATCTAAACCTTCAAAAGGAACAATCATTGACTTGGAGACTGAAAGAAGACATTCCTGAGGGCTTGTATATGCTCACATACTATTCCTAGTATGCCACCCTCACTTTCCTCCCCATGTTAGAAACCCACCCCCAGCTTTCAGGTAATTTTCTGAAGAAACTAAGTGTGAACTCATGTAAGAAACCCTCTCTGTTTAGCTCAATGGAAAAAATATATATCACACAAGCATGGTGAAGTTGGGCCCACTCCTGCATGCGTGAGTAACCTGCCACAGTCTTAAGAGTAACTTCTGTTTGTTGCAAGGTGGATCTGCAGTCTCTTCTCTCCTAAGCTCTGAGACAACAGGCTGTGAGGCTCAGTTTATTGCTCTGTCTGGTGTCTTCTCATTTGGCTCTAATCCCCTCCAATATACATGCAGTATTTCAAATGCTCTTGCAGAGATGGGGCTCTTTTGAAAATCTGACATTTTTATAGTCCTGGCAAGCCATCCATTTCTATTTAATTGAGTTCTTGACACAAATAAATACACACACASAGATTTACATATGAGTAGACTACACAATATTTTCAAGCTTGCCTGCTAAGGGCTGTGTCTATATTGCAATCACTGCTGTAACTATAAGTGTTGTTGAGCAACTCATGCTGGCTATCACCAGCTAGATTGGGGGCTACTAGTAATGTAGCCATAGCAGTGCAGAGCTTCTCACAGGCCAAAAGCTACCTGAAAATCTGGGTAAACATCCACTGACTATATTGCTCTGTAAGCTACTGCAACTGTTTTAAGGTTGCCTCAGGTCTCTTTCTAGGAGATGCAGTCACAGCACAGACACACCCAAAATGAAAGGTCTAAGAGAAAGGCTTTATCCTTTCTACACCCCAACCTCCCTCACCACAAGATGCTCAGTAGACAGTTCCTTCCTGCTCTTTCCACATATAAGTCTTTTTTACCTTGGTTGGGAGCTTTGGCCATGGCTCCTCCAGACTATTAGCTCTCACAGCACCCGACTCCCCTGCAGCACTACCCAAAGCTCTTAGCCACAAAGCAAAACGTACCATGTGAGGACCTTGCATACACACAGACCTAAGGAAGCACAAACCACCGACAGTCCTTCACAGAGGATTTCCTTGGTGCCGGGGCCAAACTGGTGTCCACACCACCACTACCTGTGTTCTTGCTGCTACAGGGAAAGGGGCTAACTGGAGCAAGCAGCACTTCAGCTCTCCCCAGCTGGCACCAGGGCCCTGCAGGATGGAAGCCAGCTGGCATGAGTTAAGGCAGCCCCTGCCTGCTCTAACCTGGGTTGAAAATCAGCTTTCAGGGGAAGTGGTGGGAGGAAGTGCTGCACTTCAACCTCTCCTCATCTGCTTTGCCCCTGGTGATATTTGAAAAGTCAGAGGGTGATCTCTGGATTGGTATCTTTGTTTCTTAACTGGATATAAAGTTGTTTCTTCACAGAGCTCTGTCATGGTCCCAGGTGCAGAGCTTTGTGGCTTACAGGCTGGATTTGACTTTCCTTACTAGCAGCTCTGCAATGGAAAGGGAAAAAGCAAAGAGGAGAGAGCAGGTTCACAAGGCTCACAGCTATGTGGAAGATGGGTGTGCAAGTGGATTCCTAGGAAAAGTACTAGACTGACTTTGAAGAAAAAAAAAAGGAAATAGAGCTCAGAGCTGTGAAAACAAAGGCCTAACTTCTTCATCAGTATTGTGTCCCTGTCAGCCAAGCCCTGGGGCTCCAGCCTTAACCTTGAAACCTTGTTGGTGCAATTCAGAGTTGCCTTTCTCCCACTGCTCCCAGGGGAACATCTGTCAGGCAACAGACGTGCACGGCACACTGGGCAGTGGTTCGTCTGGTACTAGCAACCAATTCCCTTTGCTTTGTGACCATTACTGAGGACAACAGTGTAGTGGAGGGTCACCAACTGACAAATGCTTTTTTTCTTACACACACACACACACACAAACACTGACTGTTTATACCTATGCATCCATCTCTGACAAGGATAAATGTACTGAACAAGACCAAAACCTGTGAATAAACTGGATGCTAAGATGTCAAGCACTGTAAAAATGACAAGAGTGGCATTCCTCCTTATAAAGTAATAATCATCCCCCAAAGGGCACAGCAAACCAGTATTGGCCAAGCAATGGTGGCATGTTATGTGAGAAAACCAATGCAAGCAGAGTATCTGCAAGCTAGTGCTGTGTCTGGGACTTATGCAAAGGCCTGTAAGACTCAAGCTCATGATAGCCGTAACGTCTCTGGAAATTTGGTTACACTGGCCTGCATGTATTTAATCAACACACTGATATCTATCTCCTTCAGTCTTGAAAACTCTTGCTGCTCCTGCTTCTTCTCTAAGGCTGTCCCCCTGAATAAAGACAGGTAACGGTCTCCCCCCTGCCTACCTGATTCCATGACATGTCCACAGGGGAAAGAGGTTTGGTGACCCCCGTTCTGAGATGGATTAAACAACTGGCTGGACTTCCACTAGCAGATTAAGGGAAAAGACTTCCTATCCCTCTGCTCTAAAAGGAAAATACAGCCTGTTTGTTATGGAGGCTGAAAATCGTTGAGAGAAAAGTCAAGCATTGCACTCCTGGGATCTTGAACTAGAACGGCCAATGCAGAGTGGTAAAAGGATGCTAAATAATTCAGTGATTGAAAGAACATGAAGGCTAAGTTATTAAAAATCCATATGGCAGACAGTGGTTCTTAAACTGTGGTCTGTGGGGCACCGGTGGCTGCAGAGTATTCCTACATGGTCCACAGAACAGCTTCTGTCACAACGGTAAAGCATCTGTCACCTTGCAAACAGTGACATGTCCTGCTCTTTCTACTCCCATCCAAGATTCACAGAGTTTCCTGGGACTATTTTTGACCAGCTGGGTGAAAAGAGAATCCAAGCCTGTCTGTCTGTACTAGGCACCAGGCTCTCCATAGGCTCCTTTTGATGGCCAATTTGAAATGTATAAAGGAAGCCATAAAAAAAAAAAACTATCAATAAAGCTAAATTAAAAGAAGGAGGACTGCAACCAATGCAAGGAGCACCGGAACTAATCTATGAAATGATCTGTCAAGAAAGTAAGCAAACAGCACAAATGTAATGTCGGTCAGGGTGGACTAACCAGGCAACTGAGCCCACCACACTGAAAGGATTGTCATCTCATACTGTTCCTAAAATGCTGGCTAATATTACTTTTCTGGGTAGTTAGTCCTGGCACTATAGTTGYCTCAGGGAAGGAAGGGGGTCAAGAACTGAGAGGATAAAAGAAGAGAATAAGAAGTTGGGGAAGTTCAAAATGTTGAGAGGTTCGCTCATGGAAATCCCAGTTGCCTGGTGGATGATTTTCCAAAAGAAAAGGAATTCCCAAACCCCCTTCACTTTCAGCTCACTCTGAAAATCTCCCCCACATGGTTATCCTGAATAGGTGCATCTCTTGCCTAGAAAAACCTGACCTGAAATCTTGTAAGAACAAGGTCTCTTCTGTCTTTTTAACTTCAGGGCCAGAAAATCCACATGAACAGTCTTTATCTATTTAGGGTGTGCAGTCTCCAAGTGCCTTCCAGCCGTTCATTAAGCAACGTGACTAACACTTGTCACATGTGCTCTGTTATCACTCTCATCCTCCCCGCAGGGGGAAGGCTCTGTATGCAGTACACAGTTTTGTCTTGGTAGGGTTTAGGGTTTTTCCTTTTTCAAGGCACTTGCTGCTGTGTAGTTATGTTAGCCACTGCAAGCTGAAGAAAGGTATCCTGCATTTAGGGAAGGAGGCAGTAAAGTCTGTGGAGGTCCTTAGCTCCTGCAGGAAATCACTCCACTGCCTGGCATGGCTGTGTCTGGCAGAGAAGACATCACAGTGTCTTGGCATTTGCTGTTCAAGCCTGGGGAGAATTAACAACAAGTATCACAATAAAATATTGTTGATATGAACATGGGATTAGAGTCAGAGACGAGTCTTACCTGAAGGGAGGATCTGTGGGGCTTATACCTGTGCCTACCGAGACAGAGGATATCCCTGAACGCTGTGCCGCACACCTCACACAGCCTGAACACCCTGCAGCGGGCTCATCTCACTTGATGTCACTCTCAGTGTATCGAAACAGGCCAGCCAAACACTATAAATCAGTTCTGAATCTCCCTCCTGATACATGTAGTTTTAATTCCCATATCTGAATGAAGTCAGGGCTGTTACAAACATGACCTATTTGTGGGTAACATGTGGAGAGTTTGGGTTTTTTTTCTTCCATGTGGGGAAGTGACATAGTGCTAGTTTGATTTGGTGACTCGAGGCACTAGGTGACCTTATCTCCCAACCAATCTTTGCGAGGGCTCATTCTCCCTTCCCTCCGTGCGAAGGATCGCAGCACGGCGCCACTGGCACCCACAGTGAGTCAGCAGACCTGGCAGCATCTGTATCACGGAAATACTCCCACTCCCAGGGCCGCACCGGTCACAGCCTGGCAAGCACAACTGGGCACCCCAGCCTGAGTAAAGAAATGGCTCAGGAGGAGGCACGTCCTCTAATGCAGCCAACAAACCAGTCAAAATCGCTCAATTTGGGCCAGAGTGCATGCCAAGTAAGGCGGCAGGAGCCCTGGTGCCGGGTGCAGGCAGCCCGAGGGGGCTCTGAGCACCCAGCACACTCAGGGCGGATGCCCCTCTGCGGGCCCCTCTGCCTGGCCTCCCACTCGTGCCGCCCCACAGGCCTGTCTGCTCCTCTGCTACAGCATCCAGGTGGCTGTGGGATGGTCACTCAGTATTTCTGAGAAGTGGCATTCATTCAGTAAATGAATGGTATTTTTTGAATATCTCAGCCAATGTTCCTGGGAGTGAAGTGTTATTATAGTAAGAAAAAAAAAACTCTCTGAACTTTTGTTACTAATATCTGAACTGAACCCCACTCCTGAGTTTTCAAAGGACTTTATTTAGCTTTTTAACTTTTCACTGCTCTTTGCATTTCCAGGTCCGGATGCTAAAAAGGCTAAGTAGACGAATGCTGTTTTCACAGTGTGCCTATCATGTTCAGCATCACAGTGGCAATGCCAGGCCTCTTTTAGTGAAGTTCCAGTTTCAGCCTCTCTGAAGAGGTCTGAAYTCATTTAAACACTCACATTCTGGATACTTTTTTAATCAAATCTGTTGAGGTCACCTTGAGGGCTCACTGCCTGTGTTCTGCAATCAGGAGCATGTCCTGACTTTGTCAGTCCTTAAAGCCACTATGACTTCAGCCATAGTCAATGGCTCTTTTCAAACCGAACAGCACTATCCAATAAGGACAGAAACCAGTGCTTCTGTATTTGCTTTGTATGGTACCAGCTAGTCTTGCAATAATGAGGCCTCTACTGGATTTCTATCAGAGCTGAGTCACTGCACATCACTGGTCCTTTAATGCTGGCACCTCAGGGGGAAGAGGATATTTCTGAGAAAAGGTAGGCTGAACTCTGCCTCATCACTGATGGGGATGTGGCTTTTTGCCATCCCCTCTTGACCTCCCCTGCAAGGTCTAGCTGCCTCTAAAATGACTTAAAACCCCCAATGACTTCTGTGGCTTCATCTCCTTTTCAGGCTGGCAACCAGAAAGAGTCTTGTCTTCACCAGCAGAGATGTTACCAGGAAAGCATATTCCTTCATGTTTTGCATAGGACATGYTGAAAGTCTTATAACTTTGATTCAACCAAATATTCACCACAGAATTACAGATACTACTTGTGACAGCCAAACAAGTAGTGTGTTCTTTTTTGTAGTGGATTAATTAAAATGGGTTAAAATCTGATAGCCTTAAACTGGTGCAAACCACTGTAGAGATGCCCAGTAGATCCTTGGCTTACATGTATGTTTAAAAAAACAACATAATTAGTGAAAACATTGTTCCTCAGAGTACAAGGTACAAGGCTAATCCAATATTAATGGTGAGATCCACAAAAGACAATAACCTCTTTAAGGTTTAGCTGTGCCAGATCTGTCTCTTGATCACCCTTTTAAGATTAAATAACAGCATATTATGATCACTATTAGTGTAACTGGCTATAAGAAAATAATCCTGATCCTAACTCTATTAGTCTTAAAGAAGCCTGGATCCTAATTATACTTTTGAGATTCATATTGGACTCAGAATCAGACTCTAAATACACAGCCCCTGCTGTAAATTCACTCCTGAAATCAAATCTTTCAGTAGTACGGTGTTTAATTTGATCTTGTGACTCTCCCTGGTACTTGCTACTACGCTAACACATTACATTCTGGACAACATATTAAGCTGTGATATAACATCAGGGTCACACAGAGATGAGTAAGAACAGCAATATGAGAGTGCATGAGTACCCTGATCCCCCTCTGTTGTCTGTGCTTTGAGTTATTCATATTCTGAAAGGGAAGAAAGATGATACAGATTTCTACTTAGCAGCCAAAACTGTGGTGTGATAATCAGATGCCAAAGGATAGTTTTAGTCTAGCGCAGAGGTGACTGCTGAGAAATCACCCAGAAAACTCCTATGGCCCTACCTAGAGGGATGGGATAAGAAAGAGAGAGAGAGAGAGAGAGAGATGCACATGATGTTCAAGCACAAGCACCCCAGCGGGCTGCACGTACAAACCTTTGGCAGCTCAAAAAAGCAGTCACCTACACATACGCCTACACAGCCCTGTGGTACAGACTGCGAGATAACAGGTAGTGCTTCTCTATAGTACAAATGATAGGTGTGGAGATRCACACAGTAATATATGTTAACAGTGTGCCAATAATGATACCTACATGCTTAAACATCATCCCCACCAGGAGACACAGGATCACATGCACACCTACGCCCTTTTCTCCAGGAGAGACGACGTGCCAGCGCACAACCTACAGTGCCTCAGCCTTCGACTGCAGTATCACTCACTGACAGAGAAAGGACGCCAGGCCCAGCCTGGGGGAAGGGACGGACATTAGGCAGAATACTTTCCTTCCTTCTTGTTCATGCCCARGAGGCCTGGGCAGGAGGAAAGGCAGGGGAGGAGGAGGCAGAAAGGCACTGGATCCAGCTAGCCAGGTGGTCTCGACAAGCCTGGCCTTGAACAGGTGGTAGAAAATTTGCATATTCAGAAAACTGCCTAATTGGCCTAAAGTATGGGGATTGAAATCAATGGTGGAAGAGAAAAATAAAGCCCCATCTAGGGGCTGCGGTTACAGTCAGATGAAAGGGCTAAAAGACAGCAGGTACCACCTGGTAGCCCCGTACAGATGGGGCTCCAGTGCCACTCAATACTTGTAATTGCAAAGGAGAGGGACAGGTCTGAGTCCATGCTGGGTAGAGCCACAGAAAAGGGAACTATACATTGCAAGGGCAACAACATCCAATTCCCATGGAAAAAGAAAGGAAAGAAAGGAAAGAAAGGAAAGAAAGGAAAGAAAGGAAAGAAAGGAAGAAGTCTCATCCCCAGTGTCTATATGTGAGAAGAGTTTAGGAGAGACTAGGTTATTAATAACTCTGAAAATGGGCTTTCAGAGAGCTCTTTCCACCAGCCTTCATCTGGGATACCTGCCCAGTAAAGGACAGCACTCATTCAAATTCTTCCTTCCTCGCACTGTTATTTATCTGGGAATTTTTAAACAGATCACAAATACCCAAACCACATTTCCTCCTGCACAAAAATGTTGCTATTTTGAAAGAGACAAAAGGTTTTGTTCCATGAGGAACACAGGATTAAAAGTTGTCCTTTATCCCAATGGCCTCCTTTCCCCTGAGAAGAGGGGAAACCCCAGGAGAAGAGGGCTCCACCTTGAACAATCTGTTCTCAGTCATCCAGAGAGCAGAGTACTCACAGAGATAACCAAAGTGCACTGTTTAAATGCCCAACTTACTGAAAACTCAAGAGACTGCTGATCTCATGTTCTGATTCCTTATTTCAGAGCAAGGATGCTCAGATCTGGATCTAAACTAGCCAGAAAGGAAGGGCTGTTGGTCTCTAGGCTGCTCATGTTGGATCAGCCTGTGACACCATCAGGTCACTGCACTATGAAGCAACCCTGGCATGAGCTGCACCACTCACAGAGACTGCTGGAGATCTGGGCCAAGCAGTGAGGGACAAACCTGAGAAAACTCTCCAGACTATTTGGCACCTAGAAAACTGAGAAAAAAGTTTCTTATCAAGCCTCTTTCTAATTGCTCCCTTCTGGACATTTTTAGATCTCATGAATGTGACATATGCCTGTCTATAAAGATGCAGATAAAGATGCAGCCACACCTGGCTGGTAAAAATCCTTCCTTAAACATGGTCAGGGAGAACTATTGAAAGGGAAAGAAAAGCCAGTTGCATGGCTTGCTTTGGTCCTCCCACCTCCCAGGGTCTGGAGCGCACTGTCCCACTTCCCTGTGCTCAAGGCCAGCTGGCTGATGAGCTCTGTCACCAGACCTGCTCTGTCTATGTCCCTCCTGGGAGGTGGGACTGCCCCCTTGTTAGCAATACCACTGGTGCTGCCCGCCTGGTTATCGCTGTCCCAGCTCCCTTCCCCAAGGGAGCAGCCGGCCCTTGCTGCACCCTGACACCACCCTTCTGCAATGCCTCCAAGCAACTCATGAGAGAGGGGGTGCAGAGCGCAGTGGAGCATGTGCTACAGAAACCACAAGCCCAGTCTCCATGCTTCCAGGGCTCAGCTTCTCCCACTAACAGGGAATCAGCCTGAGCAAGCAGTTGCAGGAAGGTACCTGGTCTACAGAGGGCCAAGCATGAGATTACTCTTCTCCAGTGCATCACATCTGTTCCACAGCTGGGCTATGCTCAGCCTGAGCAGCTGATGTTCACTGGAGTTATATTACACACCACCGAGCCATCAGGGTTTGGGTACGTGCAGCCAGCTTGTTCTGCTCTGTGAGTATCAGAAAGCAGGACTGTGAAGCATGTATCCACACACGTGCTTTCTACTGCCTCCTCACACATACCCTGTCAGATGGCAATCTGCAGCAGTAAGGCAGGCCTCATGACTTGATAATACTCATCCCTGGTTTCCAAGGGTGAAGTCCAGTTTGGGAGCAGGCTAGTCTAACAGGTCAGGATAGGTATCCCAAGATGCTTTCAGGAAAAAGGACATTTATAAAACATAACTGTGTGGAATATCAGCTGTATTCCACATCATCATGCTAGCTGCTCCTTGCTTACATCAAGGTAAACAAAGAAGCCAAGAATGCACAGCCATTTCATTTTATTAATTAAAKTGACTGGCATTTATACAGCACCAAAGCACTTTGCAAATCTTAATTAAGCTTTGCAATAGCCCTGTGAGGTGAAACACGTTCCCATTTTACAAACAGAAAAAATAAGACACAGTAAAGTAAGCAACCTGCCAGCGTGTTCAGGAGCTCAGTGGAAAAAATGGGAAAGAATCCAGGAACCTCCACTTTCATCCCTTTCTCTAACCACTACTCCACACTCCCTGCTATCCTGCTGAYGGATGCTGCAGACGCTGGGCATAGTGACTTTAACCCTGACTGGAGACCACTGGGACCTCTAGCTTGCAGCAGCAGCACACAGGCAGGAGTAACACCAGCACCAATAAGATGAAAAGTATTCCCATGCCTAAGAGATGCCTTAGGGATCTATAAAAATTTTATTATTTTTCATATATTGAAACAGATGGAGAATCTACAGCCAGGGCTTCAATACACCTCCAAAGCTCATTTCATGCCCAGGGCCACTGATTGTTATTGCAGCAATACAGAAGTTCAATATTGGGTGTCTGGACACAGAACTATTCCCACTGACAAACGTCCCCAGCAGCGAGGGGAGATGCAGCATCTCCAGTACCAGAGAGACCCTGTCCCCACCAGGACACTTGCCTCGTGCCCTGCCCGTGGCACGCAGCATCCCTCCTGCCCGCTTCAGGGCAGGCCCCRGGCCCTGCACGGGGCTGCCAGGAGTGATGCTGCGTCATGGGGACAGGCTGGGCAGCAGATGGGCCAAGGTGTGGAGGAGTGATAGAAGAAAATGAGAAACTGAGCATGTGAAGCAGTGTTGCAGGGGGAGTCTAGTTGGTTTTAGGGCAGGAGGAGTGGGGAACTCATAGCTTTATGCTCGTACAGAGGCAGGGACAGCAAGAATTTTATCTATATGCAGTGTCCCATTGAGGCAGAATATTTAGTCGCATAGCCATGTGAAAAGGTTGCCTGCCTGTCGAGAGGGTTCAAGGCACAGGGCTGCTAAGCTGTCTCTGCATTCATCAGCAGGGATCCTTCCCCATCTCGTGCTCTTTGGGTGGGACTTTACGCTAGGAGAGAGGTGCTCTGGAAGTGAGCGTGTGCCTGAGGGCAACAAGCCTGAGCAATATTTTGCACAAACCATTGAATTATTTTTAGATGATCAATGCATCCACTCACAAGACAGCTAGCCACACAGAGATGAACAGATGTTGCAGCCCCTTACTAATCCACTGAAACAGCTAATCTCCTTAACCCTTGCAACTCACAAAAAGGGTGAGACACATGATTTCCTTTGAAAAGGCACTGCACCTTTTTATTTTTACCCAAGATGCTGTGCCCAAAGGAAGGAGACCTGCAGCAGATGTTTTTGAGGYGAAAGCATCTGGTGGTGCAGCCAGAACCATGAGGACATCAGTACAATGGGACCAGGAGAACCATGTGGGAAGGGGCTCTTACAGCGAAGAGACATTCCCTTCCTTCTCTCCTTTGCTGTTTCTTGCAGCTTGACATATGCAGAGGCATGATTCATCCCTGCTTAAGCAAAATAGGGTCATCAGTGGTCATCCCAAAAGCATGATAGCTGGGTTGAGGGAGGAAAGGTTATTGTTCAAGTGTCTCTAAGAGCCGCAAGCTTAAAAGCCAAAGGCTTGGTTTGGCTAAGCATAGAAAAGAAACACCTGCAGTCACCTTCTGTTTTCCTTTGAGTTTTCATTACTTTTGCTAGAACATTATGAAGTATCTTATTTTGAAAGACAGTTCTCTCAGCGCTCTGCATATACCATTTACACTAAATTCTGCCTTCACCCTTCACAAGAGCAAGAGTAGGATCCTTCACAAGACTGAGGGTACCTGAAGGCTTCATCATCACCTTTTTATCTCCAATGTGTGCTTTAAATGGCAGCTCTGTAAAATTTTATCAATTTAAATAAACCTGTGAGAAAAACAGCACAGGAAAAAAGGATCCCTGACTACATGCATACACACACACACAAAGCTCAGGGGAAGCAAGGGCTGTATCTTAAGCCTTCTTTTCCTCACATAGCCAGGACACAAAGATGATACCTTGACATTTCAGCGCAGTTGAGGAAATATTCCAACAAATATGAGTTTGGCTGTATTTCAACCAGCACTATTAGCAAATCTGAAAAATTTCTGGAACTGGGACAAAAAGGAACATACAACACATTCACAGAGGCAAACAGATGTTGCTTGTCTAGAAGAGGTGCAGGAATTGCACAGCCATGGTTGCTGGTATGGCTGTATGAGTTCTGCTGCTAAAAGCTTTGGAAAAATCTCAACTACTGCTGCAAAAAAAGAGAGTTGGGCTTTTCTAAAGCACTCACTGCCTAACACTTTCACTTATTTGTACATGGTTGAATTTCTAACACAGCTAGGCTACAGAGGCATGGGGCGAAACATTTTTAAATCTCGTGAAATTTGTATAATCAAATCCACAAAGGGCTTTGATTTAATGTAATAGCATGGACAGGCTTTGGGTGCACTTTCATACACCATTTTGCCAATGCACTCCAGTCCTGACCTGAGAGTCTCCCAGCTCTTCTGCTGGGAGAACCTGCACAGAGGTTGGCCAACCCAGCCCTGCAGTGGCCCAGCAAAACTAGCTACAAGCCCTGCCAGGGCACACCAGGGCACACCAGTGCACAGCAGAAGGGCTGGCCCTTCCCAACATCTGGCCACAGAACACTGCAATCCTGCAAAACACCCACTAGAAAGACTTAAAGTTATCAGAGTCAAAAAGCCCAATCCAATGTTCACTCAAGCTAGCACCAAAGTTAACCCTGCAGAGACAGCACAAGTCCCATCATTGGCAGTGGGTCTGCAGCAACAGATCTAATTTATAGATTACTTTTCCAAATTCAGCAACATTTTCAACACAATTACAGCAGTAGGAGGCCCAGCATCTAGGTCTTTGAAGATCTGTAGGCCAAYGGTAGTGCCCTAGTATCCATGAATGTCCACAGTTACCACCACTGCTGTGGAGCATGAATGCAGTTCTGCTGCATGTGGACAGCCTCTTTGCCAGCAGGTGGGTTTAGCTGTTCTGGGAAGCTGGGGTGGAGAAAACTCCTCTGATGCTGGACCAGCAAATTAAACAGTTCCCTTAGGAATGACGACAGCTTTCTTTATAACCTGGAAAAAAAAAACCCACCACTACAAGGAGCTTTTTTTCAAAAGATCTTCCATTAGTCAAAGAATCATCAAAATAGGCTAACAATCTAATAAAGCACAGATCTTCCCTTAAATGTCTAGGTGCAGTCCCACCAGACCAGTTTGCAGGGGAGCACAGGAAAGTGTCTGCTCTGTCAGTTTTTTCCTGTCCTTTCCTTCTCAGTTTTGTAAGACTGAGAAGGGTAAGAAGATTTCAGTTGGCTGGGAGTGTCACAGTAGTACCTCCCACCAGCAACAAAGTCAAAATTAATGTTAAATTACTGTTAATATTTAAAATAACCTATGCTATTTCATGCTTCACTGTTTGTGAAGAAATCAGGATAATCTCTCTGAAGATTTCCATTCAGCTTCCTTGCCAGGGTATCTGCCAGAAGACAACTGATACTTTGCAACACTTGATCTTGTTTAATACTGCAGCGCCTGGAACACAGTCTAGATACAAGGTTTCTTAGAAGATTTAAGAATCTCAGACTTCCTTCAAAAAAAAAAAAAAAAAAAAAAGTTTCTTGCTCTCATAGTTGCAAAAGTTGGCTACAAAATGTTAACTAACTGATACAACCCTGTTGTCCTGAGCCTGCAAGCAGTCTGAAACACAGCTCTGAGCGGCGTGACTGACCTCATTCATCATAGCCACAGATTTCTCCATCCAAAATACACTGTTCTGAGGAATCATTCCCAGCCTTATCCAGTAAAGGACTCTAATCCTAACAACCCTCCCCCACTAATCATCTGCTGGGAATGAAATCCACTCTCCCCCAGATTAGCTATTGGTTTCCCTAAAGCCAGGGAGTCATGAGCTGTCACGCCGCAGTCCCTGGCATGAATGTGACCCTGCATGGCATTTCTGAGCTCTCCCTTTCCTTGCCTTGGACTTCTGAGGGGGGAACATAGTTGGATTACTGTTTAAAATGACACAATTTGCAACAGAGAAAGGTGCCTTTCCCCTACCTTTTCCAGCAGAGGCTAGTACCAGAGCCAACCCACAGCCTGCTCTCCTCTCCATTCTGCAACTTTGCGCCAGCACTCCTCCTGCTCCTGCTCTGCAAAGGGTGATCCGACAGCTGTAAAACCCAGCCTCCTGCCTCCCCTCTCCCCGGCCAGCCCTGCTCCTGGCCCACACAGGGCTGCACCGAGGTTGCCGTGCAGAGGCTGGGCTGCCTCACACTGCAGAGGGCCAGCTCTCAGCCCACACTTCACAAGTCACAGGTCACTTGTGAGACGTTCTGACATTGCTTGCAGCCAAAGGAAATTAAAAAATAAAAACTGTGACTCATGGGGAGAGCAAAATACGATGCTGCCTGCAGCTCAGCTTCTCCACTCTTGATGTGCAACTGGGATCAGTTGGCACAAACAACTAGACATCTTCTCCCCTTCAGATCTCACCTCTTCTACAACCAGGTGTCTCCTCTGTGAGACTACAAAATTTTTCCCACTTGGTCAGCCTTGGCCACCAAGGTGGAACAGTGCAGGCACAGGCTGGACACTCCACAGAAGTGTCCAGAGACGGTTTGGCATAGGGACATATAGAGCATAAACTGCCCCATCCTTAATGTAGAGAAAAATACATACTTGATCCAGGCCACACAAACATCCTTGTAGTATAATTGCTCAGCAGCATCCCTAAAAAGGAAACCTACTCTGTATGCTGCATCTCCTCAGAGTGTGCCCTGAAGACAATCTCCCATCTCCACTCTGCTCCCCCTTTAGCATCCTAGGAAGGCAGCAGATGGTCAGCATCTTTCCCAGATATGGGAAACATATCCACAGACAGAGCTGAACAAAGGCCCCTGGCCACCTCTGCAGGCAGGACAGACCCCCCGCTCCCCTGCCTGCTGCAGCGCAGACACGTCCCCAGCCCTGGCAGGCTGTGCCAGCATCTGGCATGGGGCGACTGCTCTGCAGTAATTAGGTTGCGGTCAGAAACAAAATGATGGCCTTTGACTGGAGGCAGTGGGAGCCAGCTGGTAGATCTGTGCTAATGTACTTTTGCACACTGACCCTCTTTCCTGACCTGGCATTCGTGTGGCCCGAGCTCCCAGCTCTGGGTAGGTGAGACTTGTAGGAAGACCCCAGGGGAAGGCTGGGCAGGGAAGGGATTTTGTGTTTGGCAGCACAAAAATGGCAGAGGTCATAAGTTTTTCAGCTGACCAACATTTCCCATTTGGCTGCAGCATGGAGGGGAAGGAAAGAGGCTTTCACGGGTGGGGAGAAGCAGAAGAGCCTGGGGAAGTGCACAGCCACAAGCAATCACAGCTTATCACATCTTTCTGGTCCAGGCACCAGCATCCTGGAGCTGCCACCATTGCACAGGAGGGAACTGAGAAGCAGAGACATGCAGCTGTAAGCAGATATGAGCCCATGCTGCAACAACCCCTGTCCTTGTCGGCAACAGGAGTCTGGTGCAAGCCCTGCGCAGCTCCCTGCCTGCCAGGCTGCTGCTGCGATCCATGCCAGCACAGCTCCGAGCCCCAGGGCAGTGCTTCCTGCCTAACCTGCAGCACCCACTGCCTTGCTGGTCCCCAGTGACAGCACACTGCAAAGCAACACAGCGCCTTACATAACAGGGAGAACAAGCCCTGCAGGGCTACAGAGAGATCTCCTCTGATTCACATCCTTTTTCTCAAACCAGTGCATGACCTCAGGTGTCCAGAGAGGAAGCTGAAAGGCTCAGGGTATCACCACACTTTGTGGCAGTGTTAATCTAACTCTTCTTACACTGTACTGCAAATGTAAAGCCTCTTATTCAGCTATGCAGCACTGCCTGTGACATGCCTGGTGTCTCCACATCCCAGATGTCCCATGTGAAAAACCCCAACACATCAGCTCATCAGGGTTGAACAGCACCAGGCCACCAAAGGGTTAAAACCAGAGAGGCTACTGCAAAGGAGATGCAAGGTGAGACAGACCTCAGCCTTAACACATTGAAGGGTAAAAACCTCAGGGAGGCTTTTGCTGAAAATCTTAGTAGGATCAGCCTATGGGATCCACTTTCATCCAGGGGTCAAAGACCATGTATCAGCTAGCAAATGKGCCAAGCGCTCTGCCCAATACAGCAGCACAGTCAGATTAGCTACGAGAGATATCTGCTCTGTAACCCCAGACAGCCCACAGCTTTGCCTGTCTCTTTTCAATCTGCTCTTTTTCAGTAGGACGCAGGTAGCAGGCTGCTCCCAGGCTCCTGGCTTTCCCAGCCAGCTCTCTGCTCTGCAGCCTGGCTGGAGGCCCGGTTCTCACCTTCTGATTGCCCAACATACCAGCTGGCTCTTGTATGGGGCACAGATGAAACTTCATTCCTTGCAATTGCTGTTAAACAAGATTTAACARGGAAGCTCCACTCACACTTGTTTGGCTCCCTCTTCATAACCAGTGTGATTTTATTCCATGGAAATAAGCCTGCAGGGATCATTTCACTTACGCTGCTCAGCACTACCAACTCCAATAATACAATTCCTAATTTGCATCACTGAGAGATGCAAATTTACCCTAAAGAGCCTATGATCCACCCAAAAAATGGTCCCCTGAGCTAGAAAGAAGAGGAACAGGGGGAAGAAGATAATGGCTGGGACAATCTAGAATAAGAGGAAAAATTTTCACAGAAGAACTGTGAAGAAGAAACAGTGAACGGGGACAGGAATAATCTGAAAAGCCACCTTCCAGATTCTTCAAGGAAAGCTGAAAAACTAATTTTCAAGATTTCCCCTGACCTGGGTGTACCTCTAGCCACTGATTTTTGCTTCCGGACCCCTGCTGCATTCACAATGAAATGTTAACAAAAGCATCAAGAAGTGGCCTGTGGAGCTGGGAAGTTGGAGTGTCACAGCTCATCACAGGAAGGAGAAAAAAACACCCCAGAGCTCTGAC
This sequence comes from Apteryx rowi, assembly GCF_003343035.1. Classification (NCBI taxonomy): domain Eukaryota; kingdom Metazoa; phylum Chordata; class Aves; order Apterygiformes; family Apterygidae; genus Apteryx; species Apteryx rowi. The sequence goes on along the minus strand of NW_020448008.1, from coordinate 354,548 downwards.
AGCTCAGCTCTGCATGTCACATCAGTGTCCATTGAGGGAAGCAGGCACACTAGATGTCTCGGTACAAAAAACACTCTACAYAAAAAAGCAAGGTCTGTGGGAGGGGGAGGGAGCTCATGGGGCCAGTAGAAATATTTCTGAGTGGAATGAAAGGCTGAATTTCCAGCTACCTTGAAGATTAAACCTAAAAAGACCACACCTAGCTATACAGCTTCCCACTGGGGACTGAATCCCTTTTCCAACGCATTCTCTCCAGTGTTCGTGGTCAATGTACTATGTATGATATTTGTGTTGCTATTAACCCACTTCCGGGAGGTGGGGAAGCTTTCAGGTTTGGAGCAGCAGACTGAGGGGAATGCTTACATCTGAATGGTGTCACTGAATTTTTGTGACCCAAGCCTGACTTTGAGACACTGAAATGATGAGTGCCTTCAGAGTCCCTCTTTTGCACATAACAACTGCAAGTGGGTGCATCCAAAACCCAGGTATGCTTGGCCCATGATGGACCTGATGAGGGAATAAGGGGGAAAAAGTGGGGACTATTCCTCACCACTTGCAGGCTGGGGACAAAATAGTTACAGAACCAACACAGTATATCTCAGCCTGCCTGCAACACCTAGCCTGACTTGATGCTATCACAACCGCAGTAGAAGGGGAGCTGTTGTCTCCTTTGAACTTCAGGCATTAATCACATAACAGTTCACCATGAGAACTGGGACAAGCTGAATGTTTCAGAACTGTTCCCAGGGCCTGGGTAATTCAGAGAGTTGCTAGTAGATTTGGGGGACTTTCATCTTTAAATTGCTAATTCCTGTGCAGCCCCAGTGGAGAGACTGACTAATAGCTGATGGCCAACTTACATAGTACAAAGACGGTCCACTTCATGTATGATAAACAACTACAGCATGTCCCCAAAAAGCATCAAGCTTCAAAAACGTAACAGATATGCTGAGTAAAACAAAGTTATGCAGAGTTATAAATAACTATTGTTAAAAACGCTTTGTAAAGCAAACATTAAACCCTTCTCCACAAATGAGGTTTTAGATGTTCATGGAAGCAGTCCAATATTTAGTCATGGTAAACTTCTTTGCACCTCCCTCTGACTCAGAGTGGTGGCAATGATACTGATATAGCTCTTTCTGAGCTTTGCTATCAAGGTAATGTCTTCTAGAAGTGCCTCCTGAAATCCTCAAGAGGGCAGAGAGAAAAGACATCCCAGGCACTCAGTCTACCTCTTCATCTGCAGTTGTCACCACCAGCTGCACCTGCTTTTCCACGGCAAAAAAAATCTGGAATTTCTCACTTCTCAGAAAATGTTGGATGGGCTCTGTCCTTCCCTTAATCCCCCACTACAGTGTAACAGACATTTGCCACACTGAACAGGTGACCTGYTTGATCCACCTCAACATCCTGGCAGTACCCAACTCTGGCTGGTTTGGACACAGGGCGTGGAGCACACCTACTACCTATGTTAGAGGCCTCTAAATAGTCTTCATTTTTTCCTGACCCTGGCTGGCATTCAGCTCATTCCTTGAAGCCTGAGGACTCTTTCCATCCTAATCTGTGCAACTGCTGATGCTACTCCTATTCAGAGAAATGTCTAATTCATACAAATGTTGTTCACAAAGGGCTGCAAAAGGCCTTGTGCACTGGAGGAGAAGCTGTTACCAAATAAGGAGTCACAGCAAAGCTCACCCTCCCTTGCCCACTGGAGCCCAATCTGTCACTGGTTTGCTACCCTGATGCCATTATCTGCCATGCCATATCTACCTCTCCATAAATCCCTCCTTCCCATCCTTTATATCTATTCTTTTTCCTCAGGATATCCCCAAACCCCAGACAGATACAAAGACTGATCTAAGCCATTTGTTTTGAGAAAGAAAATCTGTTCTCACCAACCCCTCTCCTAACAACTTATACACTCTCTTCAGTCCCTTCCCGTCTCAGTGTCTCTTCAACTGACTGATTATTATTAATGATGCACAATACTAGAGCCAGACTTGGTGCCTACAGACTCCCTCCATATCCAGACCCACCACCTCACACAGGTGACCAAAGGAGAAAACAAGACACTCTCTTGCTCCTTTCTTTGCAGAATTTCTGGAAGTTGTTCAAATGCCCTCTGCCCAACTCAGCAGCAACCCTTTGTGATTTAAAACACTCAGAGGATTTTCTCATCATATCTAGTGCCTCAGGAACTCTGTCTGCATGCAGCTTTTGTGGGGGTAAAGGACATGGTTAAGGGACTGCATCCCCATTTGAGCCCTCAGAAGATCTACACAGTTAAATCCAAGTTGTGTCAGCAGCACAGCTAAACCAGAGGTACTAATTAAGCCATCTCCTCCAAAATGCTTTTGAAACCTTCACAGACACAGGGGAGCAAGGGTAGGACAGAGCTAAACAGAGAGTAAAAATGGGAGGAGGGACTAAGGAAAGGTGAGAGCTGCGAGAATTTAAGGAGTTGCATTCTGCTGTTCCCTGAATGGAGCACCAAACTTGTCTGGGCTTATGTTACACTGTGAGGCAAGTGAGGAAAGAAGAGAAGACAGGTAATGCCAGCCTGTCCTCACATGCACCCACCCTCTACAGAGTACTGCTGGCACTGCTGACAAACTCCCTTGGCTTTGCTCAGTTGCAGACTCACGCATGAGTACGTCATACATGGATGGAGAAGAACCCACAGGGAGGCACTGAAAGGGGACACATCCTACCAAGCCCTATGCGATGTATCAGCATCACCTCTGCGTGGGGAGTCACTGACAGCTCCACAAACACCCAAGGTGAAGGGCAATGCAGTGCCTCCCAAAGTCCTTTTCATTAATGACTGGGAAGGAGCGTGTTGTGAATGAACAAATCCCCGCCCTGTCGTGGGGTAGAGCCACAGCCCTGAGATCTTGTGGGTTTGTAAGGGAACTGAATATCAAGACAGTGCATGTGACAGCAGTGGAGGGCTTGTCTTATCTGATAATTTCACTCTCTTCCTCCATCTAGGGAAAGAGCATACTTCTCTCCTTACACCTATTACCCATCATCAAACAAAGCATGGTAGGAATACAATGTCCCCTCAGACATACCAGAAAGTTTCCTAATAGGCCAAATGACCTTCTGAAAATAGGATCAAGATGTCTGCCCCAACCAGTAGTAGCTTTCAAAATATTCTCCTGGTAGGTAAAGGGATAATCATGAGAGTGTTACAGACTTCACGGTATGTCAATAAGTATACAGAACCTGACAGATATTACTGAAGTCCTTCCTCCAGTAGCCAGAGGGATGACAAAGACAACTCAAATGCAACAGGAGGAGGAATGCACAGGGGTCATTTGCAGCAGCCAGTTAAGGCTGAATTCAGGGATGTCAGGGGCAGAGGGACAGCAGAGTGCATATTATCCAGTATGATAAACGGTCCCATCTCATAGTCTGGGTGTGTGTGATGTGAGTAGTCCTTAGGCCAGCAGGTGTGTGCTCAACAACCAGTGCACCCTGCCAGATGCAGGAAAGCAAATGTTCTGGTGAGCATCACAAGGCAAGAAGAGTGGACAAGGAGGACTTACAATGGCACAAAGCTGTGAGGAAGGGGTGAGAGCAGACACAGAAGGTGAAGCTTCAGACTCATCAAACATGAGAAGTTTTGTTGGCAACCATGCTAATTGTAGAGATAGATGAGACCCGCTTTTAACTAGCTAGGAAAGGAGGAAAAAAAAAGAGTTGGAAAGAAAGATCTGCTGCAGTGCCTGGCCCGGCCCAGGCTGGCAGGGTCTGGAGAAGATGGCAGAGATTCTGCAGTTAGTCACTGACCAGCTGTCCTGAGACCAGATCCATCCCCACACTCTGCCCAGCACCAGTAAGGCCTCAGCTGGAGTACAGGGTTGAGTTCAGAGTGTTGCACCTCAAGAGAGATGTGGACCAAATGGAGGAAGTCCACAGAAGAGCAAAGAAAACAACTGGAGAGCAAGGAGGGCTGGTTAATTTGAGGAAAGATTAAAGGAGCTGGGATTACCCTACAAAAGAAGAGAATAAGGATGGGGAGGTGCAACCTTCAAGCACAGTGTTCAAGGATATAAAAGCTTATCCAGGGGAAAAAATATATATATATCAATGGATCTYCCATGTCCCTGATGGACAGAACAAATAATAAGAGGCTTGAGTTGGAGCAGAGCCAACTTAGCTTAAAAATTAGGAACATCTTTCTAAGGGGTTAGGATAGTGAAGTCCTGCAAGTGACTGCCTAGGGATATTGTAGATGTGCACCAGAGATCTTTAAAAACAGGCTGAATAAGCATCAGTCAGAAATGACACAGGTACAGGGGCCCCGTCTTAGGCTGGGAAGATGTATTGTCCACGTTCCTATTTTTTCCATGGTGCATCTTTTAGATGGCCATGCTACTCTCAGCTAACCAAGCAAAAGGCAGTGTGAGTAGCTTGGGAAAGTGGAACACATTCCCCTCTTCTCAGAGGGGTCATCCCTCAAGCTTCGTAGACTGTCGGCTGCCCTTGTAACACTCCACATACTGAGCTTTTCCTCCATGGGGAATTTGCCAAGAGCACTCTCCTTGCCTGTCTTTCCTGTAAGACAGGACACTGCACTTATTGCCATTGGTGGGAGGCAGGTTGGTGCCAGGGAAATGAACAATCTCTTCCAAGTGAAGGCAGGCAATAATGCTGACTGATGGTAAAGTACAACAGCAGAGTAGTGGCATTCTCCTCTATAAATACCAAGGCCAACAGAAGATGAGCAGCAAGGCTAATTTGGGAGCTGGCTAGGTGTGAGAAGAAAAAGCCCTTTGCTTACCAGGCTTTACCTCAACACACTAGAACGTTATGCTGTGTGCGCTGCGGTAGAGATGTTTTCAGTCTTCCCCCTGACAAGACATTTGGCCCAAGTGCTCAGGTGAAACAGGCTATGAATTAAGGATGTGAGAACTGATTTCACAGGGCTGAGATCCCTGCCCATTTCTGTAGCATCATCAGTTTTAGAGCATCGTTAAAAATCCGACAAAAAAAAAAAAAAAAATTGCCCCCTATTCCTTTTCATTTCCTCCTGCCAAGAAACTGCCAGATTCTGGCCAGGAACACAGTCAGCATGCTGAAATCTAATGTGAAAAGATCTTCTTGCTTCTAGCTGAATTGCTGTAAAAAGTATCCAAATTTCACATGAAAGACAGGAAGGTCCCTTCCAGGTTTGGGACTGCATACAGGCTTTGTAGTCCAGCATTCCCATTTATCTATGGGAAGAAAGAAGAGATGAGCACTGAGAAGGGACACAGACCTCTGTGTGGGTATCTCCTGTCTGAGGATGCGGGGTCAGACTGCAAAGATGCTTTGTTATGGAAGCAGAGCCACGTTCTGAAGATTCCTTAACGTGATTCCTTAAGATGATAACTAAGGGGAATCTAAGGCAGAAGGATGAGATACTAGCTACAGCAATACCATTCATGCCACAAATTATAAAAGCTGGCGTAACTTGAACCTAGCAGTTGGGTGGACCATCTTGGCTCAGGCAGACCTTAGATTTTTTTTAAATCTGTATGTCTGTACTTACAGAGAGAGCAGAATATCATGACTAGAGGGGTCCAGAAACAGCATGCAGCTGTTCTGCCACAGCGGTTTCTAAAACTAAGAAGTTACCTTTAAGGGCAATCAATCATGCAGGGCTTCCTCAGGACAAGGATGGGTTGTAAATACAACATCTAAAGCCAGCCCTGTTCATCTAATTACAATTTCTGTGAGGGCTTGGTCCTGTCCCACGCTGAATACAGGCAGGGGCTTTCTAGCTTAAGTGAGCTCTCTAGCTTAGAGTGTCCCTCTGCTAGAATAATATTTTACTCCACTGCTCACTTGAATGACACTGGAGGAAGAAGTGCCTGTCACTGCAAGAGGGACCACAGTCACTTCAATCACTGCTCTGAGCTAGGATTTGCTCTCCCTTTAAAAGAGTAGGGAGAGCTCACAGAAGTGGAGAACTGAAAATTCTTATCTAACTTGCTGGATTTGCACAGAAAAAAAATGACATTCTTTCAAAAATCCAAGGAAAGGTTCTCTTATAGGCAGACCTCTGTATCTGTCTGACCTGGACTACATGCTAGAGATTTTATGATTTACCAGCAACTGAGAAGAACACTCTAATCCTACCCTAACAGCAGGATGTTGCTAGCTGTAAGGATCCCTGGACTTCAACTTGTTGACACAGCCTGATGTGCCGTGGGAAAAATAAAAGAGGAGAAACATTGCCATACTTCCCAACTTAGAGGAATCCAGGTGACACATACCCCACATTACATTCTCACCAAGGAGCCTGAGAAAGCATCTCTGAAAAAAGTCAGAGGGAAATGTAGTTATGTATGTGTGCAGTAAAGTTAAGAAGTGCAAATGTTACATTTCAACCTTGCATTTAAACATGACAAAGTGGGATGATATGTATTAAAATCCCCAGCAGATGTATTGCCTAATAGCTTTTGTTGGAAAAGGTATTCATAAGTATTCCAAATACTATTTACAACATTTTGGTGGGTATTAAATACTTATTTACTATGAAATCATACGATGTGCTCTCTCTGAAGGCAGCTGGGAAGGACTGTTAACACCTACATTCAGAGGTTACATCCATACGAAGGCCCTTAGATGTGACTGTAATAATGCTTTTTGAAAAGGTGGAGTCCTGGCCTTTGCTCCAGCTGTCGCACAGGAGGAAAGGCAGTTGTAGTGTTACATTTTGCGCAGTGGCCCCTTTCCCTTTGCACTCCAGCTGCCCTGGTTGCACTCAGCAGCCAGACTTCAGACTGCTGTCAAAGCCATAGCACATGGCCTTGCAAGGCTCGTGACTGCTGAGGCCCATGCTTTGGAAAGGCCTTTCCCAGCCCTGATGGTCCTCTTATCGTATTGCAAGAAGTGTGTGTCAGAGCACTGGTGTGGTTGAGTTAGGGCAGGATGTTCATGGAGACAAATAAAAAGGCATCCTCTACCAGTGCTGGCAATGCCATGCTGCCTGCCAGGCTCCCGGGCACCATAAAGAGGTGGGCATCTTCCCACCTCGGGAGCTGTCATGCAGGTGGAGAAAGGGCTAGAAGGGACTCCAAGAGGTCATCTGGTCCATCCCCTTCCTCCAGGCAAAGTGAATTTTACCTATGTCACTCCTGACTGACAGTTATCTAATCTATTTTTTAAATCCTCCACTGACAGAGATTCCACAAGCCCCTCAGGCTATCTGTTCTGGAGTTTAAATATCACAATCTGAAACAGGACAAGAACAGGGATTTCAGCACTATCACAGCACTGCTATCACCTATAATTAAATGCTGCAGCGTGCTGCCCCAGCTGCAGCTGCACTGTAGGGCTCTGAGGCCCAGCTCTGCTAGGCTTCATGAAAAGGCATTATACGCAAGTCTCATGGATTTCTTGTTATGCATGCTGCTTTTGAGAAACACAAAGAAGGAATTTGTAACAGGAAAAAATTAGTAAGCCTAAAAAGCAAAGATAGKTTGGGCTTTGGGGCTGGAGATGGAAAAAGAAAAAAAAGGCCTAAATTAAGTAGCTAGCTGGAAACACCCTGGAAGCCAGACATTCAAGCATCTCATTGGTGCCACTTAGAACATTTCAGGGTAAGTTTTTCTTCTGTCAAATTTACATTGCTCCCAGATTGCTGAAGATCTGCAAAGACACACTGACCCTAGCCCTGGAGAAGCATATGACCCGTCTTACTCAGCTGCACCAAGGATGTAAGCCCAGCTGGACGAGGGACGAGGCTGGATCCCCTGCTCTGCGGCAAGAGCAACAAGGCGGGGGCAGACCTGAACCCTACACACACCCTGCAAATGCAGGAGTGTTCCCCCGAGCATGCAGTTGGAAAGCTCTGGAGAAAGTGGGTAATATATGGAGGCAAAGCCTGCACGGGAAGTTTACACATAGCATGAAGTGGCAGGTGGAGTGAGCATGGCAAAGGTAGAAGTTTGTGCAACCCACCCACCCTCAGGCCGCTCAAGATTCACTGCCACAGCAGAATAGAGCCTTTAAAGCTCTTTTGCGGTAGTAACAAGCAATTCAAATCTATCCTCACCTGCCAGAGGCAATGACACTCAGTGCTCTGCTCATTGGTGCTGYGCCCACCTTCTGCTTCAGATTTACTGCTACTTTTGACAGTCAATAAAAACCTGGAATGCACTAGACAGGAAATCCTTCCCAACCCTCTGGTTGGAGAAATCTTGGAAGATTTATTACAGCAATAAAAACAAAAAAGAGATGGAAAGATCTGGGGGAGTCTCCTAGCCAGGCAGTGCTTCAATAAAGCCCAAGCAGGCTCTTTGGGGAATGCTGTTCTCCGGGACAGACCACACCAAATGCAAGTGAGCAATTCATATCCTGGAATGGGTAATGTCAACCCACTCTCACATAACACAGCTGTGGGGGGTGTGGAGGAAAGCAGAGACAACTCAAACAGGAGGGAGTATATGACTTTGGATTTCTTTAAAACCCTTCAGTGGAAGAGCAACCAGATGGGGAAGGGAGATGCTTGAACCAGGGAGCTGATACACACTGTGCCAGAGCACTTCTGCTGTCCTACTCCTGCCACTGCACCTGAGGCCTGAGCCACAGCAATAGCCATTGCTCCAGTCCCAAAACTTTGCCCACTCCTGCCAACACACCTTCCCAATGACACAGGTCTCCCTGCCATTCCAGGCAGGGGAATTGCCCAGTGACACCATATCCCTGTGCTGCTGCAGACAGAGGAAATTCCTCTGTGGTGGCCTTTATTCATCTCTGCTCCTACATGAAATGAGGGACAGTCAATAAAACTAAAACACCAATCTCTCCTTCCCAGGATCTGGGGTCCCTTACTGAGAGGCTCAGGTAGACAGAATGGCAAGACAAGGTCTCCCTAGCTTGAGGAAGGCACCATCTAAGGGCTGCAGGTTTCCTCCCTTCACAGACCTTGCATGTCCATGTGCGCAGCACTGATGCTCCCACATCAGGATTTAAGAACAGGCAGACCAGCTCCTGCACTCTCTGGCGCTGCTTCCAGCCAGCAGTCATTGATCATTCCCAAACTCACCAGGGGCACTAAAATTCACCAGGAAATACATTCCCCACTCCAGATCCCCACCTCCCTCAGCACTCAGCAGATTGGTTCCTTGCGGTAACAGTGACACCCACCAATATTCTCCCTGGACAGACGGGATGTGCTCTGCAATGCCACTGTAAGGGCTATGCTTTTATTTCTAAGGAGGAAGGAGAGCCATATTTTACAGCCTAAGAAAGAAAGAAAGAGAAGGAAAAAGGGAGGGTTTTGTGGCATGGAAAAGTCCTTAGAGCCTGGAGGCCTATGTCCTGTTCTCCCCTCTGCAGAGCTTCATGGTTCAACTTTGCGAAACTGCAATCTTGCCTTAGCTTCATTTGTGAAATGGTGCATTAGATCTATAAGGGATGCTGAAAAGGTGCCACTGAAGAAGAAAGTTGCTGTTGTTATGAAGACTGTAAGATACACACACACACCTGTCCCTCTATAGCTAGTTGAAGACACTGCAGACTCAGAGAAGCCAACAGGGCAACACTGATTCGCGCAAGCCCAGCTTCTGGCCTGTGTGCCCCATGTGCACCTCTCTGCTCTCTCACAACCTGCCTTACCCAGTTTCTTTTCCCAGAGCCATCTCCAAGGGTGAGCAACATCCCCAAAGTTGCTGATACTCCCCCAAGCCCTTGTACAATCCAAGGAGGGTCCACTCAGTATTTTTGACAGACCTGGGCAGAAGTGGCAGCAGCACTGGAAACTCGGTGAATGCGCTCTTCCCTCTGCACCGGGCCAATGTCTCTGTAAGAAGCCAGAAGGCACTGTGGTGCTGGGGATGATGTTCTTTAGCAAGACATCAAAAAAGGCCTCTGTGTCAAATGGAAATTAAAAACCAAAGCAAGCCACAGTGAAACTATGCACAGCACTCTTCCAGAGGTAGGCTAACACAGGGGTCATAGACAAATTCCACTGTGACCAGCAATCTTTGGGCTTTCTAAATTCCCTTGCAAATGCTTTTTTTTTTTTTTCTTTTTAAGAAAAAAGAGTGGTTTTCATTTGCTGCCTAAATTTGTGTGTGCTGTGTTCATGCTGCAGCACTTTTGTTGCAAACCCCTTGGCTCTGCCATGATCTGGTGCTCTCCCCACTGGTCCAAGGTGTCTACGGGGCTCTTGTCCCAGCGTTCAAGCATTAACTCCATAAGGATCCCTGCCTTGCTGGCTGCGCACCCAGGCTGGGTAGCCTCGTGGAGGGGCATCGCACTGGGCACTGGGATACTGTACAAGTGCCCCAGTACTTTCACTCCTAAGGATTATCACACCCACAGAAACAGAATTATCTCATGTTAGCCAGTTACTCTAAAATCACTTTTAACTCAAGCCTGGATTCCTCAGTCAGACAACATGCAAATCTCAGTAAAAACCCATTCTGTATCCCAAATTTTGCCACAGATACAGATGTGTATTCGCAACTGCATTTTCTGCCAACACAGAAGCAAGATTTATGTATGCATGTAACTGACTAGTACCTCCTGACTGACTCTAGATATAAGGGGTCTAAGCAACTATCCTGGGTTTGTGGTGACTAGCCCCCAGTCCCATCTCAAAAAGACACAACAGCAGTTTCACTTCAGCTGCATTTTGACAGGACAGGAGTGAACATACGGTACTTTGGGAAGAACAGCAGTAAAATACAGCAACCCCTTCTGACACTGATTTAGTTGGCATTGTTGACTAAACAAAAGCAATGCCCCAAAATCAGGCCGTGGTAGAGAATAAATAGAGAAAAAAAGTGATTTTCAGTCCTCATTTTCAATAAGTAAACACATCTGTGCTTGAAGCTTACAAATACTGTCTTGTGCTCTTAAATAATTGGTTAATTCTTTCCCTTGCGCAAAGCTCTTCGGTTCACCTTTAAAAGAAAGAGATGGATGATTTAGAATCCAGCATCCCAAAAGCAAATCTCTGCTCCCCATGCAAGAGACAATAATTCAGCAAGGCTATGCTGCCATCAGTCATGCTTCTCATCTTCTCAATGCACCTTTCCTGTCACTCCCTGGCAGGGGGAAATGAATGGCAAATGCTCCCCGGTATGTCAGTTTGGGGGGTGGGGAGGGGAAAGATAGGAGAGAGGTGACCTTGCAAATACTGCCAGTAAGATGCATGTGTCTTGCTCTGAGGTGGCTGGCRGTCTTAGTGACTGCCTGGCTTTGCTAATTAGATGCTTTGAATGTTTGAGGGAGACATATTTAGCTCCCTAGAGTGTGGTTAGTGTTAGAGGGACTCTGTAATTTGTTTTCTTGCAATACTTCCCATATGAAATAGGCTCAGTTTTCAAGTCAAAAGATTACTATTTTTTTAACTGCCACCTCTGCAAGTCCAGCCTAGGATCTGAGAGTCAGACAAGGCTTTGTCTCCTCCTGAAACTTTCCCCAGTAATAAAGGCCCTGTAATTATACAGGAAAGCCTGGTGCTGATGCATAAACCAGAAAGCATCCCAGTCTATTTTTCCATAGTTCTGCTGTTTCTGGAAGACTGAGGAAAGCTTATCCATATTGGCTGAATGAACAGAGGTGATTCACACAGAGAGACCAGGCCTTGAATAACAGAAAAGTTGTGAAGTTTGTAGAGAAAGGGAATGATCAGTTATTTTTGTTGTCCTGTATCCATTACATTCCCTCAGACTCTGATCAGGAAACATATCATATCTTTGCTCACCACATAGTTAAAATTGTGTTGACAGCTCTCTTAGAGCTACCGAGCCCACCTCTAGTGGCATTACACCACCATGGTGAGAAGGTAAGCTGTGGGAGCCTGGGAGAGCCACGGCATGATTTTCCACCACACTGTAGGCACCGGCACCTAATGGAGAATGGCTAGATCCCAACAGCTGAGCCTCTCCCTTCTCCCGTGAGCAGGCTGGAGGGGACCCCCCTCTGCAGGTAGGAGAATTCATCCAAAACTTGATACAGGGATTTTCATGAGGCTTCTGCTTGCCATGTTAGTCTTCCCTCTCACCGGAGATGGTCGGACCACCAGGGCTTAGAGGCCCCTGTCTACCCTATCTGTCCTGTCTATTTTAAACCAAGTACGGATGCTGTCCTTCAGCAAGGAAGTGCTCCTATTGATTAAGCCTCCATGTGAAGCAAAGAAAGAATATTCTACTCCTCTCATCTCTTTGAACAGACCCATTAACTTTACCCCAGCTAGCAAGAGACGCCTCTTGATAAAGATAATTTCACCCCTGTGGATATATTTGAGCYAGGCAGTATGCAGAGAGTGTGGAAAGTACAGGTCCTCACACTAGCACATGACCTCATGCAAGTGATGAGAAGTAGCTCAAATTTCAAAAATGATCTCCATTTTAAATATACGTGATGCGATTTATAATACAGGTAGGAACATTTGGATATTTGTCAAAACATTTCTTCCTTTTAGAAATACAATATGGAGATGGCTAAACTGGCAGTGCCCTGAAAGTAAAATTAAAAAGATCTTTCCTTTCAATCAGAAAGAAAATATGCTTCCATGTTTAATATATAAACAAATACATTAGATCTAGGGACCCAATACAGCAGGTGACTTCAACCCATTTAGTCTAATGCCACATCATAGGTTTTTTAAAGTATATTCAGCAAGCTACACATTGACTCACAGCTTAGCATCTTTCAATAGCAAAGCAAAAAACTATTTGGCCCCCAGCAAGAAAAAGGTGCTCAGTCCTGTCTGGACCATGACACTGAAGGTGCCCCATGTTACATGAATTTTGAATTCACTGTTCCCCTGCCCTCAGCCCATGACATTGGATACATCTAAGGCCTTAGTCCTACAAGGAGCTCTGCTGAAGTCAGTGCCATGCCATACTGGCACCTAATGCAAGACAGTTGCCTTCAGCCTCATTCTTAATTGTCTGCTGAGCAGGCTGGTAAGACAGTTGTCTACTCCCTGACTAGGTTCCAGCCTTCTTCAAAATCACTTTGACTCTTTCTACAAATCCCTTATTAAAAGACAACCAGCCACAACAAGTGGAAGGAAATGAGAATCCCCACTGCCTTCAAGGGCTTTATCCCTGTGCTGGAACTTCTGCTCCAAAACGTAAAGTCTGGGGCTCTTCTCTAAACAGAGGGAAAACAGAGACTGCATGTTTGTCTCTGGATGATGTAGCCAGGTCTCTGCTGGCCAAGGGACCAGACCTGCTTCCACAGCTTCATGACTGGGTGCTAAGGGTCACAAGGGAGAAGAGCTGCAACTGCCCAACTACCTCATCCATCCCCAAGGGGGATGTGCTGTGGAGGAAGAGAGCTCACAGGGGTGCATGGGGCAGCAGCCATGTGCAACAGAGTGGTGGGCACACACCAGTGACTCTCCAGGAAACAGGGAGCAGACAGTTTACTTCCATGGCACAGACACACCAGCAGAGACCAAAAATGGGAGCCTTGGTTGGGACACATAGGTGGGACAGTCAGGCCAGAATGGCTTAAGACCACACATATTTGCCTGTCTGGGAAACCCAGGGACTGCTGTTTGATGAAGCTAAAACCAATCAGCCCTGACACAGGCTCCCTCTCAGAAGTCCTTGGTGGGGAGGAGAAGAAAGGGAAAGGCAGGGAAGGCTCTCGCAGTTGGCACCATCTCTCCAACACACCAGACTGCGCTCCGTGAAGCAGAGACATCCATGCTCTGTACCCAGCACAGCCCCTGAGGCACTTCTGCTTTAAAGAGACTTGACATGCCTCTAATTATCACCTCAGATGGGTCCTCCTCTGCAAGGAGGGCGATGGGGCAGAGATGCTCAGTTCTGGGTCTCTCTCAAATAAAGCAGTGATCAAGGACAAGATCCAGGGCAAGAGGCTTTCCATGGTAATGTAACATTAGAAAAGCTAATAGCTGCTACATTATCCCCATTTTACAAGCAGAGAAGCTGAGGCACAAAGCACTGATATGACCTCCCCATGGCTGCCCAGCAGATCAGAGGCAGATCCAGGAAAGGGAGCCAGCTTTCCCCATCTTATGTGCTACAAGGCAATGGTTGGAAAAGGGAACTAACCAGGCAGGTCTGCAGAAGCCATGGACACATTTGTAACAGAGTAAAACAAATTTTCCTCCTCCCAGCTCACTGCCAGTTCAGCAGGTCAGACTGCTGCTGCAGGGCCTTTATGCTAAGCTGGGAGCCTTGGTCCTCAGCTGGACTAGGTGCACTCACAAACTCTTTTACCAGTTTTACCACAAGGGCTGCTAACTAATAGCTGGGCAGAGATACTTCCTAAACTGCTCCCCTTAGAGCTGCCAGAGTTCATCATAAAAGGCTGTTAAGCATGGCCAAAAACAAAAAAAAGAGGCTCAGCTGCATCATCATTGGAAAAAAATCCCAACAGAAATGAAATCATGTATCAAAAAACACAATGTAAAAAATGATCCAAGCCTAGCCTACTGGATTACAGTGAATGAAGACATAATAAAGGCGTGACTCTTCTTTTACCAGTGAAGCTGGGTTTTGCCCTGGCAGTTTTGGGGAGTGCAACAGGACACAACTGTGTTCAGGATAAAATCCAAGCTGCACCTGTGCTGGATCCTCCACTGTTAGCAGTGCCAACAGCTCTGCTTTCATCAGATCTCTGAGAAATTTTACGTGCATCCAGGTCGAAAGTCGAAAGCCCCAGATGCTCTAGCGCTGCTGCAGCTGTGCAGCACTTCCAAGCGGTATTTGCAAATTTCCTTGATGGCTTCAGACTTGGTTCAGCCTATTTCCTCCCCAGTGCTCTAGAGTCAGCATGAGGAAGAAGGACCTGTGCTTCAGGCATCGCATAAGAAAACCGCAGTCCAGCAACACTGGGAAGGGCCTGTCTACCTGGGGACACTCTGGAATTAGGCTGAATTAATTAGGATTGTGAAGTTAAGGCAAGAGAAACCCCTGTGTGGACACTCTCACTCTGAGGTCACATCACCTCAGTTCAGTTTAGCTTAATCTTCCCGCAAAGGTAATTAGGCTAGAGTACAGCCACGGGAATGAGAACATCCACCCTAGGATTTAACAGACTTTAACTAATGTCTGCAGACAACCCCTTAGTCAACAAAAATAAAACAGGCCCAACGTGGTTTTGAGAGGCTAGGGCCTTTCTGACAGCCTTCAGTTGGTGGCTGCTAACCGAGGCACCAGTTGCACTGCCCTCCATTTCTGTTCCTTTTCTAAGTTTATCACAGATTGGAGGTTATCTTTCTCTCTAAGTTAAGAGCCAAATATTATAACAACTACCAGAAATTTCACATCTGTCATTACCATAGAGGCCAGAGCTACTAAGAGCGTCCCAGTCAGCCACACGGACAGAAACCAGCCTCAGTTATCCCAAGCACACAGTTCCCATTGCTTCAGTTAAAGGTTCTTTTTTTTGAATAGCTATTAACCATACAGACCAAGATCTACCCAGCTGATTCTGGTCAGCACAGAACATTTCTACATGCCAGCAAATTGCAATCATTTGGTTGTTATTTTATTATTTTGTTGCTCTAAGATAAGTACCTGTTTCATGAATGAGATAGTAAATCAACAGAAGGATGCTTGCACTGAACTGTTTGAAAAAATAACACCCATTAAAAAGCGTAATCCAATTTTGCTACGGAAAGTGATGCTTGAAACTGTGTTCTTAATTCACTAGTGGTCTGGCATACATACTACATCAACAAAATTAGATAAAAGTGCAACATCACGGAGAACATTATGATGGCAGAATTAATTTTGTCCCAGGGCATGACAGAGATACTTACCCAAATGTAATTCTTTCTCCACATATGGTGCAGACATTAAAAACATAACCACATCTTATTATTTAAATATCGTAATGTCACATTATATCCATAAGTACAATACCTCTCAGTACTGTGAATCCCTTTATGTACTACAGACAGAACTTCTCAGAGTCATTCATGAGAAAAGAATTCAATAAACTGCTCTTACACAACATACTAGAAATTAAATATAAGAGCACATAATAAGACAGAAATGCTGCAGGCATATTTAGGCCACCTAAGTTTTGCAGCTAAAATAGCTCTGAAGTTAACTGCTTCGCCCTCTAAAATGGAATGCTAATGGACAGGGAATGGCATAATATACAGCCATCAACTTGGAAAGGAAAGTTTTGCCTAAAAAGCTTAGAGCAGTGGCTTTCCACCTGCAGTTTGACTGCAGACTGTGGACTCTTCTTAAGGGGTTCAAGGAAGGTGACTGAGAAAAACAAGATCACTATACAGTATACAGCAAACTGTATATGAGATGTTTCTAAAGGGGTTCATGTATCCCCTAGGATATTCTGAAGGACCCACCAATCGAGAAAGGCTGAAAGCTCCTGTGCTAAGGGCCAGATCCTTATTTTATTTTGCCCAGTTTACAACAGTGTAACTTTCTTAATGCCAAGGGAGCACCTCCTCATGTATACCAGTGGCTCAGTAAAAATTAATAGAGAATTAGGCACAGGCCAATTCAGCTGCATGTGGCAGGATCAGGATAATTAAATTGGTGAAAGCATAGTGGGCTGCAAAAATATGACAAGATGTTTCATATATGAAGCTGTGAACATGGAAGACACAGAGAGTACATTTGATTATCAGATAAACAGTTTGTAATTGTGTAATTAAATATCATTTTATAAATACACACACTGGGGGCAGAATTTATGTTCTGCTTGGCATTATCGACTTTTAGGACTTAATCATGCAAATAGAACATTCTCTTAACAAGAATTTTAAAATAGCCTCTCTCGGGTTTAAATGGAGAATGCAAGAAAGAAAGAAGGAGCTGCATCCCAGGGAATAATTTAGCCAAATGGCACAAAAACACCCTCTGTCAGATGCACCACACACTTGCCCTGGGCAGCTCAACTCAGAAAACCACAGGCAGAGGTCCAACCCTGCAGATCCGAGAGTCGCTCGGCTCCTACCTCACTTAATATTTCACAAGGGCTCTGGTTCTCCTACAGAGCATCCTGCCCCAGCACCTGCTTCACACCTGTGGCAGGGGCAGGTTACACAGGCAYGGTGAGCAGCTGTGGTAAGTTCAGCACTGGAACTGGTAGGCGCTCACAGTCTGCACACACATCATGCCCACCTTGGTGCTGGGGCTGGCACAGCCCTGCACTGCCCACAGGCCAGCAGCACCAGGACGCCCAGCCTTGCCTTCCCGAGGCTGCAAGTGATGCCACAACACTGCAGAATAAACTGATTTACTGACCTTGCAAGAGAATTGAGGATCAGCTCGCTATGGTTAAGTGACTGACAATATTGGCTTACTATGGAAAATGCAGTCTTAGCAATAGGAAGGAAGGAAAAGGAGATGGAAAGCAGGAACAGCTGGAAGACACAGTATTCATGGACATCCATCTCAAACTCAGCCATGTCCAAAAGTCTATGTTCTGTGTGGTTCCCATGGCTGAATGCAGTCCAGCAATTGTTAGTGCAGAACAAAGCTGTGTTCCCTGCCTGATGCCAAGAGTGCCATCAAATGCCTGTCACGCTTATGTGTACTGAGCATTAAACGCCATTTAGCTGAGTCCAGTGATGTCCCAATTTGCCACTAATGGCCCCGCGTGACAGTGCAGTGTTCCTCATTCCACACTGGTAACAAGCAATGGCAGGATACAGTTTAGCCCTGCCCAGCATCAGCTCTAACTCAGGAAAGAGCAGAAGGGAACTCTATTTTACATCAGGCAATCAATCACAGCTTGATTTCTGCTCCTGACATGCATATAAATTTAACACGAGGGAGGATGGACTCAGAGGGGATGAAACCTTGGTGGCAGGGAGGTGGCAGGGAGGCTGAGCCCTGAGAAACCAGGGTCTCCTACACAGCAGGAACTGGTATTACGAATGGTGGAGGAGCTGAATACGCAGAAAAACAGGGCCAGTGCCAGCAAGACTACAAGTGGGAAGAAGGGAGACATAAGTCTTTAAATAATACATTTCTCCTCTTTTGGTGGACTCAGAATAACACTTAAACCATAAACCCTGCTTTGAGTCAGATTTGGAAGAGCTGGTGATTGTTCCCACTGGCCAGGGAAGAGATTTAGCTAAGAAATGTAAGAAACAGTGCACTAGGACAGACCAAAAGTCACAGTCTGTACCAGCACCAGGTCTCCAATAATAGCCAGTGACACATGACTGGGGAAGAATATCCAAAACAGGGCATGAATAAAGTGGTCTTTTCCCTAGTAGTCTGGCTTCTGGTAACCAGTAACTTAGGACCATCTGTGCCCGAGTCTATATCCACAACAGTGTGTTGAATACAAGGGGCTGTAGGATAAACTGTCCTTTTTAATCTCTTAAAAGTCCCTTACTGAAGGTGACACTGATGTTATGTAGGATGTTCTTTGGCTTTTCTAATATTTGCATCACTTGCCAATCCTGCCTCCTCTCTTCAAGGACTTTTAAAGTGTAGGAACCAGAGGTGCACTTGGAGGGGAAAGCACAAGTGAATCAAGAAATGAAGTAGTGCTAGAGGAGAGGAGAGAAAGGATACATATAGAAGTATATGCAGAAAAAGAGAGAGAAAAAAAATGACAAAATTCCATCTGGCTTCTTTCAAGAGCATGGAGGCCTGGTCCCTTTCCCAGCTACACAACTCCCTATTGTTTACGGAAGAATCAGTGCTCAAACAATGAGTGCAGTCATCCCCACTGTACAGTGCTGCATTGTTCTTCATCCTCCCCGAGTATATATGATGAATCTAGTCAATGTTGCTAACCTTAGGCTGGAGCAGAGGTGGCTCTGTCACAGGATGGCACAGCTTACATGGGGCCAATGCCAAAGGCACTAATTTCAAGACTGATCTCTTCTCACATTGGTCTGATCGTACAACAAGCAGCCAGGACAATACCCAGCACCCAGAGCATCCCCACTGGGATTTGCAGGCTGCAATTAGCAGCTGAATGCACTGCCTTCCAGGGGACTGATGAAAGCACCTCAGTCCCTATTGATTGCCAATCAATAGCCACTTCCCATCTCTCCCTTTCAGTTTCTGCAGTACCAAGTGATAGTAATCAAATAAGAGTGGCAGCCTGATAAGATCCTGTTATCAGCACACCAGCAAAATGGCATTCTAGATCTAATCTCCTGTGTCACTTTTCCAACCCTGATCATTCTGATTTAACTCCTCTGAAGACTGAAGTATGTAGTCACAGCTGGAAGACTTCAGAGAAAACTTTCTGATCTCCATCCAGACAAAGAAAGCCAATGGAAGAGACCCAAATTCCTGCTCTCAGTGAAACCCAGGGAAAAAGTGGGAACAAATGCAGGAAAAGCCCTTAATGGTAGCTATTACTGCTTACTTTATCCTCTCATTACTTCCTATTGTACTCTCAAGTTACTGGATGTCATGCAGCCGAAGTGCATGATGCCCTCATTTCATTTTTAACAAAAAAACACTACCAAAAAATTTGAGGTTCTCAAAGAAACTCTCTCATTTTCTGGGCCTGTGAAATCTCCATCCCCTCTCAGCTAGGAAAAGAAAGTCTTGCCACTCCATGTAGGACTTCACAGAATCACAGAATCACTGAGGTTGGAAGGGACCTCTGGAGATCATCTAGTCCAACCCCCCTGCTCAAGCAGGGTCACCTAGAGCACATTGCACAGGATTGCATCCAGGCGCGTTTTGAATATCTCCAGAGAAGGAGACTCCACCACCTCTGGGCAACCTGTTCCAGTGCTCTGTCACCCTCACAGTGAAAAAGTTTTTCCTCATGTTAAGATGGAAGTGTCTGTGTTTCAGTTTGTGCCCATTGCCTYGCGTCCTGTCGCTSGGCACCACTGAAAAGAGTCTGGCCCCATCCTCTCGACACCCTCCCTTCAGATACTTGTACACATTGATAAGATCTCCTCTCAGCCTTCTCTTCTCCAAGCTAAACAGGCCAAGCTCTCTCAGCCTTTCCTCATAAGAGAGATGCTCCAGTCCCCTAATCATCTTTGTGGCCCTTCGCTGGACTTGCTCCAGTAGTGCCACATCCCTCTTGTACTGGGGAGCCCAGAACTGGACGCAGTACTCCAGATGTGGCCTCACCAGGGCTGAGTAGAGGGGGAGAATCACCTCCCTCGACCTGCTGGCAACACTCTTTCTGATGCAGCCCAGGATACCATTGGCCTTCTTGGCCACAAGGGCACATTGCTGCCTCATACTTAACTTGGTGTCCACCAGCACTCCCAGGTCCTTCTCAGCAGAGCTGCTTTCCAGCAGGTCAACCCCCAACCTGTACTGGTGCATGGGGTTATTCCTCCCCAGGTGCAGGACCCTGCACTTCCCTTTGTTGAATTTCATGAGGTTCCTCTCTGCCCACCTCTCCAGCCTGTCCAAGTCTCTTTGAATGGCAGCACAGCCCTCTGGCGTATCGGCCACTCCTCCCAGTTTTGTATCATCAGCAAACTTGCTGAGGGTGCACTCTGTGCCTTCATCCAGGTCATTGATGAAGAAGTTGAACAAGACTGGACCCAGGACTGACCCCTGGGGGACACCGCTAGCTACAGGCCTCCAACTAGACTCTGTGCCACTGAGCACAACTCTCTGAGCTCTGCCATTCAGCCAGTTCTCAATCCACCTCACTGTCCACTCATCTAACCCACACTTCCTGAGCTTGTCTATGAGGATGCTATGGGAGACAGTGCCAAAAGCCTTGCTGAAGTCTAGGTAGACAACATCCACTGCTCTCCCCTCATCTACCCAGCCAGTCATTCCATCATAGAAGGCTATCAGATTGGTAGATATTGGTAGATATCAGATTGACTTAGATATTTCAATGTTTGCTTGCATTCCAGTTCTGGCGGATCTTCATTAAAACCATACCAGTCTCATGGCTATTTACCGATACGTTCTCATGGCACGTGGCCTTCTAGAGATGCTTTGACTGCCTGAGAATGGAAGCTTTAAATAAGCTGCCATGACTAGACGGATTCTGTTCTTCCARCCGATCAGGTCAAAATAACATCCAAGTGCTCTGTGCTGTGTGAAAACACATTGTCATTGTCAACAGAATAGCAAATACCAGCAAAGAGATGGTTAACAGAATTCTCTCCACCTGCTCCGACTGCAGGAGCCTTTCCAGTGAATGCAACAGGCTTCAGCTCAGGCACTTAGAAGACTACTCTTTTTAAAATTGAATGTTAACAGAAGAAAGAAGAAATGCAACCAGGCATTAGGGTCGAAAGACAGCCAGGCTGACTTTTGTGTTATTCTGCACAAAATACATAGCATTTGAGATCTCAAAAAGATGCCACKTCTCTCCTCCTTCCTGCCTTATTTATCATTAGCACTTTTTACCTATTCTTTCTGGAATGTTTTTCCTGCTTTTTCTCCCTTTTTGGAAAACCTCCAGTGTGCTACAATACCGGAGTCCAGAGCAGAAATCTGTTTTGGGGAATTGCCACTGCAGGATCAGCTAGTTCCACACAACTGTCTAGTCTGGTAGCAATGGCTTTTGCCCCCTAAACCTCAGCATTGGCCTTTTCAAATTTATGAATGCCACACAAAGGTTAAAGTAACAGATTAGTAGGAGCATACACTATTGTATTTCCTAGGCCATTTCCAGCAGCCAACAACATCTGTGTACATCTGTGCTGACAGATAATCAGCAAAACTTTGTGAGTATACATCACATGTAGCAATCATTCAGAAGAACATACTTTAACACCACCCAGGTTGTTAAACAATGAGGGCACTTGCAGAATTATGGCAAACTGCTACCCGCAGGGCTGTGTTCTCAAGGAGCTACAATTTAATAACCAGTATCTAAAGTGATCAGTGTGCATCTAAAAGCACTCTCCTGTTCCAGATGCAAAAAAGGCACAAAATGAACATTGACTGGGAAATTCTAACTCACTTAGCAATAAGGAACGAAGGCTCATACGTTTGCAGGAAAGTAGCTGGGTCTTCATCTGATCCTTTCCAAAACGTAATGAGAGATCAGTTTTATGTTCAAAATTCAAAACAAATGAACAAATCATAAGATTGGCACTAAACACACATTTTTTTAATGCTCTGATATTTTAACTCCTCCCAACCACAGGTTGCCTTCCCTCCCAAATTCATTGGATGTTTCTGATCCCTGCTGCTAGCACTCTCACTGGCTTCATGTCACAGCACAGAGTCCAGCCGCCCTAATGAACCTGTGCCCCTTCGGATGCCCACGACTGCCTTGCCTCATGCCCGTACCTGTTCTGACCTTAGGTCTTGACAACTGCAGCCATGTCCTTCCTTCCCCTCTTCCAGGTGTGAGGAGGGAGCAGGGGACAAGGGCTTTTTCACCTTCCCAGAACTCCTCAACAGAAGACCAGGGTGGAAATAGCTTATTTTTCACACACCAGAGGAAGGGAGAGAACAGCACCAGCTGCAGGTGCTGAGCTTTCCCTGCTCTTTCCAACCTCCCTGCTCTGCCAGCAGCATCTGCTGCTCCCACTTTCTTCCAGCTCTATCTGAAGACCCAGGGGGGAGATGAAAGTTTTGCTCAGACAGGCTATTTTTCCTCAAGAAGTGGGGAGGAGAAGGCAGGCAGCCAGAGGAGGTTTTCCCATGAAATTTGAGTGAGGGCTGCAGCTTCTTACATCATTTCCAGACTGGCTCTAGCAGGGATTAAACCTCTGCCACTGCCTGCAAAATTAAAAGTCAGTAACACCAAAATACTGGGTTAATATTTAAGATCTGTTACACTGCTGACTTGTGTTCAACCTGTTGTCCATCAGGACTGTCAGGTCTGTGGGGTGCTTATGGGGCCCACCCTGGGCAACACAGCCTGGGTAACAACAGCTTTCAGACAGGTATGCAAGGATAAACAGTGTGTATGAACAAAACTGTCTGAGGCGGTTGTTTGCTCCAAGCCAACAATGCTGAAGAGGATGGATGACAACCATCAGCCAGATCAAACAGTAATCAGGGCATTACAAAGGGACTTTTGAAGCAAAGAAGGCATCAGCTTGAGAAGAAGTATAAAAGAAGCATGAAAAGCAAGAAGCAGCAGCCAACTACAGCGGTGGGGTGCTGCAGGGAGCTGGCGCCAGCCGGTGACCGACAGCTTGGGACAACATGCAAGGACCCACCTTGGTGCATGCCCACAACCCAGTGGGGGCTTTCCCAGGGCATGCAGGGCACAGGGGGCGGCATGGGTGGCCGTGTGACTGGGGCACCCAGTGGACATGCAAGCAGAGAGCCCACGTCCCAGGAGAGGGGTCTGCACTGCTGCCCACACAGCCTGGGGCACCAGGTGTATGCAACAGTGTGCGTGATTACAACTTTTTGGGACTACTTACAGAAGGGTGTTTAGAAAATTGTATTSTATATTAACATTCTGTAAGTGTCTAGTAGTGAGGTTTATCCATCATACTGCTGATATTGATCCTGCTTATATAGTTCACTGATTGCTGGTTAATTGTATGTCACTGATCAATACACTGCTTCAGTCCTGATTTGGTTTAAACTGCATGAATTGAGCAGGTTTTCCCTGCAACACCAGTCCTTTTCTGGACAGCCAGCCTGTACCAGTGCAAGGGCTTGCTCCAGCCCAGGCGTGGGGCTTCACGTTCCTCCTTGCTGAGCTTCCTGAGGTCCCTGCCAGCCCATTTCTCCAGCTCGTTGAGGCCCCTCCGAAAGGCAGCCCTGGGCCCCAGCCACCCCCTCAGATGGCCACATCTGTGGGCTTGCGGAGGCAGGGCTGCACTTCACCCCGCCATCCCCGTCATGGATGAAGATGCTAAACTGTATCAGTCCTAGTCTTCATTGCTGAGGGTCTCTTCCAACAACTGGCTTCCAGTTAAACTTCCAGTCACTGACCACTACTTTTTGAGCCTGACAAACCAGCAGTTTTTTTATTCACTTTGTAGACCACTGATTGAGTCCATATCTCCCCAATCTGGCTAAAAGGATGCTATGGGAGACCATGTCAAAAACCTGAAGTCAAGGTAAATGATACACACTGCTCTCTCCATGCACCCTGACCCAGGCATCTCACCACAGAAGGCAATCAGGTTAGTCAGGCATCATCTGCTATGGTAAATTCATGCTGACTGTTCCTAATCATCTTCACATAGCTAAAAATGGCACAATCTAATGTATATCCACTGAAAGTTGGTTCTGTCTGTTACTGTACAAAATCTTTTCCTTGTTGGTTCTCAGGTTGGTCCAGGTCAAAGCTGTTACCAACTACAGGACCTACCAGTCTCTGGGAAGAGGCTTGGTGTGAGTAAGGACTTACTGCACAAATTCAAATGGGCACATGCCCCCATCACATCCTGTAACATCAGCTAACAGGCAGGTGGTGAGGAAGGCAAAGGCTGGGATATCGCCCTCCTGCTGCCTTTACAGATGGGACTTTGGTCTCCAGAAGTCACAGAGGTATTCACCAGGGTCTGTGGGAGCAAGTCCTTAGAAGAGACAGTGTTGCAAGGAAAAAAAAAATTATCTATTGCCTACCTTATCTATTACTTTCCCTCTTTCACACACAATATACATGGCGTGTGTGCATGTGTCAGAGAGAGGGAAAGCTATGTCCGATTGTGGCAAACACATAAAGTAGATAAATACTTCCACGGCTGCTAAGACGTTAGCAAGAGGTTGATGCTTTAAATGGCAGGGCTCTGGTAAGAAACCACATCCCTGCAGGAGCCTTGAAGCAATAACTGACATTTAGATCAACATCGTCTCCTCAGAGAGGGTAGGCACCAGTGCACTGTGGGAACACAGAGGTGGCAGGAGGTAACAGTGCTACATTACGACATTAAGCCCACTGACATCTCTGTTTCCAAGTAGGATCTACATGCCTCATCTGTCTGTGCTGACTGAAGCGTATCGGAGCCAATGCTGGACTGGCCACCCCAGGGATGCTTTGTCCCAAAGCCTGGTGTTACTCTGAGGTTGTACAGGAGGGCAGGCCATGATTTCCGTAAGAGTTGTTCTTTTTCTGAAGAAATGTGGGCATTTTAAGTTCCTGCATCTTAGCTGCACTGATGACCTTGCTATCCAGAGCCCATCTGAATTTTCAATTGGATACCATCCTAATTCTCTCTGATAAATCCTTCCAGTACTGAAGCTTGCTCAGCTCCCAGTTGAACACCATGGGAATGAGATGCAGCCACAAGGAAATCTAAGCAAAAGAGCCCAGCCACCCAGAGGGCTCCTAACAAGTAGTGAGGCGCTTTGAGCCGTGTGGCACTCCCCAACACGCAGAGGAAGGAAGGTGCCTTGCACCTTCTCGGCACACAATATGCAGCAGGGACAGTCAGCCAGTGACCTGTGGTGTCTGTCCCCCAGAAACAGTGGCTGGTGTGGAGGTCAACCAACTGGCAATACGGCTACACGTCAYGGGGCACATGAGGCTGTGGGTGAGCAAACCAGGCCAGGTGCAGCAAGGTGTCTTGGGTTAAGCTTCTTGCTGAGCAAACATGACTCTACTGTTTGTATTGCGAACATCTGGCTGGGGATAAGAGAAGCCCTCTAGCATCCTGATGTTGCCCATCCCTGACATACAGCAACTTATTCTCCTGGAAGAATGAGATATTTGCCTCCTAAATTCCAGTATGGCCTCATCTCAGATCCCTCTGTGTATGCAGAGGGTAGCAGCATTTGCTTCCTGCAGTGCCCAGGGGCTTCCTAGCCTGGGCTCAGCATCACACAAAAGCAGCCACTTCAGTTAGGATACAATTATAGGGATGGAGGTGTACACTGGGCATCATGATTGCTGCTGCCAGAATAGAAACCCTTGTCTGAGCTTCCAGCAAAGTCTGCTGATACCATCAATCACTTCCTGTCCTACAGTATCATATAGCGCCGCTGCAGGCTATCAAACAGCCGGTGCCTACAGGCAGTTGCTTTTGAGTTGTAAACTTATCCTTCTGCACAATTTGTTGAACAATTTGGCATACCTCCATATGAAAGGAGAAATACAAATGGAAAATATTTCTAATTGCTACAAGAAACTGCCTGAGGTAACCAAATAATATTACCTCAATATTCCTTAGGCAATCTCTGTGCTCTGCCTACAGAAGGTTGGATAACTCTGGGCTTTCTACTGTCCCACCATCTTGCTACAGAAAAAGCATTTAACTGTTTCTAAGAGCAAGTGAAGCATGAGCCAGCTGGTAAAAATTTACCTGGGAATAGAAAGCCAAGGCATTATTCCACCATGATTTACTTGTGCAAATGTAGGTGAGCACTGAGAGTTACTCCAGGACAGTGGTGAAAAGATAACCCCTAACACAATCAGGCAAGAGCAAAAGGCAATCAGGCAAGTAGAACAAACATTCTACTAAGTTTCTCACTTGTTCTGGTAATACAGGCTAGACCACGACATGGTGGTTGAGAGCCAGCAGGATTTACAGAATGATTCAAAAGTTTCTTTTGTGTGGAATCTCATCTTTTGCTGCAAGCTTTGGAGTTAGGGATTGTCATTATGAGTATCTGGATACCAAGAGGGAGAAAAAGATATACATAGGGAAGAGAGCTGCTTCTCTCTTCTCTTCTTGCTCCAAGCTATACTCAGTTAAAGGCAGTACTGGCTGAAAAAGGTCACATGGCTTCCCAGTGTGACCTGAAGTGTTTGTAAGCAATATACAGAGGAAGAAGGTAGAATCCAAAATGCTATAGTTTTTTGGGGGAGTCAGAGCAGAGACAGCAGCAAGGGGGGAAAAAACAAAAGAACAAAAAGAAAAGAAAACTGCCCCTTCTTCCCCTTGGCTTGCTTCTCCAGCATGTAAGGCTGAAAGTTTTTTCTCCGAGCAGCTAGTGGAGGGTGAACCAGGAGATAAATTTCAATCCACCTCAAAAAACATTTCCGACTGACTGAGAAATCCTGATTAAAGTACTGACCTTTCCATAAGAAATCAAACTCCAGTGCAATGTAGGAGGAGAAGAACAATGTCCAGTTGTTCTGAGCAAACATCTCTCCCTTCTCATTACAACCACCCTGTTCTCCAGCCGCTTTTCTTCAGAGTACTTAGCAATCCACACCGAAGCTCCTTCTTGAGCACGTAGACATCTCCCCACAGCCAGTGATTCCCCATGCAGTCATCCTCGAAGAGAGAACAACTCTGTCTAAATATGCTTCTGCTCCACCTTTAGTGCCTCACCCCCCGCCCCAAAATGCCAGTCAATGATGCACATTGGGATTCAGATCAGTTGCCTTCAAGGTCAACACAATGTTCTCCTGCCTCCTAATGGGAGCAAACCTCACTCGCTCCCTCAGTCATTTCTCAGACATCGGCTCCTTACGCTCTTCCCGGCTTTAATCTTGTATTCCAGAGGCATCCCACTTACTCAGATGCTTTGGGACTGACAGGCAGTAATGCAACAGCATTCACAGTAGCTACAGTCTCGTGACAGGTAGATGGGTTTAATTATTCGTGTGGGTGGAAGAATCTTCTGGGAGAGTTGTTTGAAGCCGCTGAACTACAAGGGGGTTGGGGGCAATTCAGTGAAAGTGCATCTCTCAGACCTGCACAGACTAGGGGGGGTCCTTTGATCACAAGGCAGCAGAAGTTAGCTAGCTGGGTTTCCCAGTGGACTTTCATTGTGGAGAAGGAAATTCCTCCACATGATTTCTTTATGCTACAGAAAGTCACTCKGAGACCCCACCTCTCCCTCCCTCCCTCTCTGGATTTTCTCTGCATTGATTTGAGTTGATGCCTCTGGTGAGAGTTAACTGAAATTCCAGTATCCTGTGGAAATTCCCTACCTTTCAGTCAAGTTCAGTGTTCCTCACTTTTAGCCTTAAACTGTTTCAAAGGCTGGAGAGTACTTGGTGACACTGTTTCACACCAGAGGTGGCTGCATTTCAAAAAGGAGTAAAACCATTTGTCTCCCCAGAACACACCCACTTKTATCAAAATATTACAGAGTACCAGTTAGGGGCAGGAAGGTAAGATACTTTTGCCTTTTATGGAGCTCACTCCCTTCAGCATACTCGTCATTACAGGCTGCATTACCCAACAAGGGTGAAAGAAAAGGTTAAAGAAAACTTCCTGTCCTTTAAAATCCCCAGGAAACTTCAGAGAACAAACTGATCAGAGAGGACCATGAGCACAGAGGCRAGTGGCCATGGTCTGAGAGGTCTGAGGGTAGGGAGCAGGGAGGTGGAGGCCATGGTGTGTGGTACCCGTGCACTTTTAACAGGTTTATTCCGCTGGCAGGGATTCCTTTCAGAAGCATTTGGGTAAGTGCTGTACACTGCCGAGTTCAATCTGTGTTAAGCAGATTAGTTCCTTACCGGTGAAAGGTTCTGGGCAGCAGTAGAGAGTTGCTCACCATGTGATATGAGGGGACTGTCATTACGTTTCACAGATATGATATAACTATATGCTCCCTGGAGGGTACTTCTAATTGAATTATAGGGTGTCTCACAAGTATTCTGGGCAGCGGTTAGAGGAAGCTTTCACCGYCCAGAACAAGATAGAGATACCCTTTAATTCCATTAGATGTACCTTCCAGGGAGCACTCCGTTCCTCTATGCAGTAATTTGGTTAAAAATCATATCCCCCAACAGTTTGAAGGAAAGTGTCTTTAGCATGAGTTTGCTGTCGCTGCATATTTGTTTCTTGGGACTCCTCTCAGCTCACTCAGCCCTGCAATGTCTCAATCCCGTGAAATCCCCATACCTGTAATGCAAAACAGCTCTGCACTGCAGGGTAGAAAACTCATCGAGGGCAGCTGCATCCCCTGCCTAGTCATGACTCAGGTCCCTTCCCTGTGTGGGTCAGGAGACATGGTGCTGCACAAGCTGCCACCTGCCAGCCTACTTGTGCAAGGGAGGTCTCAGCCTCCTCAGAAAAGGCCTTGAGAAGCAGTCCCCAAAGGCAGAACATTAATCCCAGTCCAGGCCAAGCATCAGCTTCAGTCATTGCATCCCATGCTCCCAAGGTTCCCCCTGCAGCACCAGGCACGCAGGCTCTCCACTCGCTCATCCTGCCCTCAACCACCACTAAGCTGCAAACACCACCAAGTCTGAGAGCTGCAGACAGCTACCACAACCCCCTCCAGTGACAGACAAAGCAACCCTGGGAAAGAACAGCTCAGCTCACCCAATTTCCTCACCTGGGTGCCCAAAGTTTTGCTCCCAGAAGCCTAATCAAGCCCTTGAATTTTGCTCTCTGTTTTATTCTGGACTCATTCAGTTTTTCCTCATGAATCAGATCTTCCCAGGGAAGCTGCAGCACTTGGCTTGCCAAATAAGCTCCCCTGATGACCCACTCCAGCCTGTCTATAAGCAAGCACATTGGGGAATAGCACCCGTAAATCACTAATAGCCATCTCTGCACTTCCGCAGCACACCTCCTTGACTTCCCAATCGGCCAGAAGAACTGCACATTGAGTCACCTGTGGGACCTTCCCCTGCAGAGCTCAGGGAAAGGCATGATAAGGCTGCATTATTCCTTGAGAAGCAGGAAACTGGCCAGCTACTGATGCTCTCCAAACACCTGAGAAACACCAGGCAGGCAGAGGGAGTACAGCCCAGGCAACAGGTCCTTTGCTCTTTACCCTCTCCTCTGAGGACTGCACACTAAGAAATCACCCCATACTACTGCTCACATGCTCTGAGATTGCTGTCTACAAAATACTGTCATCCAGGGCAGATGTCACATCTGTTGTGCCTTTTTTTGCTGTTCTGTACCATAAAAAGGATGGGATAATCAGGCCCCTGAGCCTATTTTTTTTGTCACCTCAAGGGGAAAAACAGCACCAGCTGCCTACCACAAATTCTAATGACCTACTGAAGCTGCCATCAGCTCTGACTCTTACAAACTGTGGTCACTTCCACGTCCAGCACCATTCCACCTGTCAGGCCACAAAAAGAGCAAGAAAGACTGTTATGCCAAGAACTTGCTAATTATAGAAGACAAAGAACTTCTTATAGGAAATGCACCACAGTTACCACCGAGATAAAGCACACAGCTGCTTAGGCTTCCACAGTGCTGCAGCCTCGTGTGTTAGCAGGAGTCTAATATACTTCACCCTGTTACATCTTTCAGGTACTGTGCTGCAACTGCAGTATACAACTGCCCAAAATTCAGGAGTCTGGCTGCTAGGCAAGCAGTTCTTGCTCATACATAGTACATTTGCTGCACTTCTGAATTATTCACCGCTCTGCCCACCTCGGGTGTTGTCAGCTAACAGGACACATCTGTGAAAAACTGCCAAATCACACATTTTTATTCCCCARCTCCACTAAAGAAAGAGAAAACTACTATGAATTATCAAAACTGACCATAGTAGACCCCAAAAGGGCTTTGGGCATTTTAAAAAAAAAGTGGGTTTGATGTCTTAGAAAACAGATGGCTCAGTGCTTATTTAGTCTTGCACTGACAGTATATTGCTCCTGACACATCCTTCCTAAACACCACTGTGGTCCACTCGTGTCTTTACTAAAGGAGATGGAGACAGAAGTATCAAGCCAACATGATCAAGCTGCTGAGCTACAGAAGAGATATTTTAATTCAACAGGAAAGACATGTAAGGCAGAGATAACTTATTAAATTAAATTAAATAAATATTGATGGTTTTATCATGCTTTTTTCTTATAGGATATAAGCAGAGCAGCACAGTGGTCAGGTGATGATTTTTATAAGGGTGGGAGCTGTTTGGCTTGCTTGTCTCATTGAAAGAAATACACAAAGGCACAAAAGGTAATTCCTACCACATTTCATTTTAACTGCATGCTTTTATACAGAGGACTAAAGAGGCCTAGCAGTAGACAAACCATCTATGACACACTCATCACAACAGAGCCTCAGCAAAGGCAGGAACAACCTCTCTTGGAAACTCCATTTGGATAGGTAAGCATTAAAGAGAGAAAAAAAACCACCCTCTTTTCTCCCCAGCATCATTTATAAACACCAAAGATCTTCAGTGATGCAGAGATCATGAGAACAGATCGATAGCTTTTACTTACATGTGGTATAGCATTTCATCCTGGGCTCCTATAATACCCAGAATGGCTGAACACCACCAGCATCTGGAAGGAGCTCGCGAAGGGAAAGGTTTTTTGTTGCTTCTATCAATCACTGCCTGAGCAGCTGGTGTGAAATTATTTCTGAAAGTAAAAGGAAAGAGTGGAAGCTGACACACACCCAAAGTCCAGAGGGAAGGTGGATTTCCAGGCACTCCCTTCACTCTGCCCTGCTGGGAGGCAGCCAGGCACAGAGGAAAAGCAGGCAGCCAAAGAGTAAAGGGAACCCAGGTGGACTGGGGCAGCCAAGCACAAGGCTGGGAGTAGGAAGGAAAGCTTTGGAAAGGGCAGGGGCACTGCAGCCTGGCCTGTGGCAGAGCCATTCAAGAGAGAAATGGCTCCGTAAGCAGAGAGCTGGCAGGCACTCAGGAAGAACAGGGTCACAGGGTACAGTCGGATACGACAAGGCGGTGCCGTGCTCCATCCGAGATTGCTCAGGCTTAGAAGCAGTCTAGCAGATGTTTCCTTTCGCCTCATAAGAACAGGCCTTGCAAACCCAGGTGGAAAGAACTGATCCTAGTTCAAAATCTGAGGCTTAAACTTCCAGCATGCTGACTTTCTAGCATAAATCATCCAAAAGGCCCAGTGTTCAGAGTAGCTAGTGCCTGCTCAACACTGGGACAGGCTTCAATTGAAATGCTAACAGCAGCCAGTACTGGGATCTAAGCAGAGACTTGAGGGGTCTCATCTGTCAAAGGTCCAACTGCCAAGACATCTGTAAATATGTATAAGGCCAGATTCCTCCCAGCTTTAAATGTGCTGTCTTCACTGCAGCTAAACAGAGGATGAATTTGGTTCACAGTGCTTATATTACCCAGCATGGTTAAATTCTCTTATCATTAGCTTTTATATTGACATGAATAAAGTATATATACCAAAAAAAAAAAAAAAAAGCCACATTGCTACTAACAGGTAAAACATCTCTTATTTAAAACAGCTGCTATTTTCACCAAGTGCAGCTGCTGCTGTTTAGCCATATCAGGAATGTGCTTGAGAACCTCTGGTTTAGGAGATTCTGAACTCTGCCGTTCCCCTTTAAGAAAATGATACACTCACATTTAACTTCGAAACTTTGCTGGGACTCTGGTATGTTAGAAACCACAGGCTCATCACAGTGATGCTGTAAGTAATACTCCCACTTTAGATTAAAAAATATATACTTGTACTGGAGTGATGTCAGGTATGTCAAGCTTTGCCCAGATGGGTTAAAAATCCTGCTTTAAAAAGATAAATACCTCTACTTCATCTAAAAGAGGACTCGTGTAGCAGGAAGAATTTTTATCTATATGAATACATACCATCATGGAAACTATTTTAATTTGGTTTAATCCTAAATCGTAAGTATTTAGCAATTTGGTACTCGAGACCAATTTTGTGCTAGGGTATTTGTACCAGTGCATAAGTACATATTGCAAGGGATGTTAGCATAGTACACAAAAGCCAACTTCTGGTATGCCCCATCCAGTGTATCCAGACCTAGTAGATACAGACAAAGCATGCTGAATTTGGATACGCATCATGCTAGCAAAAACATACTTTGGCCACAGGAACTTATTCCAGTCCCCACACAAAATAAAAGGCAAAGTTTTGTTGGCACACCAGACTGTATCCAAAACAGGGCTTTTGTCAGGACCCCACCTAAGGTTTGCACAGCTTTGCTGGCTAGCACTTGTGGTTGGACACGGAGTAGCCACAAGAACCCRATTAAATCAGCAACAGTTGTCCCATCTGTCAGTGCTTTAGGACTTTTGGAAGCATTTCATTCAATTCCAATCTTTCTTCTTGTCCCAAATCAAAGCTCATGCAGTATCACAGTGGTTATCTTCCCAATATTGACAGGTCAGTGGGACATGAGGAGGAGTGAAGTATCTTGCTACTTCTCAGTTGCATAACAGGGAGGATGTGGGCAACACAAGCAAAGCATAAACACTCTGTGCCATCCTCTACACCTTTTGTTAAAGCCTGCAGAACTTTTTCAGAGTGCGCACTGAAGCACCCCAAAAGCCACTGCCTGCTTTTCAAGGGCAAATTGTCTGAGCCTCATCACAGACTAATATCCTACTTCTGTCACTGTCTCCACAGAGCAGAGTTGGTGTATGTTGGAAGATTTTGCACATCTTACCTCTGTTGTAATGCCAAGGACAACATATCTGCAAATGCATCTCAAATGCTAGCCCATCAACCTCGCTGCCTTATGCTACTCTTGCACAAATGCAAATTATGTAAAGCAAGTGAAGGAAGTATGATGCTCATCCCTAGGTCTTATTTATTTTAAGTGCCTTTCCTTCTTTCCTCCTTCTCCACACAAAGACAGATCATTTCTCCTGCCCAAAAGAGGAGGTTGCTGGTAACTCTGTGTGCAAATCCAGTTCTGTCTGCTTCCCATTTCTCTCCTTGGGTATCCAGAGGTGAAGACCAATGTTGAATCTTACCTTTAACATTCAGATGTGAGATGCATAAAAACGCCATCTCATCTCAGGCCTGCGGCTGCATTATTTGAACAATGGCCTTCTCTTCCTCTTTATAAGGGGGAATAAACGTGATCTCTGCCTCTGCCAACCTGTGTGTAAAGTACATGCCTACAAGTCACTCATTTGCTAAGGTGCTTCATGCAATAATACAGGAGTCAGAATGAGTAAAGGAGGCAAAACTCATTCAAGCCACAGTAAACTAGTTTTATCTTGGATCGGTATAAGTTTGCTTGTTTTTTTAAACCCCAAACCTGGTTGTTCTGTTTGGCACAGGGAATTTCCCTGTGTTTGCTCTCATTAGGAATATCCCTGCCCTTTACAATATTGCCTCAACACTCCCCCCCACCCCCCCACCCCGAATTGGGTCTTGTACTTCAGGCATCTGAAAGGTTTCTGGTGACTTCTCTGTTAGCTGAGACTACATAGCAGCTCTGAAAACTGACCACTACTGCATTTCTCTCTTTTGAGCTGGGGTCTCAGGCTCCCCTTGTTTAATGCTGTTGCATAAACTCATACAAATGCCTCCTTTGATGGGCAACAAGTCACAGTCCTTCAGACAAGATGTCATTTGTCCTTCTTCATGGACAGATGACAAGTAACTCCGGTCAAAACCTGTCAACTATCTCAACTACCTGGGAAGGTAAAGGTCAGTTCAGGGCTTCTCTTCTTCCGAGGATGGTCTCACAGTCTCACATTTCTACGGGCTGATTTTACACACACTCCAGGAACAGTCCCCTGACACCTCATACTAATCCCCCATAGACTACTACACTACCTAGAACTCCCAGTAGGACTAAAGCAGAAACTCAGAATATGTATATGTAAAAATAACTTCAGTTAAATTAGAAATTGATACTGTTAAAAATACTAACATGAAAGAGAATTTCAGAGCAAGAACTAAATACAACAGCCTTTCACCACAACATGGTGAGGGAAAGTTTTTTAACTGGGACCAGCTCTGAGACTGTCAATACCAGTAACTAAATCAAGGCCTAGAAAGAACTTGTTGCCTGGAGCAAATAAGAATTCAGATGGACAGGTGGGCTAACTAAACATGGGAAATAAAATTGACCGTCTCTTGCCTCTTCAGGAAATCATTAAACAAGGCCACAGAATAGCCTTGGAGCTTCTCCTCTGAAGTGAGACTTCAGTGTTCTCTGTACTGCCACTATCTCCCTTTGGGAAGAGATGGTACTATTTTTCCTTAATTTGGATTAAAATAGGAACCAAGAAATTCTAATTTATGTGAAGGGGCAGAGAGAGAAAGCCAGAAGGAGCTTACCCACAGACGGTGACAGACTGAAGAAGAGTCTGGAGGTTTCATTAAAAGTTCAATCCAAAGAGAGCTCTAATGGGAAGGAAGCATGTCCTGAGGGAAGGAAACTGTCTGCCTGGCATGGCAAATTCTCACTGCCTGGAATCCCACTACTCAGGCTTGATTTTTCAAGGAAGGTTCTACTTCAAGCACAAATTGTTAGGATCAGCACATAATGAACAAAAGATACTGAACAAGAGTTCAGACTAGATTATAAAAACAGTCCCTTCACCACCTAGGTCATTAATTCAAGTCACCATGGCTGATAAAGCCAAACCAAGGTCTCCAGATTCAGCACACCTCCACGTTATGTGACCCAAATTTAATTTAAGAAAATAAGCACCCAAAATCATAGCTACTGTTGACAGTTTTGGGGAGGTAGGAAAATATTTCAGCTACTGCCTATATCTGTACAAGCTGCCTGGTGATAGCTGGGGAGAGGTCAATGAATCTGCCTAGACTCAGTGCAGTTTTAAATCATATGAAATTACAAGCTTAATGTAGGCAGACCCTCCTCTGGATAGAGCATTGGCCAGCAGCTCAGGGAGATATTTTTTATTCCCATCTTTGCCTCTGAACTGCAGGGTAATCCATAGGTAAGAGAAGTCACTTTCTCTGCATTCTTCCCCTATCTATAACATGGGAATAATGACCTTCAATCTCCTTTGCAAAGTGCTGTTAGATCTACTGATGAGATGCCATGCAAAAGAGCTAAATATCATTAATAGCATTCCTCTCAAAATGCCATAGCCATGGCTGTGTAAGTGATCAAATTAAAAAATTAAGCTGACAGTTTCCTCAAGCACTGAATTGCAAAAAGGAAGGACAATTAATTGCACCAAACTTCAGTACGGTGTCCTTCAAACAGGTAACTGCCAGTCACCTTTCTTCATTATCACCTTCATCAGAGCTACTGGGGCAAGTTAACAACCACCATATCAGGGTTATGAGCTAGGGGTTAGGGCCCAAATATTTCTGGGTCCAAGCATGGGTGGAAAAGAAGGAAGAACAGATACTGACCTTCTCACCAAACAAGTGTGGTAATACACCCAGGAGAGAGGGCAGCAGCAGCAAGTGGTGGCTGCATGGGGCAGTTGTCAGCCACCAGACTTGGGACATAGCTGCAATCTGAACTTGACACAGAGAGGTCCACCTCCAGCACAGCTCTGGCCTTCATGCCTTTCCCCACACCCTGCATTCTGAGTGAACAATGCTCCTGCCAGAAAATGTCTGAAGACCCAAATAGGAAGAAAGGCATGCAGTTTTCCATCACTTGGTGTTGTGGCAGCACTTTGCAGGGTCAGCCCCACTGAGCTAAGCATACACTCAGAGATAGGACAGGTCCCTGGCCAAGGATCATGTATCCCACAGGCACAGAGATTCAGTAGAGCAGCCATAGCCATGCACACAACAGCTTAGGTGCTCCTCTGGGGAAAAGCCATAGAAGAAGGCAGCATGTAACTTACAGAGAGCTTCCTCCCCAAACTCTGAAGACCAAAGGCAAAAAACATCTCACTGCCTACCAAGGTGGTCTTCATATTTTTGTCTCCAAAAGTATCCGTATAAATAGAGGAGTTTGCCCTTCTATCACTGAGAGCTCTGCATAACATACATAGAGAAATGACTATAGGTTTCCACACATTACCTGAAAGTTCAGCCATGCTACCTTTGCAGAGAGATTTTGCAGACCATTTAATAACAGTTTAACGCCACAGCTTCTCTCAACACCCCATTCCTTCTGAGTCATAGGCAATACTTAGAGAACTATGGACTCATGGCAGACGGCTAGCTACATCTCTAGGAGGCTGCAGATCCTATAAATGCTTGAGAAAACAGCAACACAGACAAGCAACTAAGTAGGTCTCTTGGCCTAAAATATAATTCAGTATAGCTTCAGCAAATGACATGGTCACAGCAGAACTTGGCCCTTTGTCTTCTACCCAGCATATCAATTCACTACTGGTACTTTATGTATCTTCCTAAAATTTCTAAAGCAAGACAGAGATCAATTTCCATACGAGTTTAAACAGTTTTCCTCTCCTGACTGGCTGAAAGTTCCTTTTATTATGCAAAAAGAAAATCCTTTAAAATCCAATTGACTTTTTGCTGTTGGCTCCTGATGTTTTCTGTATTGCTTGGACATGATAAAGCATCTAGATCAATCCCTCTTTTGCTTTTTCACATCTCCAAGAACCCAACACTTATTTCCACACAAAAATGTTTAATAGAAAAGTGTTTAGTCATCTTGCAAAAAATCTAAGTTTTGGACTTGATCTCTTGAGAGTTTCCTTTTAGTGAACAAGAGAACCAGGATCCTACTTCAGCTGCTTAGTTCATATCTGACCCTCACAGGAATTCAGAAATAACAAATGTATTGAAAAAGCTGCAGCAGAATCAAATATTTGAGATATGATCAATTCCATTCTCAAGAGATGACTGTACAGGATTACATGTTGTGATTTATAGCTACCCAACACCCATACATATCCATACACACACACATTGCATAAAACAATATTTCAGTAATAACTGCATTATTTCAAGCCTCCTCATTTCAGCCTGCTTTCTTTGTGCTCCCACCCAAACGTGAGTAAGGAAACTTTGACCATGTTAGTCTAGAAAGAATCACAGAGGCAATAAGCAAGACCCGGTGGCAGGATCCATTTCCCTCTCATTCTGTAATTTATGCATCAACTCATCTGTTTTTAGTCCCACATTCCTTAGGGAAAGCCTCTTAAAAATCAACCCTCAGATAGTTTATTTTATCTCATTACATTTAAGTGAAGTTCCCTTTGCTGTTATTTTTCAGGGAAAGTGCCCGCTCTAAGCATCACCAGAACATTAGCCCTGGGAATTTGGTAGATCACAGTGTCTCTCCAACAGCTTAATCTCAAAGTTGCTGTGTAATTCAGTGACCCTCAGATTAATTTAGACATTGTTATACTTAAGGGTCTGCTGCTGCAGAACACAGTCTGAAGTTTTTAATGCACGAGCTGAGAGCGTAAACTGAAGTTTTTACCCTCCTTCAATTTACACTGATCAGAGCTTTCTTTGTGGCTGCAGTTCTGCAGTTCCTCAGCATACATGCATAACCACAGTAAAGCTTAGCACTGTCTTATGTGTTTGCAAGATGGTGTTAATTCACTTGCTTCCTCCATGGGTCAAAGATCTTTTAAAAAAGGGCTCCATGAGGAGAATGACAGTGAAGGAGGCAAGGAATCCATATCAAGTATGCGTAAAATCATAAATTGCTCCTGCACCAGAACAGAAACTACTGCCCAAGTTTCCCCTTTCCTATATTAGAGCCCAATCACTAGACTGAAGAGGGGAACACATACTTTTCATTGCTTTCTGGTCCCCTGTCCTTAGCATTGTCCACTGACTATTTTAATCTTCCTGCTTTTCCCTCTCTTCTGTGTTGGATTTTGTGGCTCCTCAGTTATCCCTTCAGCATGTATGGGATGTTAATACCTTGCAGTGGATTCCCCTCAGCAGCAAGGCATTTAAAAAGTACTCCCCAGAATATTCAACAAGGCAACCCCCAGGCTGTTCAGTGACCCAGTGTCTTCATACAGCCTTGAAGTGATACAGTGACCAGTCATTCMCATGTTGTCATCTGGGTCAGCCCAGACTACCAGTAGCCTATCAGTCAGTATCAGACTATCCCAAACTAAGCCAAACTATCCCAAACACCATATCCACACATCTCTATAAACTAGAGGTGACCAAAACTAGACACTTATTGTAGGAATAGTGGAATATGGGTCCAAACTCCAAATTCAGATCTGAATTGCCTCTAATTTGTTTGTAGCCTGAATATGTTATCAAAATTATTTTTCCTCATTCAGATTTAGAAAACAAAAACGGAGGAAGAGACTAAACCCAAGCTTCAGTTCTTGCAAGTTTCTGTGTTTGTATTCACCTGCCTCTTGGATAGAACTTGTAAAGTATAGCAACTAAACGGTGTTTACTGAGTTTAGGGGCCAAAGGATAATTACTGAAAACTTCATATGCTTCTAGCTCAGGACTCCATTCCCAGAAGACCTGGCAAGTTGGAATGAAACCTTGGTGTGAATAAAGGTAGCCTGCTGAACTACATGGTCAAGCTAGTGTGTTTCACCTCCTTGTTAAGCTTATTAGTTTGATTAAGCACTATGCTCAGCTAGCTATACTAATTCTAGTTTCAAAAGAAACTCATCTCTGTTAGCAGCATGGTYTCCATGGTCACTGTGTCCTAAAGGGTAGAGTAACTCCCCTGTAATTAGGAGGCTTTGTTCCCAAAGGCCTTTTGAAGTAGAAGGGAAAGTCACCGTAATGCATTAGATGTGGGCACAATTTAAGTACAACACAAAGGCCTCAGCTGTGCTCCAGGACATCCTCTTTGGGTCACAAACCACAGCATTAAGCATCCTGCTTGTATCTGTTGTCTGGACCAGCCTAAATTTTTAAGAGTTTGACCTACAAGGATGCTCATGGCTCTACTGCACATCATTTATTTTAAGCCACGTAAGGCATCCATGTGGGTATGTTTTGTCACACTCTTCAAAGAAAAAAGGAAGCCTTCCATCAACAGGGAGATGAAAGAAAGGGAGCACAGTTTGGAGTGAAATGGCTTGTGGGGTTATTCTCTGGTAAGCCAAACCTGCTGGCCTTTCACTGCTGGGTCGTAAAGTCTGTTTTCTTGAAGACCTGTCTGGAGCATGGTAGTATCCACCATATTTTAGATAGTCTCCTCACAAGAGACTGTAATCACACAGCTAACATTCTTCTTCCCTTTCTCTAGAGAAATCAGCTTGAGGCTCAATTAAGGAGACTAACCTGCCTGACCCATCTTCCTGGAGAGGCCAGATGAGAACAGTGGATCCTTTTCCATCTTTGATCATGGCTGAATCCAGCCAAACAGGAACGGAAAGAACACACACTAGAATCAAGCATCAGGACTGTAGATATTAGCTGGATTAAGTGGTTTAGCGGTCAAGGCAGAAGTTGCTATTGAATTAGAACATCTCTATTCCATAGCATTTAAATATTAACATCTTTTGGGGTACTGTATAGGGAGGCTTGGTACAGAGGTTTCCTTTCTCTGATGCCAGTTGCAAGTCTGCACAATTCTTCCTTTGATAGCTCAAGTGATTAGGTGTTAACAAGAGGAACCTAGGCACTTAACAATAGCGATTTTAGCACCAGGTCCACACCCCCTCCCTCTCTCTACTCTGCTAAGGGATTTTTCTCCTTCCCCACTAATGTTAACAGCAGGTACTTAAAGTAATTAGACATTATCGCCTCTCTGGTCTTTATTACTTCCTACCAGCATATCAGCTACTTCGTAGGCAATAAGAGCTGAATTAACAGGACCAGTTCAGGCTATTCTGCTTCCCTTCTTTATTCTGTATGAAAACACTGGGTCATGGAGCTACATGGACAGGCTGCGAGCTGCAGTGCTTTAAGAGCATTATTGCCAATTGCCATGGTATTTTGTAAGGGGAAAAGCCACAGGTAGCAAAAGAACAGACAGCCAAGGTTGGGGGGGGGGGGATATGGGTAGACCACAGCGACATAAAGGCTGGAATGATTGTACAAGTCCAGCAGAACAGCTTGCAACTGTGCCTGTGCTATGAATTAGCTACCACATCGACCTGCAAGTTGCACTGGCAGCCTAGGGAGACAGATATGATGTGTTGCTCTTGTGAAAAGAAAGCCCCCTGTCTACTAAGCAGCTTTTGCTTGCCTGGGAATACCTGTTGCACACTTTTCATCTGAGGTTATTAAGAAACTCCTGTGCCCTCTATGTTGGGTTTTCAAAAAGATTTTACTCACACATTTAGAGGCTTTCCCATATTTGCCCAGCCAGGTGAAAGCTTCACCTGTTTTCTTCTCTCTCTGCCTTTACTCACAATTAACCCGTTATTCTGAGTACAGGCTCTCAGAGGATAATATATTTTCTTCCCACTCCCACAATATTTCTAAGCCTTTGTTTGTTGTTCCCAAGAGGGAAGGGAGAAGAGATTCTGAGCTCTTGAATCCTGCTGTCGGTTCTTGCCTGAAAGAGGTAAGTAGGGAAACTGAAGGGAAGCTGAAGAAAGTAGCCTGTCCCTTGTCAGCATTCACCTGTAATGGAGGGAAAATGTAGGGTTAAACACTAAAACTAGACCCAGGAACAGAAATTAATGGGGTACTTACACAGTTTCATCATTCTTGAACTCCAGCTCCCCATAAGTGTCTTCAAAATCCTCTCCACCTCCTTTCGCTGTCCCTTCTACTGTCCTATATGGCACTATGACTGTACCCCGAGCACCTGATGTCCTTAGGACTTTGACTTCCATCACACCAATGCTCTCACTGACATGTATAACATCACATTCAAATGTGAAGATGCCAGCATGGTCATCATCCAGTATAGTCACTGTGGCCACACAAGGAGAGGCCAGTATGGCCTTTGTGTTTATGGAGTTACT
This sequence comes from Apteryx rowi, assembly GCF_003343035.1. Classification (NCBI taxonomy): domain Eukaryota; kingdom Metazoa; phylum Chordata; class Aves; order Apterygiformes; family Apterygidae; genus Apteryx; species Apteryx rowi. The sequence goes on along the minus strand of NW_020448008.1, from coordinate 313,356 downwards.
GAGCTCTGGATGTTCCTCACTCTCCACCACACGCAGGTTACTGAGCCGCACAAAGAAATGTTCATCCTCCTCAAAGATGTCATCATCAATAATTCCCACAGAGAACTCCTTCTGGGTCTCCCCTGATTTCAGGACAACAGTCCCCTCTGTGAACTCATAGTCGGCACCAGCATTGGCAGAGCCATCCTCTGTTTTATAGTCCACATAGATGGTCTTGGACATGTCCCCTCCTTTCCGCACCACTGTCAGGAGAACGGCACCACAGTTCTCAAGACACTGGTAGGAACATGGGTCAAAATAAATTTTGGACATGAATTCTTCAGGCTCATCTGGCCGCACCTCATGCAAGCTGGTGCTCTTCTTGGCTTGCTCAGCTGCATGTTTCTTCAGAATATTTCCAGCTCCAGTCATCATTCTGGTAGCTTGAATGCGATAAAAAGCTCTGCTCTTTTGCTGATGAGACAAGGCATAGTAGTTAGCCATTTCTACTAGCTGGTCCAAGTCCTTTTCTGGGTACTTCTGCTTCAGGTCCTTAAGGATCCGAATCATCTCTTTGCGAGATTCATCTACCTCCTTCCCCTCCACAGTCACTAGGTTTCCATCCAGAAAGTGGGAGTTCATCATCTTGCCATCCATCTCAATTCCCTTAGGGTGATCACCTTCTGATTCTATGATAATGCCCCTGTGCTTGTCAGTACGGTATTTTTTGTGCATGTACTTATAGAAAAGCAGACGTTTATCTGCTATCCAAGCCAGAAGGACACAAAGGGGAAAGAAGAAAAGTGTGAGCAGACCTTCCCAGACCTGAACCACACCTGGAGAGAAGACAGCAAGGATCATGTACAACCAAATGTAAGCAAAAATGCTCCATGCAGCTGTGACAAAGAAAACCCTCAGGTGTTTTATCTTTCTGGTTTCCCCATCAGGGATCACATAGACACAGATGGCAATGATGATAAACATATTGAAAGCAGCACTGCCAACAATCGTGGAAGGCCCCAGGTCTCCAGCTATGAATCCATGCCCACATACTTCTATCAGTGATAGAAGGATCTCAGGAGCAGAAGAGCCCAGAGCCATGAGGGTCAAGTTGGAAACAGTTTCATTCCAAATCCGAATGGTGGTTGTTGTGGTCTCTCCATTGGGTTTCTTAATTGTGATTTCTTTCTCTTGTGATGTAATGACCTCTATAGATGCCATGAAACGATCTGCAATGATGGAGACTCCAAGAAACATGTAGATCAGTGCTACAAAGTATACAATAACCCGGGCAATTTTGTCCCCAAGGGATGGGTTTTCTGGGTACCATATTGGAAGGATAACACCCTCCTTGCAGTCAAAAGATCCTGAACATGAACTGTTTTGTACTGAACTGGTTGAGTCTCCCGTCAGGCCAGCATCCACCTGCAAACCATGCAAAAACAGCACAAAAGTAACCAGCCCAAAATGGAGGAAGGCCGAGGAGAGAGGCTGCAAGCTTAACCACGCCATACACAAGATGCAACTTCCACTGTGTAGATCCAAAAAGGCCGAGAACCTGGAAAAAAAAAACAGAGAGGGTGGAGGGAAGCATGAGAGAAAAGGAAGATGCAACATTTGCCCATACGCGCTTCAGTATCTCACCACTGAAGAGGACTGGTAGAGATGCATGGGTTGTCTCTCTGTCACTTTGAAGAAGGTATTTACCGTTAGCTGGTAACTCTAACAAACTGCAGTATTTACAGGCCTAACAGATGAAGATGAATTGCTAAAAAAGTAGCTCGGAGGAAAACTGTACATAATACCCCATTCTTGGCCTACAACATATGTAGCTGGAATACTGAGCACTCAGCTACTAGTCATCTAATGATGCCACGGTGTTATCCAGAACATAGCTCTTGAACTCAGCAGAAGAAACCAAATCTAATGGCTCCCCTGTCTCACCATCCAGGGCATGAGACAAATCAAGGAATCACCAGCAACAAAAGAAGCACCATCTTTGGCCACTGAGCAGTCTCCAAATGAAACTCTGTTTGTAAGACATAACTCAGTTATGAGGTACCATGGTGGCCAAGGACTTACTGATCAGTTAAGATTGGATTCTCAGCCCTTCACCTTGTCATGAACCATACTATTCTCTTTCCTTTATAACCAGCCTCTGGAAGAACTTGGTCTCAGTATTAGTAACTGACAAATCACAAGGTTTGTGAGCCCAGACACAGCCAAGTATCTCACAGGAAACATCAAACTTAATAGCAGCATTATCTAAAACACTTGGAAGGTTCAAGAGTCTCAGCTCCCACTAACTGTCATTGAGATTTGTACTCTTAAATCAGTAGGCCTGGCATTCTTTCCCCCTACTGTAACTATCTAAAGCTTGAGCAGTAAGTTAAAAGAAGTCACCTAGTCTCTCTTTGTAGTCAGTGGAAAGAGACAGTCACTTCCAGGGGACAGTCCTTGTGTCCCACCCCAATCTGACCTGAAAGATGTATTTAAGACACACATCTCCAGAAGGGATTTAATCCTTTCTCCTCTCTTTCCTTGGTCTRCAGAGGGTGCCCAGACAGCCAGTTTAGAGCAGATGCCTAACCTTCAGATGGCTACAGTTCAAAGAGATGAAATGGCCCCTGAACACTTCAGAAGGTCCCTCCCCTTCCCCCTTGCACTGTATGTATTCCAGGCAGCATTTTAATGTTATCAGCATTAACAAATGCATCTCAAATGGTTATTTTATCATCATGTTGTGTCACTTGCATCTTCTCAAAAGCAGGTGCAATCTCCCCGACATCAACAAAAATGTTTTCAACTTTCAGATAAAAATCTATAAAGACAAGCAAAACAGGAAGAAAAGCATGAACAAGGACTGCAAATGAACAAAACTGTTCCTGACAAAGCCCAGCAGAGGGAAGAGAATTGATTATGCACTATCAGGATCACAAATCCATATCAAACACCCTTGATATGAAAAAATAATACATTTCATGTCACCTGGATTAATTCAAAGGAGACAGATTCTCCCACATTAGCTTTCTCAAATGTCTACTTATCTTCCTTTTCACCCTAGATGTGGTGCTTGATTGAACCCCCAGGGATCCGAGGAACCACAGTCCCAGTGAGCATTGTTAGGCTGCACCAGCACCAGCCCTGCTGTCTTTTTAAAATGCTTCGCTGTCTGCATAGCTCAGGGTGACAGGGAAGACTGAGCTATCCAATATGTACAACTTGGGTATAGTTTGACTCTGCCATTTTGGTTCCCTTTCCTTTTTGCATGATATTTTGCCAAATTTCTAGCAGTAGGATGTTGGGAAATCCCTGAGAAAGGGCCACAGTACACATGCAGAGTAACTGTATGCAGCAAGCCCAGGACATTCGGGCTGCAAGGTAGATGTGTGCACATGCACAGTAAAGAAGACATGTTCCAGGTGCCTCTGACTCAAGGTGCATGCACAGATCAACTGCATGCGCACAGTAGCTCCAATACACCCAGGGCACATCAGATCATCCTTTTTTTGCACTGCAATTGCTGGCAGGTATCCACCAACCTCTTGACTCTTCCAGTTCCCCGAGTCTAGTTAACTGTACAGCAGCCAGTAGGCATTGTGTCTTCCAAGGTAAGTCATGTAGAAACGGCTGTCGGAAAGACAGGAATAATTTCAAAAACATCTATGTGACTCAAGTGCCTAAATTTGGCTTCAAAAATGACTTAAGAATCTAAGTATCACTTAATTCAGAATCTTGTCTAGGAAGAGTACAATGACTACACTGCCCTCTGAAATAAATCACTGCTACCACCAACTTCCCTCTCTGTGGTACAGCCACCTTTTGTAATTAACACTATCTGTCTACCTTATATAAGGCTGTAATGGTTTCTATTGCTAGCCATTCCTCAAAACACTCCAGACTTTGCCAGTTCTTTTTTAATTTTTAATTTGATTTTAAGCAGAGGGTAAGTCTACTGATTATTCCTCAAACTAATTGTGCATGATTTCAAAAACAACCTCTATCAGAGGTAGCTTCTGTTTATACTTTTGAAACTCCAAACTCAAGTTACGGGTTGTAGAGTAAAATCTCAGAATTTGGCAGCAAGTTGTTTCACTGGTTTTCATTTGCTTTGATGAACATCTCAATGTTAAGTGGAGGTCAAAATCATTTTCTAATACAATACAACAACGACCCATCCTGCAATTCTTTGACACAGATAAAATTCCCCAGTGAAATCAACAGGAACTTTGCCCATAGAGACACTGTCTGATAAGATTTTAAAATGCTTTCAGTAATACAAAAAGCATTAACCTAACCAATCTAAAAAACACAGTGGAGCATTCTTACCCCTGCCCCCCTTCCCTTGGGAATTGGTGTAAAAGAACTTTATAACACAGAACAGACTATTAGATTTTAACACTGTTGCTAATAAAACACTGAGGTAACAGTTTTAACATTCAGAAGTCAGAGGATAGAAGAGTTAAAATTCACACTCTAACTCTAGGTCAGCCATGTTGCTTATACAAGATCCACTTTTGCCCTCAGATATATCTACTAAACTCAGTTCAGAAATCGCTGGAGGGGATCTGTGTAGCTCTGGCCTCCCCAGAATGAAGTAGAGACATTCCCCATCCTTCCTTTAAGTAACGGTATTGATCTCAACAGGGCTAACTGTAGCACGATCTACCCTTCAGCAGGAGTCCTGCTCTGAGGATCGAGCCTTCATCTGGCAGGCAGGTCTGGAGCACAGTCCTGAGTCACAGCAAGTCACCCAGGAGGAGTCAGTGTCATTCCTCCTATTTCAGTCCAACAAAACAGCAAATCCACRCCTGGTACAGGGAGGTGCAAGTCCAACTACGTCACTGCCTTGGCTGTGTGGGATACAAACAACAGGAGACTGCAGCAATAGCGGAAAGTCAGTTAGTATTGAGTGATCTTCAGCTTGACACCATTAGGATCATGAGTCTGTTGATTTCTGCCACCTCTTTGATATCAGACATCTTCTGCTCACACAGATCTGTGCCTGCTATCACTATCCCATGGAGTACATGCGAATAAAGGCAGTGGTACAGAGGGATATTTCTCCTATCTGGTAGGATAAGTTATGAAAGCATTCAATCAATGCAACAGAGACAAAAAGCTGAAAGCATCAGTGCAACAGAACAAGCTAGTGTTCAGTAGGAAGGCTCTGGGGAAGATGCATAACAGCTATTTTAGCAGGGAGAATGCCTTATTCTACAAGAGCTGACAATGGCCAAGTGATCCATAAATCCATAAATAAAATCCATAAACAGAAAGGATCAGTTCTTGAAATACTTTTGGAGACAGTCCAGAAAGTAGCATGGTTTGCGCTTGGGAGATATTGTCACATTAGACCTGAGATGGAAAATGACTTCAAACAACTATCAAGCTAGTTATACCTCTTACAATAGCTGAGTTTCAGAATGCTGATGTTTTGTGTGCTCTTGGTCTATAAAGAGGTAGAAAGCTGGGAAGGTTATACCTTAAAATTTAGCTTTTTGTATACAGCTACCCACATGACTCTAATGGCAGGGATATTTTCAAAAGAAAGTGTTCACAATAAGAAATCTAATCAGGAGGTAGGATAACACACTGATTGCTGTTAACACATATCCTCCACATACCAAGTTCTGAAGATCACTGTCAATAAATACAAAATCAAAAGCAAAGCTCCAAGTTTCTATTCATTTCTTATTTAGCCAAAACTCCCCTTAAGCCACCATCAAAAATAGAATCTTTGGATTTTGTCTGCAAATAAAATCAGGTCATCTGGCATTTCCCTCTCCTTCTGCTCTCCCTCCCACCCCCCAAATAAATCAGACACACTGAGTATATTTGTGGTCATACATACTCTCTCTCCCTGACTCTGGACTAGCAAGGAAATGCTGCTGATTATGAAAGACTGCTGGGTTAGCCCCGCTCAGGCTTGGGCGCTGCACTAGGTACAGATACAGACATCTCAAGATCAAGGGTTTTGTCTGCTTGGCAAGCATTTGTCCCAGAACAGGGCAGATACAGTACAGCTATTAGTGGTTATTGCAGCACTCCCCACTTCTAGGCTGGAGGAGACAGAAATGAGGCTCACCTTAATAACAAGGTTGGTCAGAAAAGGAAAAAATTACCTCACATTCCTCAACTCCAGAACACACGCCACCAGTCTTCCTCACTCTGGTTTATAAGGAGCAACGACGACTTTTGAGGGGGTGGTGGGCAGTAGGAGGGAAAAAAATGATTCTAGTGGTGTGAGGAAAACTTCTTGTCAGTAAAAGACATTTTATGTACTGCCTGTGGTAGCACACAGTGCGTGTTATTTACTGCTCCTGTATCAAGGACATACTATGTTGCTAGCTCAGGTGCCACCATCAGGGTGCAACTTATCTAGCAGCTAACAGCAGCCTAGAGGAAAGATGACAGTGGCATCTTGTGACATTTTTCTAGCACACAGGTGACCGAGATCTGCAACTGCTAAAATTAAAGATTCTAGGATTTGTTCCCAATGGTGCATTTGTGCTGCAGAGCCAGTAGTTATTTGTACACAGAGGTGTGCTAAATGATAAATAAGAGAGGGGAAAAAGCATTGTAGTCATACCTCAACCTCTTTAGATGCAGGATTGGTTAAGAAAAATACAAGTTTGAACAAGTTTTCTGACAGAAAACACTGATTTGAAAAAAACAAAGCACACCATGTGATATGCTGAGTTTGATGCAACAAGTAGCCAGGCAGTGAGCCTTTCCCCTGCCAGCTAGCAGGCTCCTGGGGTAGCCACCAGCTTTGCTGGGAGCTAACCTGGGCATCTGGGGGAAGTGCTACTCCAGTTCACCTGGGACCAACTTGTTTCTTTCTTATGTCCTCCTCCAAGGAAAAAGAAAAAACACATTTCTGATTTATTTTTGGTCTGGATACAGCAAAAAATATGTTTTACCAAAAATGCCACATTATCCACAACAGAAAGTCTGGGTTCTGCACAACTCCACTCAGAAGTGCTCATTCCTGGCTCAGCAAGGAAGAAAGTATTGAAAAAGAGAATGGAGGCAGAAGCAGTATAAACTGGGCAGGGGAGACAGGGCAGAAGGCAACGAGGGAGCGGGACGAAAAGGCTACGCTTCAGAAATAATTTTCCCCACTGCAGCAGAGAACAAGAAGCTTGTCATTCACTTTGTTAAACTGAAAACTTTTACACTCCTCTATGTGACAGGCACAGAAAAGGAGGTGGGTAGGAAAAGTTCTGGCTTAACCCAATTAGCATGGATTTCACAGAATTACTCAAACTAGAGCCAGAAGAGTTGTCTAGTCCATTCCTAAGGGGCTAGTGCTAGATTGTTCCCTTTGTGAACATTATTTTCCAGTACTTTGTCCAGTCCTGCTTTAAATTACCCGAGTGATGGCATTTCCACAACTTCCCAGAGAGACTATGCCATGATGTAATTTATCTCAGAGGTTTTAGACGTCTTCCTTATATTTAGGATGAAATTAAGAAAATTTATGCTGCTAGTTCTTATTAGACTGTCCTTGGAACACTCTCAACCATTCTCCTCCCGTCCTGAGATTTACATGCTTCAGATATTTGTAAATAGCTATTCTCCTCTGCAGTTATTCTTTGGCCAAACCACACAAATTTATTTTAATCTTCATAAATTAGCCTAGGCAGCCCTTTAATCATTTATCTTCATCTCTTCTTGATCTCTCTAAATGGTCAGAACCAGCCTGGTATCTGGGAGCTCCAAATCCTAGCATCCACTCCCACCAAAATCAGCAGATCTCCTGTTCCTTTCGGAGCAGGTAATCAGAACCTGGGAAATTAAGTCTCATCCCTCAGATCTGTCATACAATAGTTTTTTATGAGGTACTGGACCATTCTGAAAATTAAATCTAGATTGATTTATACCAGTTCATTTTATTGCTCAAATTTCTGAAGATCTCTTCACCATTTTACTGTGTGTCCAGATTGGTGGTGCTTGCCATTGATGGTGGACTGCCATGTTGACTGAAATACATAGGAATAAAGTAGAGATTTCCAGGGTTTCACCCAAGGAGTTAGGTTCTTAAGCTGAAAGAAGTGTAATATATTGTAACACCCACACTGCTTCTGTGGATCTGAGTATAGCAGGAGACATGAAACATACACTGAACTACAGGTTACCCTCAAAATACTTCCCAATTTGTTTGGTAGTGCCAAAACCTGTAAATTCACCCAGGTGAATAAAGTTCTCAAGTAAGATTTCACAGAGCACTCTCACCCTTTCCTGACACAATATCCTTTACCGATGATTTAGATATCTTACTGCTTCAGCATTTATTCAGCTGTTAATTCTGCAATTGCTTTAAAAAATAAACCCTCACATCCAGCATGATTAATTCAGTCTTCATAAGTCCAGGCTGTTTATTGCTCTTTGTTCATTTATGCACTAGCTGTTTACAGATTCTCTCTTAATATTAGCTCTGTTATTTGCTAGAGACTCAAGTCATATTTACCATATGGTAATTGCAGAGATCACACGGACAACAAACAGTGGAAGTTGATCTGTTACAACAATTACAGTAAGTGGCAGCACTCTCTAGGCTATTCTCTGCCCCACCTTCATTTCTGCTCCCCCCACCCTCTGATGTCTTTTCTTGTGGGCTGTATAAAGCCATATGCCATTCTGATCTCTATCGTGTAGGTAGGCAGAGATTTACTCTTCACTACAGCATCACTAGACAGGATTATTCACCTTTTTTTCTTTACAAGTCTTTCAACTGCAGGTCTGCTTACTGTCTGCCCTCCCTGGCAGCCTGCCTCCCTCTGTTCTTTCAAGGGTAGATAATCTGAAATACTGTCTGGAGCTAGTCACCATTACATGTCTTCTCTTTCACCATTACAAAACCACTTACTTCGTCCTTTGCCTCATCCATGGTCTCACCATGCTTTGTCTTGGATACTTCACCAAGGGAGTCGCATAGGGCCAGATTTTCAAAGGTAGTTAGAAGCTTAATGGAGCAGCCCTTTAATCCACTCAGGCATCCTGATCCCACAGAAATCAAGGATTTTCCATTAGACACCAAAATATGATTTAAAATTTCTGCAGGTAATCAAACAACTATGAGAGGTCACTGCCATCTTCTCCAAAGACAGACATCAGGTTTACTTCTTAGTTCTTATCAASAGCACTGGGGAGGTCCTGCACCCAAAAGGTGTAGGATTCAGCCAGGTGAATAAGTGATTTTGTTCTTCAGAAAAATTCAAAAATCAAGAGTTACTATGTGTATGTCAACTTGGGAGAGGTATGTACAAGGAGGCACCTTGTTTAGAAAGGGTGAAGCTCGCCCTTGCCATTTCTACCACGCCTATAAAAATACCCCCCTTACTCCCAGCAGTCAGCAAGGCTTAACTTCAATACCAATGAAGCACACTAAGAAACCCAGATGCAAGGCAATGTGTATCAGACAAATTTCCTAGAAAAGTACTAAACAATCATGGTATTACTTATCTCCAAAGTGGGAGAAGTACCATTTTGATTATATTCACGGCACTACTTACAACAGCTTCCCTCCTCTGACCCTCCCTTCCAAAAGTCTCCTTTTGTGCAAAGTCATCCTAAAAATGATGACTATCTTTCTAGCTTGGAGAACTTACATACAATCAGCTGAAGGCTGTTAGAGTGAAGAGAGAGAGGACCCTTAGGGCCAGATTTTCTTTGGCGTAAATCAGCAGAGGTCCAATGATCCCAAGTCAGCAGAGCCAGTTTATTCTCCTGGAAGAGCAAGCCTGAAGAGTTCAGGCAACATTTCATTTAATATAACACTCCAATAGGAAAGTTTCATTTACTTCCTCTTTGTAATTCATGCCACATGCATCAGTTTGGGATATCTTCCTGCTTTCTTCATACAAAGTGCACTTTTCTCCATCCCACCGCAGTTCCTTCATACTGATGCTCCATGCTGGCCCCAGATTTACTACACCTAGTCCTGCCAATAGGAAAAGCTGAGTCATGGGAGATGATTGCTTCAGCCAAACGCACTGAAACAAGACAAGGGAAGGAGAAAAACCTCCTTCCCCCACAACCCAAGACCCATCTTCTAGAAAACAAGGCCTGGATTCTCCCTTCTCCAGCAAGTACCAAGGGTCACCTTGGATCAGCTTCTGAAAGTACCCCCGTTCCAAAGGTACAATGACAGGAGTCACTGGCTTACCATAGATGCTTGGAAAACGTGCTTAGCTCATGCAACACCTGCTCTGTTCAAGCCATTGAGGCAAAGAGAGAGGACAGTCTCTCTTCTGCCATTGAGGGGCACAGCCTCCGCTATTGATGCTAGCCATGCCACACCTCTATTGGTTTTACTGAGGAGCTCAGAGTCCCCTTCAGGCACTGCAGAAATTATCTTTCCATCCATTTCTGCAAGGAGAATATTAAAACAGAGATGTGCTCTACTTGCTTTAAGTCTAAATTTCTCCAAAGACAAGGCTAAGGCAAGGAAATTGCAGGGTCCCTCTTTTACTAGGAATACCAGTGGAGGACTGACTTGCGCAACAGCAAAGGTAGGAATTAACAAAGGAATTAGCCTGTTTTCACAACCTTACTCCACCACATGCAGCCCGCACTCCCTTGCTCCCTCACCCACCCCAGAAAGCCTCTCCCTTCCCACAGCACTTCTGAGGCAGCACCCCAAATCCAGCTTGTGCTGGGTCCGCTGACAGTAACTCCTGTCATCTGGAAAGTCTGTCACAAGTGATGGAAAGAACCTGCTTCACTCAGGAATGGAAACAATAGTCCCCAAACACCAGCAGGTAAAGAATGGCTGAACAGGGAGAGCGTTCCCACCCTGGGGAAGACCCACCAGTGCTACGAGCTAGAGTCAGTGGTGCAAACAGGTAAAAGAACAACCACAAAAGGAAGCAAGTCACTTTTAAAGAGAAGCAAAGCCTCAAAATGCATCTACTTTGCTGTGGGAGCTTAATGAGCAGACAACTGAATAAAGGTGGCTTTCCAAGGAATTTGAGCCCTGTATCCCACCAAGCCTCCACTCTTCAACAGCCCTTCCTCTTCCCATTCTCCGTGCCCTCTGATCTCCTCACAGACATGCACACAAATACTCCCATCCCCTTCCCTGACCCCTCCTCCTGTCACAGCCCCTGTGGCCCTTCATAGACCTAGCCAGCTAAGCAGGAGGCAGCATGTCTTGCAGCTCGTTCTGAGCTGTATGTGTGCTGGCCAGCCAGTCAGCAAGCCACTGTCACCACTGAAGCACACTTCATGAAGTGTGTAAAGAACATAACATCTGAGAGACCACCACTCCAGGTGTGATCGCAGCCAGCCTGCAGTGCCTAATAGCTGTTGGGAACAACTGACAGAGTGATCATATAAGCCTGATTTTCCTAGGAAACCAGGCTAAGAACATCCCATCCCAACCCTGGAATCGCAAGCTCCACAACATTTGTTAAATTGTTCCAATGGTTCGTTACACCCACTGCTAAAATGCATCACCTTACTCCCAGTCTAAGTTTATCAAACTTCAGCCACTGAAATGTGTTCCTCCTTTGTCTCCTGACTGAACACTCATTATCAAATGTTGACCCCCATGCAGATACTTGCAAATTATGATCAGGCCATCTCTTAATGTTCTCTTTGCAACATTAAGTAGATGAAACTTCTGGAATCTTACACTACTAGGCCTGTTTCTCAACCTTGTCATAACTCCCTTGACCCCTTGCTCAGCCTTCTCCTGGAAATCAGCTGTGGTCAAAAGCCCAGCGCTGGTGAACCTGACAAAAAGAACAAAGAGGGTAACAAACAACTGACTCAGAGCTCACAAAATCAGGGTTATTTTATATAGTGAAAAGTGGAAACTTTTTTAATTCTATGCTGTGCATTTGTGTAATCAGTGGAACTCAATGCCCTAAGAAATAAACTAAGACAAACACTGGAAGGATCAAAGCAAAGCTAGATGCGCATGCAAATACTCAAAATATCCAAAGCTTCACCAGCCAGGATGCATCTGTCCTCTTGCTCCAGAGCATATTCCAACCATTGCTTACTGGTTTTTGTGAAACTCATTAATGTGCTCGCCAGAGCAAAACCTGAGAAGACCTTCCTAACTGAGCATCTGCTTCCTCACTGGGCCAACCATCTGGTTTGGCCCAGCAGCCAAGCCCATGGGCCAGTGACACAGGCAGCAAGCCACATGCACAGGAAAAATGAGGGGTTGGTTTGAACATGTGGGGGATGCTGCTAGAAGACTGCAAAGGTACAATGCACTGGAGTTGCTTTGTGAAGCGGCAAGTTGGGTCAGCTACTGGAGCAGCACGAAGGAACCTACAGATTTAAGAGGGAAGTGCAGAGGCGGGAAAGGGCCAGAGCTGGGGGAAGAAGGACTGGCCATGACAGAAGACCAAGGAAGCAAGGAGATAGGTCTAGGAAAGCAACAGGTAAGCAGGCAGTTTTCTAGGGAGTGACAGAGGCACACCAAGTGCAGATGAGCATCTTCTCACCTTCAGTCTCTCAGTGTAATTCCCCAGAGGGGAGGCAGCTCCTTCATGCTCTGAAGGTTAAGCTGCGCCTTCTGCCTGGCACAAGAGCACAGTGCAGCTAACGGGTAAAACTGCCTACCTACTTAAAAGCAAACCCCAACACTGCCAGGAGGGACAGGCTTTATTTTTAGCTGGGACACCAGCAGGGTCACTGCTGGTGCTGCATTTCCCCACCAAAGCCATGATTTTATGAAGTATGCTGTGCACTCAGGGTCACTGCAGGGGAAACATCTGTCAGGTCAGGTCTGGGGAGATGGATTATTTAAGTTAGGGAAAAGGAAACATTTATTGGAAGAAGTGAACCTGAAACTACTCTACAAGGTTAACATAGAAGGAAAAAATGATGCTTAAAGAATCAGAGCAGGTGGTAATTTATGTGAGGGCAACTTCTGATGCACCCATCTCCAAGATGCTCAGTCAGGAGAATTTCCCATGATGTCTAACTCCAGGGGCATCCCCTGTGCTTGCCTGGCATAACCCAAGTTTTGAAAGACTCATTCTCATCTGGGGGCTACCAAAATAAAAGCAATAGCATGTCCCTCTCCTTCGCCAAGATCCTTTTTGAAGAAAAACCCACACAGAGAGACAGAGCTTGCGTTGCATCTTGAAGGCAATGACACTGAGAACTCGCCTCACTCCTGGTACCCAGGTCGTCACACAGTGGCCCCAGTTAGCCACGAGACAGGCAGCTCCCCTGGGGCTCTCACAGCCTCACATCCTGGCTAAGCACGGCTCTCTCAGTGAGCGCAGCACAGCAGCACACACATAGCCCACTGTTGCCTTGTGAGGACAAGAAGTCATGGCCTCTTTGGGGTTTAGTGGGTGCAAACCTAATGAAACAGTTGGCACCACTCCTGTTTGCACTGCTAGGGAATGTAGTCTGGAGGCTTCAGCATGGAGTGTGAGTTGTCAAAGGAAAGCAGATGAAGTCCTGAGCACTAGCATGAGGCTTTCAAGGGACTTAAGAATTGAGAGAGGGGGGAAGTTCTTGTTTTTTTCTGTTCTTGAAGAACTTTGAAGACATGTTATATCTGAGAGAGGCTGGCCTAGACTCTCTGTGTTTGATTCTTTATCAGAATCAAACTCTGTGCACATTCTTGGGAAGATTTTATGTTTAAAATTCTTTTGTCTTTTTTTTCCTACTGATTCTTGAGCCTCTTAATAGCTTAAAAGGTGCTTTGCAGACCCCATCAGTCTTAGGTTCTTTGCAAATAATTTGCATTCATGACTATCCATCTCATCAAGAGGAGACTTCAGGGCTGAACGAACTCCAAGCTTTAACTGCTTCAGGCAATTCAGGCAGCAGCTTTACAGGTGGAAGCAGGGCTACTTAAGCCAACTTGAACATTTTCCACCTCTGGTCATTTGTTCCCACTCTGCACTACACTGTCTTTTTCTGTTGGCCTGTTTGCACAGCTGTGCCATGAACCAGAATGGGGAACTGATCTGGCTGAAAAGTAATCTGAAATGTGACCAAAGGAAAAAAGACCTTTTTGGTGGACAGACTCCCTAGACCAACCTACCATGTGGTCACACATGCCATTGTGCCACCTTTCAGAGAGTGGAACAAGAGCAGGAAAAAAGCAGCTGGGGTGGGAAGTGTATAGAAACCATGTTACAAATGACAAGTTTGGCAGAGGCATTAGCTGTTGGGGCAGGGGCAGGTTTGTCTCTTGCAGCCATGAATTCTGCAGGGCCTCCTGGAACATTTAACGCCCTTGTCCCACTGCACAAAGACAGAGACAAGTGTGCACCATCATCCCCAACCAACACATGCATCCAAGGGTCACTGCATGATTCCCAGTCAAAGCCATGGAAGAGGATAAAGGCACTTACTAAGGTGGACTTCTAACTCAACATCAAAATGTTACTTCCCATCATGGAAGGTACACCTCAGGGTGGTAAACCAAGACTTTCAGACCTTAATGCCCTGAAACAAATATTCCTAACAGCAAAGAGAATGGAGGGTGAGACAAAGGGTTCCTCACACAGAGTGTTACTCTGAGTCCCCGTCTGTCACCAGCTGGGGTAGGCCTGCAGCGCAGGGCAGAGGCAGCGCTGCCTTCCCTTCTTTGGGTGTGGGGAGCTGCAGCACCAGGGCAGCAGGAGCTTTGTGGTGGATTTCTCAGCCTGCCCAGACCCTGGTGACAGACCTCTCCTATTGCTACTCGGATCAAGACAAGACACATCCTGACTGAGTTGGAGCCCAGTCTCTGAGAGAGGTGTAGACATCCTCCGACTCTCCCTGCCTTTGCCCCCTCTCTGGCCTGTAGAAGGAAACCAGCTTTCCCCTGCAGGTAGCACATGAATACATTGGCAGTGCGCCTTGCATCATTGGCACTGGAGGCCCATGTTCCCCTCAGCACAACCTCAGCAGTCAGATCTGAGTCCCTTCTCACAGTTATATACTGCATCACTACATTTCTTTTGTTTAAAACCATATCCTGCTTTATTGCTGGACAGAGCTGCTGTTTGCTGTGAGACAGCCTCCAAGTACCAGTCTAAAAGTGGGTGATGACGAAAGCAGCGGCAATGCGAATTCTTATACATCTGTGGTTTCTAAAGCTCTTTGGCACCTCCATGGATGCAAAACATGCCCAGCAGCATAGGATATTTAGTATTTCTGACTGCTCTTGACCTGGCTGTCTCTGCTGCTGTCCTGAGTTAGGAGGTTTAGGTAAAAAGACAGCAAAGTATACAGAGGAAGCAAACAGAGCAAGCCCAGCTTTGCAGCCTTGAAATAATCTGCTAGTGAATGGAAATGCTGAATGAAAACAGAATCTTTTGCCTAAATCTGAGTGCTCTGGAAAAGCTCCCTTTTTTATTATGATGGAAAATCCTCATTGGAGTGTTTTAGTTTGAAAACAAGCTACCATAAAAGAAATGTTAAGAGCCCTAAGCTCCCCTCTCTCCCATGATGTCAACTGTCAGAGACATCAATGACAGCTCAGCTGCATGATCAGAGGCTTCAGTGACTGGATTTAAAGACAATTACCAGAAAATTAAGAGTTGTAAGAGTTGGTGGGGGTGGGGGGGTGATTGTCACCTGGTTATAAATATGTCTTATGGGGTGAACTAATCACTTTACGATGTTGTATTGCAGGAATGATGGCACCTGGATCTTCACATTGTGACACTGGCCAGATAGGTGGTGGTGGTGGTGGTACCTTCAAAATGGCATGACACATCACTGCTGCTTGATGCCTTGCTATACATGTAAATTCCTATGACAGAAATCTCTAGAGATGAGATTGGTTGGCCATCGTGCTGAACCTCGTGCAAGCACATCTGTGATGGCCTTCACCCAAAGAGTTTACAATTTAAAAGCATTAGGGCATAGAAAGCAGTGGGGAAGGAGGGAAGCCAGCTACCTTTCCATGCCATGTCCGTCTCCAACCAGCCCAACAGTCCCTACAAGCTATAGGAGACTTGAGGTGGTGCCAGGATTTCATCCTGGAGGTAAGCAGGGCCTGCAATCTCATTTAATGCTGCAAACCTCTATAACCCCATGTCACTGAAATCAACTAATGTAGGACCATGACCTTAGCTGCACAGAAAGTGCTTTAATGGTGCCCCAAGAACAGCTTGTGATCCCATGTTATCTCTCAATGCATAAAACTCTCCAGGACAGAGACTACCATTTATTACACATTTATACGGCACTCAGAAACACAGGCCCCCAACTGGGCCAATGCCTTTAGGAGTTACTGTTGTCTAAACATTTAATCAAAATGGTATTAATCTCTGCCACAATACCTAAGCACAGTGAGTGATGGTAGACAGAGCACCACAACTATCAATTTCCTGGCTTCAGGGATTTTTTTTTCCATTTTAACATGAGCKTTTTTTTGTCTGTAATTTAATTTAATTTTTTAATACAGAATTAGATATTACTGCCTGATTGAAAAAAAAAAAGAAATTTGGCAGGCAATCAAAGCCATTTTTTAACTGTTGAAGCACATGAAAGGCATCTGAAACGCAACAACAACAAAGAACAAGGAACTATTTGTCAATGCTGCTTGGTCATTGGGGAAGCTTAGGGGAGGAGACTGATGCTGTTTGTTTAAAACAAGCAAACAAAAACCTGACAGACAGACCATTTATCTGTATGGTGCTCAATTTTTAAATACTGGTGTAGGGAATACATTTTAACTTGCTTTCTAATAAAAAGTGCTGACACACTCAGTTACGGCACTTCCAGGCCTTGGGGTGGAGGCTGCCGTTTGCAGGGAGGACCCTCCGCAGCAGAGGGATGCATGCTAGATCAGAGGCGACAAGTCAGCAGGTTGGCCCAGCCCCTCAGCAACCCCCTTCCTATTCGCAATACCACAGGACCTGCTACTCTCAGACCTGCCTCATCTGACTTCGGACCCTACTGCTCCAGACGAAGACAGAGGAAGAAGGCAGGCCAGGTTTGTTCTTGCATGCCTCCTTTCTTCATACAACATAGGCAAGAAGAGGAGCAGTGCTCCCACCACCCTGCAACTCTGCTRTTGAGGTGCAGAGCAGGCTACCTGTGCTTCCCAATGAGCAAAGTCAATTCAGGGTGGACTGAGAGCTCCTGCATTCACAGCGGCCCAGCAAGACCCCAAGGAGCACAGCAGCGTGCTTATGAGACCCAGGTGTTGCCCACGTCTGGATGTGCTTTCGTGCTCCCATTCTGGGCGCTGGCACAGAGCGCACCTCCTGCACCCACCAGGACAGTGCAAAGGACTGCCCCGCCTGGCCAGCAGCATCCGAAATCCCACGTGCCATGCTCCTGGATGGCACCTTTGCAGAGGAAAGGGGTAATTTGTCTGCAAAAGCACTATAGAGAGAGTCCCTGTAGGATAACTACACATCTAGCTTCCCTCTAGCATCCAGTCACCCACTGGCTGTAGCAAGCATATCCTCACCAAATCCCCATACAGATAGAAAAATATCATGAACCGCATTGTACGAATGAGACCCAAAGAGATGAAGTGACATGCCCAGCATAACACTGGAGGCTTGTCACAGAGACTGGGAGCCTACCTGCATTTCCACAACCCTCACATAGGACCTCAGCAATGGGATTACCACAACATGTCATACCATGTGCATTTGCGAAATGCTTAAATCACTTACTAGAATAGGATTCATATTTGGCTTGGAAAAAAACCAGACTGTTAGTTATACTGCACCTTTTACTTAGAGCTCTGTATCTATTCACATTAAATCCTCTTCTTCCACACCTAGTTAATATTACGCCCTTTTTATTTACATGGGAAGGGTGACTGACTTGACCACGATCATGTTATACACTAGTGGCATAATTGAGGACTCCTGTGTTGCTCTCGTTCTTCCCTAGCTAGCCCTCAGCTGTAGCTGGACATGCTCTTTTTTAACATTACCACTTCTGCTCAGGAAACACAAGTCTTGTTCACTTGACCACAGAAGCCTGATTGTAAGCACCAAACAAGAATTACTTTCTCAGCTAAACCATGATCAGGGCAAACAAATGTGTGCAACAGCAGTAGATGGAACAAGATTAGAAACTCCCTAGAAATGTTTATGCTGCATGAGAGTGATACCTCTCCCCACTGCACCAAACCTACAGAGCATCTTCAAGTATGTTCAAGCATTTTCACCTCTGTCCCAGCAGTTCCCCAAGCCAGCTCTGCTCTCGCTGGCCTCCCTCTAGGCTCCCAGAGGGCACAAGATGAACACTTTTGAATGGGAAGATGCCACTGACTATTACCTAAGTCTTGCAGCACTATCCCCTCCAAAAATAAAAAGCAGCTCAACAAAATCACCATTTTGCTCTGTGAAGAGATGCGAGGCATTGAAAAAATATACATATATACATACAGAAGGAGGGCAAGATGTTCATATGGCACCCCTTCTCACCCTCCTGGTTCCTCCAGTGTCTTGCCTTAAATTCAAAACATATCTTTAGGGTGAAATCCTCAAAACAAGCCTGGGAACAAACCAAGGCGCCAGGAACCTGATCATTACACTACAGTTCCACTTTTGGGGGTTCTGGGAGCGGGAGAAGAAACGGCCATACCCCCTTTTTTTTTTAATAGAGCAACAATAAAAAACACTTACAACAGTTTCAYCTCCCAGCCAGGGTGGTACTTTAGACACAGGTGAAAAAAATAAAGCTATGAAGAAAGGCTGGGAGGGAGGAAGAATATGAAATTACTCAACATTTAGGTCAAATTATATATGTCYGTGTGTGAGTGTGTAAATATATATACACACACATACTATATATATGTGTGTGTGTGTGTACATACACACACACATATATATGCGTATATAGAATTTCTCTCTCCCTGTCTGTCCAAGGGGCTGTGGGGGGAGCCCGGCAGCCGGYCCGGCGGTGCACGGCCCCGTGCCCTATTTAGGGCAGAGCCTGGCGCAGCAGCTATATCTGAAACCCGGATAAACAAGCCCGGCACCGGCGGACGGAGCGCGACAGCTGCCCGGGACGGCTCGCCCGCCCCGGGGGCCCGGCGGCGGCCCCACGCCCCCGCCCCACCTGCCCCACGGCCAGGGCTGGCCCAGCCCCGCCCCCGCCCCATTGGCGGAAAAAAAATGGGGGGAAGGAAAAAAAAAGGAAAATTTATAGCACTGCATGCGCGGTGCTTTCCCCTCGGCGGCCCCGGGGCAGAGCCGCCGCCGCGCCA